>NC_059079.1:43060481-43365481 GCF_020497125.1 Mauremys mutica | reverse complement strand
ACTCAGTTAAAGAAAACTGTGCAAGCAAATTAATTGTACATTTAGAGACTTGATAGTTGTTATACCTGAAGACTGCTACATAATTACTCTCATATCAGTACAGCCCAATTGAAAAAGTTTGGCACACAGTTGTAACAAATATACATATGCCTGATTAATGGTGCTGCTTGCCATTTTAGTTGCATATAAGAAAATCCCTTCACTATTATTAGGCTTAGCAGAATTTGATTTTGAATGTTTTTATAATTTTGACAGCTAAAAATATATATTTTAAGCATTTTTTAAATTTTTGTTTATTTAAATTTTCACAGTTGCAGAAAATTATGGGGTTGGGGGAGTTTAACCATTACTTAATGACAGTAGACAAGTCTAAAACGTTAAAGCCTTATAACTATTAAAACAAAAATTGTCAACATCATGTCAGCATCTACAAAATAACTATCAATAAACTAAACTCTAATAAGTTGTCAAGCAGCATTTCTCTTTGCCTATCTGTAAATTTGTATTATTATTGATGGAGATTTTTTTTTGTCAGTTTGTGTGTATTTGGTGAAATCAACGTTGGCTGACATTTACTGGTAAAAATCTCATCTTTCCAAATGTAATTATAATGGACTGATGCAACTCCAGAGACATATTCACAATCACACCACTTTAATTAAAAAAATAACCTCTCCATGAAAGATTGCAGCTGACATTTTTCTTCATTTTCACTAGTGTTGTTAAACTAGATATGCAGTCTTGACTACTAATAACTTTTGAATAAAATTCTGTTTAATTTCCAACAGTTGATTCCCAAAGCTTTTTATTTATTTATTTCTATAGATTTTTAATATGGCATCCCAAATATAATATGCACCCAGGTGTATTAGTAACTTCTTACTGAACTGATTAAAACTCTTTTTTTATCATGAATGGAACTAAGGGCACAAGGTATGATAACAAAATTATGATTTGTTTACATTCCGTTTGCTATATCTATCACCTGTAAAGATCATCAAGTAATTTCCATAGGCCCGTTTGCAGCTATTAGAAAGCCTTGCTGTAGATTTTAAACGTCTTCCAAAATATATAAAAGATGTAAATATTAAACCTAGGATATAAGAAGTTTCTATACCCTACAGAATTCTAAAGTCAGTTATTAAGTAAGACTAGTTCTTGCTACATTTCATGTAACTATAAATGCAGTTCCATTTAAACTGTGTGCAAACTAAAACTTAGTTATATATAAAAACCAACTTGAATTGTGAAAGTTTAAGACTGTCAAGTGTAGCTAAGTGTTAAAAGAAAGACTAGGAATTCAAAAACTTAAAGCAGCAGTAAAATATTAGTCAATGCCTATGAGAAATGAGTCTGTCCCTTTATTCAGGGTGTCTATGTTTAATGGTAAGATGGGATGCATATAAGCTAGTCCAAGCATGAAGGGCAGTAGGACACTCATATGGAAAGCCAACTTTGTCCCTCAGTTATCAAGATAAGAAACCTGTCATTTCTCTCATTCACTCTGTCAGCCTTGAGATACTCCAAGCAGACTTACCTCTGTGTTGTACACCCCATATATCAGGAAGATGAAGAGACCCTGTAAAATAAAATGGAGGGAAAAAGCTGTTAACTCTAATCATTTCAGCAGTAGAAATACCTGAAATAAACTTTCCTGGGAACAGACAAAAGAAGACACACTTCATCAAGGTCAATTTATTTTTCTATTTTTCAACATTATAAGCTGTACCTTGAGCATTTATTTGATAATATAGGAGTACATTGCCTACAATATTTGTGCTGTTCAACTGTTTGGCAATAAAATATTCAGGACCAAAGAATCTAAAATGTTAATTAGAAAAATTTAAGTCACACCTGAATGGTCTCTTGAACATGAAATAAAAAAACATCAAAAATGCTATTAAACTAAGAAAAGAGCAAATATTTATATTTCTAAACATCTTTTAAAATTCAATCAGTAAAAAGTTTTATAGTTTATTACCATGTTCCATAATAAAACTATATGTATGCATGCATACACGTTTGTGTTTGATATATAGATACATACACACCTAAAAACACAAATATTCAACTTTTAAAATGAAACTAAAATAGCAATAAAATAAGAGATGTATCATTATAAAGAAAATATAGAGAAAGGTAACAAAAATTAAATGAAATAGCTAAATTGTTCAATATTTCATTAATCAGAGATCTCTGTCTCGACAGTAGGGAGTAGTGAACTCTCAAGGCAGACTTAGACGCTACAAAATATTACAGAACAGTAGATACTAATCATGATTTATCAAAGCCAATATATTTTATGAGCTTCTTCAAATCTGACTAGCATCAGACAATAAACAAGCAAAGAGACATTTTGGACTTCTGTGGGGCTCTGTGTGATCTTTTCACAGGAATTTATTTGCAAGATCAGGGGCTGAGTTAATATACTGTTAATTCTTCCAAAGACTAACAACAGGCAAAATCCTTCAAAATATGAGCAAAATACATCAATTAGGAGCATAGCAAATCAGAAAAACATTATAAAGTTGTAGAAGTACTTTCTTAGGGAAACTTCAGTAACTTGAGTTCAACACCTCTGGTATAATTACCCTGAAGAAATAAAAAGTCTCATATTTGCTCAACAGAATTTTGAATTCATATGTGGGCCTACCCTACGTTATAATAAGAACTTTGTTTTGTTTTTTCCATTGGCATATACAAGCTGCCTGTAACACTATGATACATGAGGTTATCTGAAGCAGAATAGAAGATAAGGTAACAAAAGAAGTTACCGGTTTTAAGTTCTATATAAAAATTATTTAAACACAGCTAGGGTATTTCTGCAGTTGTTACATCATCAGAATTACTGTATCAAGAGACATTGAACTATAAGGGAGATTATGCACAAGTATTTCCCCAGTTACACAGCATGGAAGTTAAACTCTTGAGGGGGAGAATAAGATTACTTAATTAATTTATAATAAAATAAATATTAAACTTCAGTACACCTTTTTGGGGTGTTTCTTATCATGATGAAAGCAGTTTATTTAATGATACATATAAACTGATACAAAGGACAGACACCTGGTTCTGTACACGCAGTATTGAACATTCTGCACTTCTATATTGTGCTTCTTGTTTGCAAAATAAGTGCCAGATCCTGCAAACACAGCAATTCATGTAAGTGAAGTTACTTACGTGCATAAGTGTTTGCAAAATTGGGTCCTAATTTTGCTTTCAAATGAGGGTGAGCATAAACTTCCTTATGTGGAACATATAGTGTAAAACACAAGGATTAATAAATTTTAGTATACCACTGGCTTCTCTTAAAGAAGAATTTGAAATCCATGTTGCTTAGACTAAAGGAGAAGATTAGCCTGAATTTACATATTTCATTAACTGAAATAAAATTCAAAGATGAATGAAATGTAGTTACAGAAATTAAATAATTATGGTTGTATGATAGGTCGTAACAAAAAATAAAAATGTATGGAATTTAAATTGAATGTTCAAACTTGACTAAGCAATAATCAAATGAAGTTAATGCGATACACAGTAATTGACGCAGTATCACAATTGTTATTACAAAGCTGAAATACTATAACTTTTTTCTAATATTCTGCACAGAGAATTATTGTATAAACATGGATCCTTTTTACAGACCTGAAGGTCAATCAAGCTCATGACAATTAGTATTGAAGACTGTCATTGACACTTAACATTAAGACAGTCATACATTTAAATTATTTGATTATTATTTAATGGCCACATATGGACCAAACATATGCAGCTGCACAGGACTAAGAGGAGGAGTAAGATACACATCTGTATGGCCTCCTCAAATCTCTGTTGCAGGTGTAAAAGCAGGAGTTGAACTCTTGGTACTTCTCTTTCTACATAGGTGGACAGCGAGTGAGTGGGGAGGGGCAGGAAAGATGAGTTGACACAGAGGAAGCAGTAAGCTGTTATTGGTAAGAACAGATAGATTACTACTCTCTGGGAGCAGGGAAGGAATTGTGCCTCTCTTAGTACAGATCATAGAATATCACGATTGGAAGGGACCCCAGGAGATCATCTAGTCCAACCCCCTGCTCAAAGCAGGACCAATCCCCAGACAGATTTTTGCCCCCAAATCCCTAAATGGCCCCCTCAAGGGTTGATTTACAACTCTGGGTCTAGCAGGCCAATGCTCAAACTACTGAGCTATCCCTCCCCACAAAACGGGACTCAAACCCGGAACCTTTGAATCCCTTCATCCTCTAGAAGTCCAATGTGCTATCCATTGCACCAGAGAGCCACCTAACTTACTCTGCTCACTCTGTCACCTTACTCTGATCTAAAAAAATCCCTTCACTAATAGGCATGAAGACATTTTATTATTTGTATTACAATAGCAACTAATGACCCCAAGTGAGGTTGGGATCCCATTGTGCTAAGTACGGTACAAATACGGAAGAAGAGTTCCTGCCTTGAAAAGTTCACAATCTAAATGGACAAGACAGACAAAGGGTAGGGGAAAGGATAGAACATACAAGCAGAGTTGAGTCTCATTTTCCAAGAGTTCAACAGAAACATTTCACACTTCTCCTCTGTTGTTTTACCTAGAAGTTCCCACCAGTCCTTCAGATCAGCTAGGGTCTACTGCTCTGCTTTTTTGACTTTGGAAAAAAAAACAAAAAAACAACCAGTTTTGCTCTGTTTAGTATTTACTCAGAAAACCTCTTTAACTGGGTCTCTCTCTTGGGTATAAATCAGTAGTTCATCTTTAAACCTCAACTTTTCTCATCAAAATTGTCCTTCCTACCTTTGATAAGATAGCCCATGGACAGTTTTAACCTTTAACTATTTCTCAAAATCTGTTCTACCTTGGTTAGTAACAGTTGACTGTCGTATTAAAAGTCCATTTGGATTTAGGGCAAGAAAGCCCTGAGGTCCAGTTCTTTTATCAGAACATTCACCCCATGATTTATTATTTGTTCCTTCAATCTGCTGCTATTTGAAATTTGCTAGAATCTTTTTTTATTGACAATATATTTGTAAGATTTGAAAGACATAAAATATGCAATGTGTCAACATCTGTTAAACATTGCATAACATCAAAAAGTGAATATAAAGTATGTTTATGTCAACATTGTTTTAAATATTCCCTGTATCAGGACTTTTCTTTTTGGATCATATCATCCTTCAGAGTGTATGGCATTATTTAATCCTGTTTACCTTTAATAATCACATTTTTGAGGCTCTTGCACTTTCATTTGCTTAACATAAAAATAAAAATGAACAGCTAAAAATTCCCAAGTACTAAAAACACAGCCTGAGATACTTCAGTGAATCAATTAAATATATTAGAAGATAAATTGTAAATCTAAATTTATCACTTTGATGCAATGTAAAGGAATTAAAATACCTGAATTGTAGTTTTACTATGTAAATTCCTGACATGACCACAAATATTTTAACACATGCATCTAATTTTAACTTATTAAAACCTTTCTTTACAGAAATAAATCTGTGTTGTAAAATACATTCTTTAATATACATGCAGTGAGGAAAAGAGAACACTTCACCTGCAGACACACTGAATTAATTATGCTTATTTATTCCATGTGTAAGAAATGGGTGCATGTTTTGTGGCAGTAGGCATGTATGGATTGCAAAAATTACATGGTGAGACTGAGCAATCTCCCTAAAATCATAGATGAATTATATCAACCCTTGTCCTTGACAAGGATATAGAAATTTTTTACATTCCAGGGCCAGGCTTCATAGTCACCAACTTATATATGGCCTTGCATCATCAGGGAAAGAATTAAGTACCCTCAACTCCAAAAGTACAGGTTTTTATCACTTAAATTAAAGTACTTCCATTAGCTTGTCCAAAGTATTTGTTTTGACAGAACCATGTTGCCATTTAAAATTACATTAAAAAGCTTCAAAATTAGCACCTCAGACATACATAGGAACAGTTCACATCTCTTAGCTATTGTTCAAATCTATCTGCACTCTGTGAAAATGCAGGGAGATAGCATGGCTTTGGTTCATATTCAGGTGGTTTTCTTCATAACTATAAATACTAGAAACTTTTTAAATGATTAAAGATTTAATATCAAGGTAAAATGGCATTCTGGCTCATTCTCCCACTGCAAGAACAAGGCCAATTTCCCCCCCCCCCCAAACTCTGTCCTACGCATATTGCTGTGGAGACAAATCTACCTGGTACTCGAGAAGAAGATCTAAAGCAGAACAAATAACTTTAAATAGCATTGCCTACATCAGAGGACAAATTCAGTCCATAACTATTCACTAAAGATTGATTGAACCAATCCAAAGGAAAAAAGGTAGCAACTGTTGAGACCTGAGTTATAACCAAGGGAGTGATCTACCACCATACCTCTCAAAGTTAAACAAAAACAATTATCTAGACAGCTGTAGCAAACATCTTCCTCAGGAACAAGTGCTGCTAAGAGGCTCGTGGAAATTCCAGTAGAAATAAATGAGATATTTATAAATGAGGGGTAAGCACCTTTGCCAGGCTATTGACATAAATACAGCCAAATTCTGCTATCCTAGCTCATGTTTACTAGTAACTTACAGCACAATTAACACCATTAATTTCAATGAGACAATTCATGGATTAAGGTACTGCTTAATGTGAGTAAGGGAGACAAACTTTGGCTCATGGGAAATGGAAGGTTTAAAATTATTACCTCTAGAGATACAGATGTAACGTTGTAAATAAACAGGGATGCAATCAAAATGTGATCCAAGTGTTTCTGTCAGGTCCAATTCTACATTTTCAGGTATTCGTTTACCTTGGATCTACAGATACATTTATTTTCTGCAAAAGGTTCTGACAATATATCAGGGTGCAGCAGCCATTTCAAAATGTCTGTGTGTATATTTACCATGATCTTTAGTGTAGTTTTATGTATCATATCACCCTTCCTTTTGGTGCCTAATAATTCAGGGCTTGATCCAGGGCCACGTCAAGTCAATGGGAGTTTTTCCATCGATTTGAATTTTTTTTTTGATTAGGTCCTTAATCTCTAGAGGTTGGATTAAACTAATTTAATATAACTTTCATTCTACTAGAACAAAAATGTTGTAAAGACTAATTAAAGGGTTAGAGTACTGATGAGATAGTAAATTGGATCTAGTGCAAATTGTATAGCTACATTGTCTGAAATATAATTTAGTGATTTTGGTCAGAATTCAGACCATTTAAAACATCCCTTGAAGATCGAGAAATATGAATTTACTTTCTAACAAATCAGACAGAGGGTTATCCATCCTATGTTTCATTAGTGAGGTATAGATATAACTTATGAAAGCTTTCCATCTAAATTCTACCCAGTCACTGAATTCATGCTAAATGTTGTTTCCTCTAGAGCTAATGTCATGTGATTCAACAGTTCTGCCACAATTTTTTCCTCATTTTAAACAAATCAGATCAACTCTCTTTGGATTAGAAGCAGTCAGCACTGGATTTAGGGGCAGGCGACCCAGAAGACTGTCTGGGCTAGCAGGCTTGGGCTCAGGGTGCTATTTTTGTTGTTAGCAACAAAAGGGAAAATAGAATGTGTGCAGTAAAATATTTCCGGTATTCCATACGTGGATGCTTTTTTCACTAACCTCCTAGAATGTTCTGGACCTTTATAGAATCTCATGGAACCTTCCAGACCTTCTGGGAATTACATTTTCCTTGAACTTCCTAGAATGTTATATACCTGCAAGGGCATGGCTGACAAGGGGCAGGGCATCGCCAGTCAGTGAGATACAAGAATGAAGTGAAGTGAAAGCCCAGATAGGATACTGTGAACCTTTGTTTTATTGTGTAATTGTGAAAGTGTACTTGTGTTTTAAGACTTGAAGGGTGTAAGTGGCAAACTAATAAAGGACATATTTAATGAGACACCAAAGAGATCTATCGAATGCCTATCTATGCAACAATATAAAAGAGATACTGTTACTTCTTTTCCCAGGCTTAACACGTAATATTTGATGACTTCCTAAGACTTCAAAACATACACTTTTGCTCTCCCTATTACTGTTTGTTTTCCCCCTTAGAAAACAAAAGATGCCCCCAAAGAATCCTTCAGGACCTCAGTATAGGAAGTTAAAAGCTCAATTGCAATCTAGGTTGCAGGAAAAGGCAAATTTGATGGGAAAATATCTGAAACAGAAAGAGAGACTGGGCTTTAGGCAGTTGCAATTGTCCCAGCACAGAAGAAATTGAGAAGCGAAGTATACATGATGGACATCCTACTGAGGAATTAGCAGATTTACCTGAACATAAGGAATGGAAACTTGAAGAAAGTGATGGAGAATTGTCCAGTTTTCCTGGCAGCGTAAAGGAGAGTGATGAAAGAAGAATGTGGCTCACATGAAAAGGAGAGTAACAACAAAGAAAAAAGGAGAGAAATGATGAAGAATCAGTCTTGCATGATGACAGAAACAGCAGTGAAAAAAATTACATATCACAAATCGATACATCGAATCCTGCTTTATGGCGGGCAGTCCTAAACTCTGCTGATATTGATAGTATAATTTTGAACAGTCTGGGGAAAATCAAGGATATGACTTTCCAGTAAATAAGCATAAATGACACTTTTCAAAGTCACGCTGCGAAAGAGTGCTCAAGAATGGTGAGAAACTGACTCGGTGTTGGCTAGTTTCCTTGAAATTAAGTGACAAAGTGTTCTGTTTTTGTTGCAAAATATTTAACAAGAATGCCAAATCATTGCTTGCACTTTCTGGGTATAGTTACTGGCATAACTTAGCTGATGCTCTGAAACAACATGAAAAGTCACCCAGCCATTTTATGACCTACTCCAAACGGCTGGAGGTTGAGTCCAGGCTCAAGATGAATAAATGCATAGATGCAGAAAACCAGCACATTATTAATGTAGAAACCCAGCATTGGAAGAATGTGCTCAAGCGTCTGATCTCAATTACCCTCTTCCTTGCAAACAACAATTTGGCTTCCCAGGGCTCGTCAGATAAGTCGTTCACTCAACATAACGGTACTTTCCTTGGTTTGGTATAGCTCCTTGGGAAACAGACAATATCATGTGTGAGCACCTACATCGAGTAGTTCGTGAAGAAGCTATGGACCGTTACTGCAGCAAAACAATTCAAAACAAATTGATTAACTTTATGGCAAGGAAGGTACTCGAAAACATATTGATGCGGCTTGGCAAAGTGAATTACTACGCCATAATAATGGACTGCACTCCCGACAGTCACAGTGAAAAGATGTCATTTACAGTAAGATTTGTTGACAACGAAGATCGCTGTATCCAAGTAAAGTAACACTTTATCTGTTTCCAGTCTATGGATAACTCTACTGGAAAAGGCCTAACAGAACTCTTTATGAAGTTTTGAATGAGAATAAAATAAAGCTTCATGACTGCCAAGGCTACGACAATGGCATAAACATTGAAACAGTGGCATCCAGACAAGGATCCTTGCACTGAATCCAAGAACTTTTTTGGTGCCTTTTGGCAGCCATTCTCTCAACCTCATTGTGTCAGATGCAGCATCATCTTCTTTAGATTCAGTATCTCTCTTCGAAGCATGGGAAAGGATGTAAGTCCTGTTTTTAGCATCAACTATCAGATGGAAGATCCTCATGGACAGTGTTACAGATCTGACCACGAAGCTGCTAAATGACACTCACTGGGAGATCTGCATTGACAGCAAAAGGACAATGAGGTACCAAGTGACTGAGGTTTACGACACTCTGATGGAACTGGAGCAATCAAGTAAAGCTGAGGCCAGAATCCTACACAAGGCGCAAAGCCTGGCAAATCCGATCACTGACTTCAAATTTCTGGTCTCAGTTATGGTTTGGCACAATATCCTGTTCCAAGTAAACATTGTAATCAAGGCATTACACACTCGGTTGATGGACATTGCAACCACTACCATCTGATGAGAAGCTGCCTTGATTTCATTGTATAATAGGATTTGTATAGACAAAGGATTTGATGATGCCATCACTGCTGTCAAAGAAATGCTGGAAAACTTAGGAGTTGAGCCTGTCATCTTCAAGGAAACTCATATGCATCAGTAGAAGAGAGAGTTTGGTTTCAAGGGCAGAGATGAGGTGATGGGAAGCTCAGAAGAAAAATTCAAGAGGGAGGTTTTTTGCTTGCTCGTTGACACTGCACTCGAGTGTCCATCGAAGAAAGGTTTGGACAAATGAAGCACCATGAAAAAACCTGGGGTTTTTTTTGTATGACTTTAGTAAGCTGCCAGCAGACAGGAAAACACTCTTGAATAATTGTATGGACCTTCACCAGACACTGACTCATGGGGAATGTTTGAACATCAATGATAAAGACCTCTGCATCGAATTGGACAATATCCATCACATTTTGCAACATGGGAAGGAGTCTCCACTCCAAGTTCTCCAGTTCATTCATGATGCAGAGCTGAAGGACACTTTTCCTAATGTTTGGCAGGCCTACACTGGTATACTATTTTCATCAAATCCCTAAAAACTTTTCAGTAATTTTCTTCTATTACATTATTGGGCCAGTTCTCCAATACTTACTAACATAAGCAATCTCACTGAAGAGAGATCCAAAAACTGGCCAATGGCATTTTCAAGCAATAAAATAACAAATGATGTCAGTCTCTCATTGGCCATCATCGACTGAAGGTGTGTTTTAATGAGCCTAAGCTTTGAAAAGCTGCACTCACCACTTGTGGCAGCATGAACAGAATTCTCCTTACAAGACTGGGCCCTATTTTTCATAACTGCTGTAAAGTCAGAGTTACAATCCCCAATATTATACTTCCGTAGAGACTTGGCATTTATATTTTGTAAAGGACAATAATTCCAGTAGCACATGAAACAACTGTGATGATCCCAAAGATTTCTCTAAGGGTAAAATGTACACTACAATGTTCTTAAACAGATATTTGATGTGTTCACTTTAGTCTTAAAATGAGATTATAATCTGAAAATGCTTTTCTGGGGTTCCATGTTTATGTTCTTGAAGTCTCTTCCATACAAATGTATTCAGTTTACAAATAAAGTTCTTATAAGTGCCAGCACAGAAGAAAGTTGTGGGGTGGAGGGTAGAAGAGACCTAAAACTCCCCAGATCCACCATGGTTTTTATGTAAAATCTACCAGCTAAATTTCAGGCATATGCTAAAGTATCATCTCACTAACTGTCCTGAAAATCCTTATGTTGGTCCCATGCGTGAAAGTGGACAGGAATCTGCTGCATTTGGATGCTGGAGAAAGGTACCAAAATTATCTGGAGATTAAGAAAAGTACAAGTTGGAGACCTCATTACTCTTTTTATATTTAAATAAGAGAAGTCAGGTAGCATTTCATGCTCAGTGCAGAATGAGAGAGAGAAAGCTGGAGTTCAGTGGTTTTCACATTCTGCCTATTTCTCTGCTGGGATCTTCTCTCTCTCTATTTTAATTCTTCCTGTTGGCCTCTTATCACCACAACTGAATATCCCCATCCCTGGACAACTGTCATGGAACATTGTTTCCAAAAGTCTATCCCATCCCCTGGTACAAGGACACCGCCGAAAATAGTCTGCTCTCTGTTAGCAAGAGGGAAAAATCGTCACTCCATGGGTGCCTTATAGCGGGGGCAACATTAAGAGACCTCACATGATGTTCATCCATCGTTGTCAATGAAGACCTCAACAACTCATTCATTCGATGACCGGACTCTGTGCGTCCGAAGATGACTGATCAGTCTGATTAGGGCGTGGAACTTCCTGTCACGTCGGACAGACATGTGATGGCACTGTCGATGATGTGCGAGCAGCTCTGGACTTGCGCAGCTCACGCTTTCTTTCAGCCTCAGCAGTACGCCTCGCCTCAGAGGTATTACTGCCTGTGTGAATGAGGCTGCGCCATGCTGGACGGTTCAGTGCGAGAGTTTCCCATGTGGCGGTGTTGATCTCGAGGGACTTCAGAGAGGTCTTCAGCGTGTCCTTGAACCGCTTCTTTTGTCCTCCATGGGAGCGCTTTCCCTGGGTGAGTTCTCCGTAGAAGAGCTGTTTAGGAATGCGCTCATCTGACATTCTCACGACATGTCCAGCCCATCTGGTCTGGGCTCTCATCAGCAGTGTGTGAACTGACGGCAGACTGGCTTTGATAAGGACTTCAGTATTGGGCACTTTGTCCTGCCATCTGATTTTTAGAAGCTTTCACAGACAGGAAACGTGGAAGTGATTGAGCCTTTGTGCATGACTCTGATACACAGTCCACGTCTCACAGGCGTACAGCAGAGTTGGAAGCACCACTGCTCGGTAGACCTTCAGCTTCATTGGTAGGCTGATCCCTCGACGTTCCCAGATGTTGGAGCGCAATCGGCCAAACGCAGAGCCGGCTTTAGCAATTCTGCAGTTTACTTCATCATCGACTGACACTGCTCGGGAAAGGGTACTGCCCAGGTACGTGAAGTGGTCCACTGCCTGAAGTCTCTGTCCATTTACAGTGATGGACGGTTTTGAGTACGGAGCATGGGGAGCTGGCTGGGGCATGACCTCAGTCTTCTTGATGTTAATGGTGAGACCGAAATTGTTGCATGCAGATGAAAACTTGTCCATACTGGCTTGCATTTCTGGCTCTGTACTAGCATTCAGAGCACAATCATCAGCAAAGAGAAAGTCTCGAAGTACAGTTTCCTTCACCTTGGTGATGGCACGCAGTCGCCTCAGATTGAATAGTTTCCCGTCAGTTCTGTACTTCAGGCCTACTCCTTCAGTGCAGTGTTGAAAGGCATCAGTCAGAGTGGCAGAGAATATCATGCTGAACAAAGTGGGTACTAAAACACACCCTTGCTTGACGCCGTTGGCGACTGGGAAGGCCTCAGATATTTCACCGTCATCCAGGACACGAGCCATCATACCGTGATGAAATTGACATACCATTCGTATGAATCTGTCTGGACAGCCAAATTTTGACATGATCCTCCACGGGCCCTAGCGACTGACAGAGTAGAACACTTTCGTGAGGTCCACAAAAGTTGTGTAGAGTTCACGATTCTGCTCTTGACATTTCTCCTGTAGCTGACGCGCAGCGAAGATCATGTCAATAGTCCCACGTCCCTTGCGGAAGCCGCACTGTGATTCTGGCAGTAAGCCCTGCTCCAGCTGAGTGATCAATCGGTTCAACAGAACCCATGCAAGAATTTTCCCTGCTGTAGAGAGCAGTGAGATTCCACAGTGATTGTCGCATACCTGGCGATTGCCCTTCCTCTTTTATAGAGGTGCATGATGGACGCGTCTCTAAATTCCTGTGGAATGGATCCCTGCTTCCAGAAGGACTGAAACAGCTCAGTGAGTTTCCGTAGCAGCACGGGTCCACCGACTTTATACACCTCTGCTGGTATGGCATCTGACCCTGGGGCTTTGTCACTTGACAGCTGGTTGATGGCTTTCTTCACTTCGTCCTCTTCTGGTGAGGCATCCATGGAGTCATTGACTGCAACCTGGGGCATCTTGTCAATGGCCTCATCATTGATGACTGAGGGGCAGTTGAGAACTGCTTCAAAATGTTCAGCCCATCTGTGGGGAATCTGCGTCTTCTCTGTAAGGAGCACAGTGCCATCAGAGTTCAGGAGGGGAAAGCTCCCAGAAGACTGTGGACCATAGAGTGTGTTGAGGGCTTCATAGAACTGCTTATAGTCGTTCCTGTCCGTATACGCCTGTATTTCATCTGCTTTGGCACTCAGCCACAAGTCCCGCATTTTGCGCGGTCGGTTCTGTACTGTTCTGCGAGCGTTGATAAAGGCGGTCGTCTTTGCCACTGAGGATGGGTTGTTCTGATATGCACGATGCAGGCGGTGCTTCTCAGCAAGTAAGGCCTGGATTTCTGCATCATTTTCATCAAACCAGTCTTGCCGCCTGCATGTGGAGGGCCCCAATACCTTCGATGCAGCTGTATGGACAGTGTTGTGGAATCGCTCCCAGTCTCTCTCAGCATCATCCTCAATACGAAGATCAGCAAGCTCATTCTCTAGGTCTTCCGCTAGATTTTCAGTGATGCGGCTATTTTTCAGCTTCGACACGTTGATCCTTCTGAGAGCCTTACAGTCTTGTGGTCATCTCTTCGGCATGATATGGAGCTTCATTTTGGATACTATGAGCCTGTGATCCGTCCAACAGTCAGCGCCGCACATAGCTTTTGTAACCCTGATATCTTGTCTGTCCCTTCTCCTGATGATGACATAGTCAATCAGATGCCAGTGCTTGGAACGGGGATGCATCCACGAAGTCCTGTTACGGGTAGGGAGGCGGAAGACCGTATTGGTGATCAGGTGGTCATGTGCTGCACAAGTTTTCAGCAGTAACAGGCCATTGCTGTTACACTTTCCCACTCCATTTTTCCCCGATGACTCCTTCCCAGGCTGCGGCATCGCATCCGACTCTTGCGTTAAAATCGCCAAGCAGGATCAGCTTGTCTGTGCAGTGCACTGATGATAGCATAGCATCTAGTTCTTCGTAGAATTTATCCTTCACATCCTCTGGGTTGGTCATTGTGGGAGCGTATGCGCTGATCAAAGTAGCTTGTTTTCCTTTTTGAAGCGGAAGCTGCATTGTCATGAGTCGGTCATTCACATCCTTGGGGGGAACTGGCAAGTTTCCGAACAAGGTGATTCTTGATGGCGAAGCCAACTCCAGATTCGCGACGCTCATCACTGCTGCGGCCACTCCAGAAGAATGTATAGCCTCCACCTGATTCGGACAGCTGTCCTTCATTAGCAAGGCGAGTTTCGCTAAGGGCTGCAATGTCAATGTTGTAGCGTGTGAGCTCTCTGGCGACAAGTGCTGTTCTTCTCTCCGGTCTGTCTGCCATGATGTTGTCCAGTAGCGTGCGCACATTCCATGTGCCAATGGTGATCGGTGTCACCCTAAGTTTTGTTTTTGTTCGACTGCTTTTATGGGATCCCTGCCAGCCGCGGTATGCTGGCCAGGGTAAGGTGAAGCAGGCAATGTTTAGGGCACCTTTTCTAGCCCCTTCCTCATTCTACGGAGGTGAGCAGTGCAATCCTGAATAGGGCTGCTCAGTCGCTCAAGAAGACGCCGAGCTCCACTGCTGCTTGGGTCAGTGAGGATCAACCATTATACCTGAGCCGCCTGTGTGCAGGTCCATGGCTACATCTCCCAGTGTATCCACACCTGCTGCTTCGTCACTCGCCCATCACCACAGGACTTGATATGATGTGATATATGATGTCGAGACTTGCGCGTGAATTGGATTAAAGTGAGGGAGAGTTGCGCAACGTCAACCTCACTCTCTCTTCCCAGTTCCTATCTGTATCCAGTGGCAGGACAAGGGTCGAGACGGCTGGAGATAGGGCAGGGCGCAGTGGATGACCAGGACGCCTACGTGTCTTGTCGTGCTCTTGAGCGTTCCACAACACTTGCTGTCACCGCCTTCCTGACCGTTGAGCCAGGTTTCCTCAGTCAGCTGGATCCAGCCTTCACATGCAATGGGTAGAGAGGCCCTAACTCACCGAGGGTCTCAGACTTATCGGCTACCCTCACCTGGTTTAGCCCGCCAGTCGAGATGGTTTCTGGGGTGTGGCCGCTGTCCATGCTGACAGCTACTTGGAGCCACAGGTGAGAGCTGAGTGTCAAGTGGGGACCAAAGTGGATGAGCTACTCCTAGGAGTACGACTGCTCCCGTATCAGAGGTACTACCCCTCCCTGACAACCCCATCCACCCCAAGAGACCTCACATACTAAGGAGTACAAGGGAGAGCTCAGAAGATGGAAGGAGAAAGGAGGAGACAAAGGGAAAGAAGATGGTCAGACAACAAGAGGGGAAGAAAGGTGATGGTGGTGAAGCAGGGGACTACATCAGGGTGCTCAGATGGGCTCAGTATAAAAGGGATAGATCACAGCTGGGTTCAGATGTCAGAAATGTTATCAGTCTTAGACCTAGACAACAAGATGAATGTTAAAAGACTGATCGTGAAAAGAAAACAACTCTACACTGTCCAAGAGGAAGTATTAGCTATCAATAGGAAATCTGAACAAGTAAGGTATCAGTTGACTTCATGTGGTAAATATTAAACCCTCAGCTTGAGGCAGTGGTTTGTGATTGCAGCTCTGCCATCGTTAGCCTAACTAAAAGAGAAAAATATACTTAAAAAGGACAATGACAGCTTGAAAAAAGAAATCACACTTCTGTTTAAAAGTAAGTGGAGCTCCTCAGAGGCATAGAAGTCAACCCATGTGGTATGACTTGCAGGACTGGGGCATAGCTGACTATTGAGGGGAACACTGAAACTGACTACACAAAGCGCTGTCAAATGTACAAAGTAAAACTAAAAAAGACAAGCATTGTTTCCCACTGACTTTTCAGTTATCATAATTCAAGTTATTACTTGTTACTGTATTTTAAAGAGTCTCTTGCCCTTTTCCCATTGGGCTCCACATAGACACCGGCGTGGAGTAGGTCCAGGATCCAAATATTAGTGATTCCAGTTCGTGTGTGCTGACAGGCCCCTACAAACATCAAGGAAGCAGAAAAACCCTTATGCATTTTTTTAAAGTAGAGTTTTTAAAAAAAAAATAGTTTTTGGGAATAGTATCTAAAAGGTCCTCTATCTAAAACTGGATTTTTTTTAAAACTAGTCAATTAAAAAAAATAAAGTTGACAGTATCCCTTTAAGGCCAAATTTGATTTAATCAAAAAAGGGTCCAAGTAGGCCAGAGAACCTCTATAGAAAGAGTGGTTAGAGAAAAATATATATTCAAAACAGTAGGGAAATAGTGTTCATATCCTTTCCATTACTATTTTCGCTAATCTTTCTTCTATGAACTATTTTTCATAGTTGAAGGGTACATCATGAAATTTTAATTTGAAGAGATATTCTAATAGCAATTATTAGCTATATTAGCCCTAACAGCATGTGTACCAATAGACGTATTGGTAAACCTTTCAGGCAGTTGACGCCACTTGGTCTTCAGGTTTTTTCTTGACAATGAAGCCAGGATATACGCCAACAACCTGTGGGTCTTTGTGTGGCTTACTACTACTGTATGTTAAGCAATAAGGCATTCTTGTGGTGATGATTAGTCATTCTGCTACAGCTAGAAAGTCTTGAAAAGCTAATGAAAAAGAATTAAAAGTAAATAATCGGATTGTCTGAGAGGAATAAAATTTAACCTTTTGGGGTTGTGATAGAGTCACAATCCTTCCTTTCTCATGCAATTTTTACACAAAAAGGGCAACATTTTCAAAGGGTCTTGAAACCAGCTTCTAGTTTTGGATCCCTGATCAACTGTAGATACAATATGTGACCCATCATTTCTGCCTAAATTTGAATTTAGGCATTTAACTGCCTGATCTATGGGTATAAGCAGCATTTTATTATTAGATATCCAAATTCTAGCATTTGCAGGCACAAAATTATATTTCCTTTGGAACATCAAAGATGGATGCTGTGTACTTATAGCTACATTTACCTTCCTTGAGCTATAAACCCAGCGTAGTGTTGAAAGAAAGTAGGCTGGGAGTGAGGAAGCATAATTATTGCCCGTATAGGTAAACAGGATACAGTGGGACTGTAGTGTACATAGCAATCTTTACCTGAGTGCTCTGAATATTCTTGGGAACTCATCTCCCAGTATTACTGGTAATGGATTGATGACTTATTTCTTGTATGTGTACACAGTATGCAATACTAATTGTATTCATAACATGAAATGTTCACAGCATCTTCTTTGGCTGATGGACTGAGAACAAGAACCCTGACTTGTATGATTACCCAGTTAAATAATAATTTGATGGCTAACTCATTATGGGCCATGTTGTATAAAAGAGCTACAATACATCTGTTCTGGAATTTTAGGAGGTCCTATGGAATTCTCTGTGATTTGTTTATGATGTTGTGATGATTGACTGTCAGTAACTAATAAATGGTAAATAAAAAAGTAACCTGTGATATTAAAGTACTACATTAGCTACATTGTGATTAAATTACAGTAACACCACCAGCTATAAACCTTTATAGAATCTTCTCAACCATGCAGTAATTCTCCTAACTATACTATTATGTAGAGCACAAATATTTCTTTGTAAATCCAAAGCAATACATCAGGGAAGCATTTACTGCTAAAGCTAGATTGAGAGTAAATGCATCTTGGGTTGCTATGAATAAAAGCTCTAGCTTCTCATTACTTTATGACAAGACACAGAAATTCACTTTACTTTTCATTTAAGCTTTTCTGCTCCAGTTTATAGATGTATGCCTTCACGCTTTTATTCCCTTCTCGCTTCAGCCGTACGTAATAAATGATTATAAATTTTCACATTTGACCACCTCTCTGCTAGTCTCATGCTTAATGCACAAAGTTAGGAAGCTGCAGGTAAAAATTTCACAAACACTTTTATTTATGATGTTGTCCTTGGTAACGGAAATTTCAATGTACTGAAATGAAAAGTATGATTAAAGGGATACGACGTTCTGACAAGGATAGTAGAGGGCAGCCTTCTATTTCCCACTGAAAATATATAATACTTTTTTGACATCAATTTCATAGAGAATAGACATGGGCTAGTCATGAAGAGAAAAAAAGACACAAACCATTTCTAACTTCAGCGTTGTTGTGCCTTCTTAAATAAAACTTCTCTCAGAAACATTTCTGAGTTAATAAGCTTCTGAGTTGAAAATTATTCAGACAGAATCACAGCTAATTTCCAGTGAGTGAGAGTGGCAAAACAACACAGAATAAACAAAGGAGAAAAGTGATCTGGGACCTATATGATCAGTTTTCTGTGCAATTAAAAAAATACTAATAATAAAAAAGACACCCCTTCAAGAGAAGTAGTCTCTATCATTTACTGTTGTCAGACTTCCTGCCATATTCTTATCACAATGGGAATTATTTTCTGGGTTATTTCTCTAATTTTTCCTTTTTATACATCTGTAAAGTGCCAGGCACACCTATGGCACTCTCTATATAGTAATTAATAGGTGAACAGTGAATGTTTTATTTTGAATTACACCAGTTTATCTATAAAAATTGTTTGCCATACTGTGTTAAAGATGCAGATATGGGGAGAAAACACTAGAACCACATTAAGTAATCAGAGTTTTAATTTACTCTACATGAAAAATAAGTTATCTAGCATTACAAAAGTGAACTTAAATCTTTCCTGTTAAAGTTTTAAATCAATAGTCCTAATCTATAGTATTGACTATCTAAATATGTGATATTAGGTCCAAGGTATATATTTTTGTTAGATGACTTTATCAATTAAAAAATGGCCAACCAGTCATGCTGATCACAAAACTCCTCTCACCAAAAATATTCTAATCCTGTTTACAACAATTTACATATGGAAATAAAAAATCTGTACTCAAAATTGTATAGGTACATGGAAATATAAATTGAATCAGTATTTCTCCAATTAAAAATTAAAAAAAAAATCTTATGCAAATGTGCAATTTTAAAGGAAAAATAGGCTTTATGAAACAATGTATTTTTAGCAACCCAACACAATAATGCTGCTATATAAACTAGTAAACTCTTATCCTTGCATTCAAGGTCTTAAAGCTTTTCTGTTTGGGATTCTTACTCTTGAGTGGTCTCACACAGAGGAACTGGATGCATCAGGGAATTGGTAAATGAAATATGGACCTTTTCACCCTTACACCACTATTTCAAATTCAGTCCAGACTGGCAGTGACTGAAAGTTGTTCCTAATCTGATGGCTCTTCAGTAGTCTACATTAAATAATTTGTTGGTCTATGTCCAGTTCCCAACAGACGTTTACCAACCACAGTAACCGTCCTTCTTAACCGGCATTAACTGGACCCAGAAAGACCAATGGCTTAGCTATTATTTTAGTTGGCCCCTCTAGTTTAGGGCTGAGTTACATTGACAGGGCACCATGGGGAGGCTGGCACTGTTAGAGCCCATGTTCTATGAGTTCTATAGATGAAAAAAAAAAGAGCCTTGAACACTTTTCAACACATTAAAAAAAGATTTACTGAAGAAATCCTTGAGCACTGCATACACTAGTTATGAGAACAAAAGGATTTTTTTTTAGAAGAGGGCAAAAGAAGTTGTTATACTGCAGATGTCCATAGTCATTACATTGTTAGGAAAATATTTCATCAATGTATATGCTGAAAAATTTTCAATCTGTTTTTGTACTTTAACAACGTTACAACCTTCTTCACTAAGGGGAGTTGCAAATACTTTGTGACAGATTCCATTTGTTGGTTAGCTATCGCAGAACCCTGAAAAACATATTATGTATCATGTCAGTTATAAAAATAACACCACAAATTATAACCAAAACAAAATTACATGGCAATTATCATTTGAATGTCTGTTTTAATCCATTTCAGATTTGCTGTTACTCTGCACTGTTTTACACCTAACATTTTTATATTTTACCATACAATTACAAACTACTGTGGTCATTTAAATTATTTGTTCATAGTCACTGCTATTATAATACCAGCAATCTACATTGCTGAGCACTCTGCATAGTGTCCTCACCATAAGTGTGTTGTATTCCAAATGTATTTAACATTTGCAGCCTGAAACTTGACAAGAAGTGCTTAGAGTGGACATGTGGTATCAATTATGGAAACTAAAAGCATACAGGTTAAAAGTACAACAGAGCTCACACTTTCTTTTAACTACCTAATGTCTCTGACCCCTTTGTACAAAAGCACTTTAATCAACATTATATATATTATATTTTAGCCTCACGATTTAACAGGCTGTAAAAAATGTTTGGCTATCAATTATACACATCAAGTTGATATGCTGCAGAACTGAGGGTCATTTAAACTTAACAATTATAGCTGAAAGTTGGGGAAACCCATATGGGGAGCAAACTAGGGGTTTTTAAGCTTGCAAGCAAAGGAGAGACTTAATTAAATTAAATAGAGAGAGTTCCCTCAGCTGACACTTATGAAAAAGCATTGGGGCTCCAAGATACTCCACTGTTGTCTCCCACTCTCTCAGATATTCAAGCCTTGCCCGTGCATACATACAAGTGCCAATAACAAAAATGTCACAATCAAGTGATCATGTTAGATAAATTTGGTCCTGATCTCACTTTAGGGCCTAATCCAATGCTGGAACAATGGGCTAAGTCTGGATCTGGCTACTGATGGCTGGTATGAGATACGGGTCAATACACGTAAGTGCTCTATTTGTAATCATAAAAATGAGATAATGTATAGGATGCTAAACCACTTCTTTACATCCCCTTCATCTTATAGGGAAATTGATAGTCCATGTTCTTCAGAATGATGAGGAGAGATTGTGGCCAGTTAGAAACTATGTTTTTGCTAACCAAAGATCTTTTCAGAAGTCTCTTTTCTCACTTATTATGCCAAATTCCTTGGAGATTACTGATAAATTTAAATTTCACTGCTATTTTGCTGAGCTATTTCAGAGAGGATGTCCTATTTCCTCTATTCCATGCAACCTCAATTTCAGCTCATGCCACGTAGGAAATGATCGCAAATTGTAGAAATCATCCCAAGTGTCAAATTTTGGGTGCCAACACTGAAATCAGACCCCCACCTTCCTTCACCAGAATTGTTTTGATTGCAGGCTAGGAACCTCTCTTACTATTGTACTTGAAATCCCAGGCCTGACTTTTGTTTGTGTACTGTAACTTGGGCAGTAGAGTTAATATGATCAATTCTGGAACTGGGCATTTGACATTTTTGCATGGCTGGTGCCTTTGTAATCCAGGATGGATTGCTGCAGTATCTGTTTATCTTATTTTGGCAGAATGTAACCATGCTGTGCTGTTGTTGCCTTTTCCCTGTTGGATTTGAACCTGTCGTCACAATAAATAAATTGTAGGGTAGGGCTGAGGTTATCTTATGGTTTTAGCAGCTCCTTTGCCAGAAGCAGGTATGATACTTTCAGCTGGTTGAATAGCTCATTGATGTGACTTTCAACTCACTCTTTGGGATCAACCTGTTGGACAAACAACAGTGAGCTTGTTCATCAGAATTTGAAGCTCTGGTGAAGAGCTGAAAACAGCTATTTGTGAGAAACAAAATACTCATGTGCATTTTAATTTGGTAAAAGAAAAATGACACAAAGCAAAGATGATGCATGGTCTCTTGTACCTTTCTCAAAAATTCTTACCCTGGATTGAGCATGTCTCTGAATTATTACAAATGCATTGATCTGACTTCAATCTGAAGTTACCAAGGTTTTATAAGACTGCAATAAAGCTTTCTTTGCATTAACCAGCCAAGCACATAAAAATTTTAATGAACTGTTTTTACATGGTTCATTGGGTAGCTCCCAATCGCCTATAATACAAATCACTCCTCCGTCACAGTCAGTTTTCCCATGCAGCCTTTACTTTTTAGTTTACAAAATGCAAATTGAATAGCAGTTCTAGGAGACCTCAGCAAGTATTAGGTTACACAGGAGGTGTACTTCCTAATAGGGAAAATGACTTTGTAATCCATCCCATTTCAACTACACAATTCTAACAATTTAAACCAAAAACCTCCAACATCCACAAGTAATGCAACAATATGTTTAGAAAAGCACACTTGCTTGTTGTCATCATGCAAACTATTACAGGCCAGTATGAAATGAGCCTTGGAGATATCATCTGAAGCCTTCTCAGCGTACTGCAGTGAGTGACAGTATTGCTATGGAGTGTTTGGGGAGCTAAATTACCATTAATCATAGAATAGGCTGTCTCCCCAAACAGGTATTTATTTTATATTGACCTAAAGGCAGAAATGAATTATTGAAATCAACATCAATGCAGATCAAATCTCTTTGGAATAATTAAATAGCATTAACAAACAAGTATTTTGGTGTATTCTAGTCAACCTTTAAAAAGCAACACGAACAACATTAAATATTTATAGTTATGTTTTCAAATAAGCTTTACGACATATTATGTATTTAAGATTAAAGATTAGTTGTAACACATGATTTAATAATGAATGCAAATTATAGATGAATATTTAACAAACCATATCACGTTTTATGTCTTAACATATCCTCTGCCATTACTGTGACTGAATGAGAAATGGCTGTATGATGTATTGTCCTGCTGCCTAGGGCCCTGGGTGTTTTCACCTTGATATGGCCTTTAAAATAAATTAATTTGTTAACATTTAAGAACTCTGTAACAGCTGACATAAAACATTTATAAGTCTGTTTATGATCTAACCAGCCATGCACTAATCAAATAATATATTTTTTTTAAATTTATTTGGCCAATTGTTCCATGAAAAAGATTTGGAAATGTTTATTTCCAAATTGAGGTTGGGATTAAACGGTACTAATGGTACCATAAAGATGTTATATGGTGTTAATATAACCTGAGTATTAAAAACATAATGAATTTGCTATTTATGAACCATTAAGTTTTACCTCACCCCTAGAATAAACTTCATACCATTACAGACCTATTAATAACTTTTCTCACTCTCTCTTTTTTCTTTTCATCCCTATTCCCCTTCCTTTCTTTCCTCTACATGATCAGAGACACATAAAAGCATAGACATCTATACAGTAGGCACAAATAAACCTACTATTTTATTCTGAACATATTTTCAGCATTTTGTATGTTTAAACTAAAAGAAAAACAATTGCACAGAGGAAACAGCATCAGTAAGATTCACTTAGTTTAGGATGACCAGATAGCAAGTGTGAAAAATTGGGACAGAAGGTTGGGGGGTAATAGGAGCCTACATAAGAAAAAGCCCCAAATATCGGGACTGTCCCTATAAAATCGGGACATCTAGTCACCCTAACTTAGTTTTCATTATTATTAGTTTTTAAATGTACTATCCAGCCCACTAAACTAGATTTATTTTAAGTCCATAGATCACCTAAGAGAACGCAAAACAAATATAAGCTTCCCAGCCTCAAACATCCAAATCCAAACCCAGTATTAGAGGGTGAAATCCCAGTGATTTAAATGGAGATGCACCCATTACAACG
This sequence comes from Mauremys mutica, assembly GCF_020497125.1. Taxonomy (NCBI): domain Eukaryota; kingdom Metazoa; phylum Chordata; order Testudines; family Geoemydidae; genus Mauremys; species Mauremys mutica. The sequence goes on along the minus strand of NC_059079.1, from coordinate 43,341,540 downwards.
AGTCTGAGTTTGGCCCCAACTCTCCAGCAAGTTTCTAAAAGAAAAAAACAAAACAATTCAATTTCTGTGCAGTGCTTAAAGGGCCTGATCCAAATAGATTGTTGTCCTGATTCGAAAAGATTCAGATTAGGCTCAGAGGGAGTTAAAATAGAACTGGGTTTCTTTTCCGATATGGGTTGCAAGTTTTTATACTCTGCATAATATTTCTTCATTTTTAGTCTTCTAATTTAAAGGAAAAAGTTAAATAGGATTTCCCTCTTCCCCACCCCCTACCCCTTACATTCTACTTTGTATCAGTCAACCCTGGAATCTGGTTCCCTAGAACAGCTCCCGCTCTCCACTGCCATGTTACATAGCAGCAGCTGGGCTGCACTAACTATGTCTCACATGTTGGGGGTTTTTTTCCCCATTTTTTCCACAGTTTTTTTTCCCCTGCTCTCATTTTTCTTTTTACCCGTCTCATTTCTCGAATGTTGCTCTCCATATTCTATTCTTGCTTTCTCTCCAATAGTCTCTTCCCCTGAGTGCTCTTCTCTCCATTATTCCTGCCCCTTCTCTCACTCAATTTCCCATGCTCTCCTAGCTAGCTACTATTGCCCCTGCTGTATCTCTCTCCCCCCCCCACCCACCCACCCACCCACACATCGCTCCCGGCTTCAGAGATATTTCTTTGCCGGGCCACTCCCCCACTCAGAATTTGGCTATTGTCCCCATCAACATCCGCCCACTCCAATGGGGATGCTCTTCTCTCCTGCAGCTCCTCTTTTAGAGGCGTAGTTGTTACATAAGAATGGCCATACTGGGTCAGACCAAAGGTCCATCTAGCCCAGCAGCTTGTCTTCCAACAGTGGCCAATGCCGGGTGCACCAGAGGGAATGAATAGAACAGGTAATCATCAAGTGATCCATGCCCTGTCGCTCATTCCCAGCTTCTGGCAAGCTGCCGTACAGCCTCTTGTCCCTCTCCTTCCTGGCAATAGCCATAGAGTGTTCAGGGAGCTGTTCCACATAGCACCATGTAGTGGAGGGCAGAGGACACAGGGCTTGGGACAGCACAGAGAAGCAGGTGTGCCCTACAGGTTTGGAGTGCCTGCCCAAGAGCCAGAGGTCAAACCCCAGAAGGGTCCCCTCAGCTCTTTGTTTTCCCCAAGACAAACTGAGTTTTCTATGGGTGGCTCTCAGAGAAATCCTCAAAATACTGTGGGCCTGTCTCCTTTGCATATACATTAAATATCCCATGGAAGCTGGGTTTGCCCCAGAGTCCTTGGCCAAAATTTCCATCCTCCCCATAGTTGTGCACCAGGGAAACAATCCTGCAAGGTGCCAAGCAACTTTGCCTCTTATTGAAGCCAATGGGAGTTGAGGGAAGTCAGCAGGGTTGGTTTCTTGGTCCAAAGTTGTGATTGTCACTTAGGAGATGGGAATGCTCCCAGCTTTAAATCTTACAGAAGCCCTCAGAGCACAAAATTCCTCAGTGCTGAGATCTATTGGAGAGAGAGAGATAGGAGGCACTCAGCAGCAGGCAGGATTGAGCCCTAGCACTATCCACTTAGCTGCCACATTTCAGTGTCATTATTTATACTGAGTTTTGGCTTACATTTAGGGCCCCATCCCAAAGTAACATGTTAGAAGAGTAAAACTGAAAGAAGAGGGGGAGAAAAATGCTTCTGTAGACTCTCATGGGCACTACGGCATTTCTTAGGCCCCAGTACTATAAATACTTAAGCCTGTGAGCAACATTAGTCAAGGAAGTAGTTCCATTGTGCCAAGGGCTGTACAAACATGTGGAAGATGCTCTCTCAGCTCTAACTGAAGTAAAACGGGGCTACTCCCATGGGGGAAGTTGCACATATACTTAAGTGGTTGCAGGACTGGGGCTAGGGACCATATCTTCCTACAGCCCTTAGCACAATGAAACCCCAAATATGTTTAGAGACACTGATTGCAATTGTAATGATCTGGCTGGAGAAACTTCAACGGAACAAATTCCATCGGAATGTACAGTTCCATTGAAATCTAAAGACATTGTGAAATTAGGCAGATTTTTCCAGAATTTCATTTTTGAAGAAAACTGGGTAAAAGTTCTGAAAATGTCAAAATGTAGATTTCAATATTTTTGAAACAAAACATTTTGAGTTTTTGTTTTGAAATGACTTTCCATTTTGAATTTTGTATTATAATACAAGATACGGTCAAAATCAAAACGAAACGTTCAACCAACCTGAAACAATGGAGAATTTAAAAATGTTCAGTTTTCATTGCAATTCAGAACTAAGCCACATTTTGAAATCTTTTGCAAAACAGAACTTCTGTCCTCTGCACAGCTCAATTCATAACCCAGCATGCTTCTGTTGCAGACCTCAAACCTGCAACTGTAGCATCAAATTAATGTCTCCCACATTTCTTCCCTCATACACCCAATCTTCTCCAGAGCAATTTCACGTTAGGATATTTTCCACTTCACTCTGAACGTTGACTTGAAAGCCTGTTTAATTTGCCCTGCTCAGACACAGAATCTCCTCCCCTTGAAGCTGATAACAGTGAAATGGCACACTCAGTCTATCACTACCTTCAAGCACAAGTTACAATCTGGCTGATGCACAGTACCCTTCAGCCCCACTGGTAGAACTACTTCTCTACCAAACTCATAAGATGGAGGGATATAATTAACATTGTAAATTAACACAAGGCAGAGTGTTACCAAAATGAGTAATATAGTCAACAAATTGCTTGACAGACCACAACACTAATTAGCTCTTTTGTTTGTAACTTGTTATAATCTTTAAGCAGAAACAAGTTTTGTGGGATCTGGGATTTAAAAAAAAAGTCTGTTTATTCTGTTTGAAAACTCGCTAATTGACATAGTCTACTCTTGTCTGGGTGAATGTCAGATTTATTATTTCGCTGGTGCAATAGGTGTGCATAGCACTTTGCAAACACATTTTAAAAAGACAAAAAGACAAGTCCCTATCCCAGCTTATAAGATCAGTATTTTCAAACACATGGATAAGTCTTAACAAAAAACAAACAAACAAGACAGAGAGAGGAACTACATAAGATTTGTTCCTCATGTGTTTTGTTCTTTCCTGATGATGCACATCTGCTCTAGAAGACACATGGACTAACCAGCACCACCAGGATCGGTCGCTCCACAGAGCAGCGCTGCAATAGTGACAAGAGCAGCTTCAGAAAAGTCACTTAGGGAATGACAAGAGTAACCTATTCACTTTGGACCTGTTCCAATGGAGTTGTTCCATTGACTTCAATGGGCTTTGGATCAGGCCTATAGCTTGGAGGGATCAGGGCACCTGAATGATAGTCTTCCTTCATACATTGGTGAAAAGTCTGGATTTTGTCATGCATCAGTTTTCCTTCCTTAGCCTTCAGATTTGAGCTCTGTTAACTAATTAAACAGGGAGCGTTGACAAAGTCAAGCCCACCAAAATATGCAAGACTTATTAAAATAATCTGTGCCACTGTCTACTTAAGCCAAGACCATCAAAGTCAGTTCACCTGTAAACTTACCATGAAATTGGAGTCAGGGTTTCTATGAAATGAGAGTTATAAAGTACTGCTCGTGATGCTACCTTGCAATCTGCTTCTGGTTACAGTCTCTCCTCTGGGAATAAGCAGCTATACCTGTGCCCAGGAGAAAAAGAAATAAGCAATGTAGATGTAAAATATAGTGTTATTTTAGATCCTCATAATGGGGAAAACAATTGACAACGATCAAACAGCTGCTTCATAAAAGCAACAATATTCTCAATATTTTCATATGTAACCCTAGCAATGAGGGAAAACAAAACAATTCCACCCAGAAATATAGACAAAGAAGATAACCCTCCCAAAGGAGCCCAGCATGATAAGTAGCCACAGTGAGAATCACTGTGATCAGTCAGAAAGGCAGGAGAGTTATTAGCTTAGCCCTGAACCTCCTACTTAATGTGGGGCCAGTGGTGATAGTTAACAGACCCTGGCTAAGGTGACAAGCTTTGGACCTGCTTGAGGAAATCCAATTGAAAAGCAGCCAAGAGGAACAACAAGCTATAGAAACAGATGTTCCAGCTACCAGGATGTGCACACATTTAACCTGAATATGTAGCAAAAATATTATTTTCTAAATATAGTGATTTCATCTCCTCCTGCAGCACAGATATTGTCAAGTATCATTATCTCCAGCTAAAATACTTCCTTCACGTTTTGGAATACATCTTAAACCAAGTAGCTGTCTAAGGGATAGCTACCGAATAAAGAATTCAGAGCACTCAATTGATTTTCTGAAGATAATTTCAGCGTACGAGCAAAATGAGGTCAAAATTCAGATCCTGGAAAAACATAAAAAAAAGGAAATTCCACCCCAAAGTTACAACACTTTCTGATATTAAATTTAACATAGAAGGTAAAACATTACATCAGGAAAATTATTTTTTTTTAAACTTTCAATTCATGTTTAGCAACTATGGCTGATTACATGTACTCCTATCAACAAGCATCTAACCCACTGCAACAAGGGCACAGACTGGCTTGTCAAAAGGGTCTAATTACAGTCGAAGGAGAGTTCTGTCAGATTTAACAAAAGAGGTGTCATGGTCCTGGATAGTCTTTTGTGCATCTCTGGACTCTAATGTGTAGAGGAATGTCCAAAGGTCCTAAGGGATGTTAATATCCTGTATGTAGTATATACATTGGGCTATTTCCATAATTCTCATTAATGTTAATGGAAGTTATATATGCACCTCAGGAGGAGAAAATGCCCCACTGTGTTGATTTTTACAACATAAACACTCTTCTGGTCCACATTTCAAGCACACCCCTTTTTAGGCCATACAACAGTCCTATATGGTTGTAGCTAAATTTGTCTGTGGTTCTACATTAAAAATAGAATAAATAAAATGTGTACAAGAAAAAGTGATGCCACACATCATCCTATCTTTGAATACAACAAAGAATAGAGAACAGCAACATCTTTTACTAACAGCGTTTTCTTACACTGGAGTAGAACCCAATAAATGTACATATTTGAGGAGGGGAGCAGAGTAAATTTCCTTTCAATCTGTCAATTATCTTTGTGTTTTATTGAAAAGAAGTTAGTGACACCACTTTCTTATACAGCAAAGCTTAAGTGTTGCTAACCTCGGGGACTCCCAAATATTTTTGAAAAGCAAAACAACAAAAAACCCAAGTGTCCACAACTTTTTTTTTAAAATCACTTCCAATAGAGGTAGAGGAGTTCAATACATTACCCTAATTGTATTTATATATATTAAGAAAAGCTTCTGTATGAGGTCTTTGAAAACAATATTTTCACTTGCTTTCTGGAAGTAATACCATGAATGCAAAATGAGGAGAAGCACATGAAACCAAAACCTTCACTATGGAATCTATTAGGACTCTTTCCTAGGAAAATTGCAAATAATCAGTGTGGAATGATCATATTATTCCTCTGGTCTAGGCAAACTCAAGGGTGGAGTATGTGTCTCTTTTCCCCTTCTAAACTCACTCCCATGAGTTCCAACTTGTCAAGCCCAAGTTAATGATACACGTCCTTTCCATATCTCAAGGCAATTTACAAAGTTTAACAAGATATAAATCATTGTCAAATAAAGCTTTGTGTTACATCACTTCTTATGAACTAAAAGCCAACCTTGTTTTCAGTGTCTTTTAAAATGGCCCTCTGCTTGATTTAAGCAACCATAAACAATATAGGTTTGTATGTCTTAATTTTTGGAACATTTGTAAAAAATAAAAGGCTTTTCCATGCTGCTGCTTCTACTTCAAAAGGGACTCAGTGACCAAAATGGTTACCTGCCTTCTTCTACATGAAAATAAATTTAGTATTTTATTTGTCATTTTAGGAAATAACATGTTCTTTAATGTTGTCAAAGTCTCCAACATTAAAAAAATTAATATTGTATTTTAAAACTTGCAGTGAATAAATCATCTTCTGTATTAGCATATAACTCAATTTCTTTTCTTCTTCGATCCTTCAGATTCATCAATTTGAAAATAGGGTTACTTTAGGATGAAAAAATCTGTAAAAATTTTTTTTGCAGTTTTAATAACAGTTTTAAAAAGCAAGACATCCAAATATAAAGCAGAGTCTAAAACAAAGTATACTAACTTCTGAGAACACCTACACCATCAAAACAAAAAATAACCAATTTACTTGTATGGGTACCACTGCTCAAAGCTAAGCATCATTTTCATTTACATTCAGCAACTTTTATAAAGTTTTCAAATAATGCAGACAGAGGACTCAATGTCTCTTGCTAGAAAGCACTGACTAGAAATGACTAACATGAAGTTACCATCTCCCTTACAAGAGACCAGAGGTTGAATTGTTTTAAGGCCCCAATACTAAAATTGATTACATGTGGGTGGACAGCTGGGCCCGCCTGGAGCCATATTGGCATCAGGGGTAGCTCCATGTGGGCACAGCTCCTTGCCCACATGCTGTTCATTGCAGGATCGGGGCTTTGTTTATAGGGTATTTATTGTAGCAGTTAAAAAAATAAATAAATAAAATACCAAACTAATCCAACAAAAGAGTTTACAAAAATTCATTTATGAAATGTTCAAACCCCAAAATCTTTTTAAGAACATATCTTCCTGCTAAAATCAATAAAAAAGTTACTGCTCTGAAATAGTACATGTTTAGAAACTTTTGAAAGTTAAATGAGATTTCCTTAATGGAGAGTAATAAATAAATCAATAAATAGGCACTTGAAATTTAAGTAGCACTTTTCATCTGTAAATCACAAAGAACTTGAGAGAAAGTTGGATAACTCATTACTCACATCTTACATATCGGGAAACTGAGGCACAGCACAATTGAAATGATTTGCTTAATCAAACAGAACAAGTCAATGCCAGTGCCAGGAACAGAATCCAGGTCTTGCAACTACAGAACTGGTGCCGAACCCATTCAATCATACCGCTCCCTATTTTGACCACAGAGGCAATGTAATCTCTTACAGACTGGAAACCCCATATCTATGTCACTTAAAACTGGACTAGTTGAAAACACACCTAAACTAGCCTCCTTGGAATGGATAAGACAGATAAATGGGCTACCTTCTCAAAGCAGGCCACTACACAAATGCAAATGTCCAAGCGGGCATTTCTGCCTGCCAAACTGGTACTTAGCTTATAAGCACTTTGGAGCAGAGATCGTTTTTTTGATCTGTGCACCTAACACAATGGAGTCTCTGGCCCTTGACTGGGCTTCCTAAGCACTACTACAATACTAATAAACAAACAACAATGAGCCCAAGTACCCGAGCTGCGTGGGCAAGAACCTTTCCACACATCTAAGTGACTTTTGTTTTTTAGTGTTTTGTAGGCCCAACAGGTGTACCCTGCTTAGAAAATCTAGCTCAATGTTTTCAGATTCCAATTTCTATGGCACTATATAAAGCAATTTAGGAATGACATTTTTCCTTGCTTTACTTAACTCAAATTAGATTCTGATGTTGGAAAATTTTAAAGTATCAAATGAAGTGACACACTGATTCTACAAGTTGGACATCTCCACATCCCCAATTTGTGTGCAGTTTGTGTGCGTGCGTGTGTGTGTGTTGGGATGCGGGGGAGGAAGAGTTCCTTTCCCTACTTACACCAGCTACTGTACTGTTTCCTCTATGGTTAAAGAGTCACCAGCATTTCCATTAAAGAAGCTTGTTTACAAGGACTTAAAATGAAGCCAGAAGATGGTCTGAATTCAAAAATGGTGGAGAATTTTCACTAAAACTGATTTAAATTAACTTTAAACAGGACCAAATTCAGCCCTGGCATAGCTCTAAAAGTGAACCCAGGCAGGATTTGGCCTTTTGATTACAAACTGTACTAGTGTTGCAGGTATGAAACTCTCTTCTGTGCTCTCATTACCCAAAGCAGCTTCAGTTTTAAAATGTGAATGTGCACGTCCCTAATGTGCACCATTGCCTTAGGGGTGTGCCATTGGCTCATTAGATATAACTTAATACCTAGGAGTTAAATTCTTCAGATATCCATTTGGCACGAGGGCAGTATTTGGTGTTCGTGTTAGGCCTTTTGGGTGGGTCTGTGGAAAAAAAAATCACTTATCAACATAACCATTTATTCTGCACCATGATCACACCAGTGTGGGATGGGCTGGCCACAGAATTTGGGGATGGTTTAGGAAGATAATTCATTGGGGTACAGTCAAACTTAACCCCTACTACCACCTCCCCTCACTGTCCTTTCCTGCAGAAGAAAGGGAGCCTCGCTGTTCATGCTGGGGTCTGTACAGAGTTGAAAAATAGCTTGTGTGAGGGACAGTTATCCAAATAAACCAGATACATGAGGGCTGCTAGGTCCCCCATCACCAAAGTTGTAATGTGCATTTTGGTGAATTTCAGCACTTCTAAGGCACTTTTCAAACATTGTCATAAACTCCAAGTGAGGCAGATAAGTATTATCCCCATTCACAGATAGAGAAATTAAGGCAGCAAGGTTAAATTGATTCAAGTCACTGAGGAGGTCAGAGCCAGAATTAGGACACAGGAGCCCTACACTCAGTCCATGCTCACCTCTGTTATGATGCCCATCCTAGGGATCAGAGATCACAGCGTCTGCTAAGCAGAAGGCCTGGTTCATCAGTCAGTAGCTGGCTGAAAGTGCTCCACAGCTGTACTACCATTGCTCCCCCACAGCCACAAACTGATCCGGAATGAAGATCAAGTGACCTTTGGACATGGCTTTCATGCATCCCAGTAGGAATAATTCAGAATCTATCCTTCAATTTATTTTAGGTTTTCTCCATCAGAAGGAGGGAGAGCTGTGGCTAGCACATACATTTCTATGTTCACCAAATCAGGAAGCCTGCAGCCACACACATCAGTACTTTCACGTAGGTTAGTACTGTCTCCATGGGTCAGCTCTGGGGCTTTCTGACTTTGTGCCAGCAGATTGGGTGAAGGGCAGGTTTTCTCTCTGAGTATTTTCCCTGAGAAACCAAATAGTCATTTTCTAGCTCTTAAAGCATTTGTTTTTCCAATGTGCCTCATTCTAGCTTTCATATTCTGAATGGACTTCCTAGTCAATGATTTCAGCTGCAATGGCCCTGGCTCTTCACTTCCTAAGATTTAGAATATCAATATCCAATAAACAATCAATGTTCAGATCAGGGGCGGCTCTAGGATTTCCGCCGCCCCAAGCAGGGCGGCGCGCCGCGGGGGGCGCTCTGCCCAGGGGCGGCTCTAGGCACCAGCAAAACAAGCTGGTGCCTAGGGCGGGCAAATCTAGGGGGCGTCCCCTGCTGCCGGGGGGGGGCGGCAGGCTGGGCCGGCGGACCTGCCGCAGTCATGCCTGCGGGAGGTCCACCGGAGCCCCGGGACAAGCGGACCTGCCGCAGGCATGACTGCGGAGGGGGCGCTCGTCCCGCGGCTCGGCTGGACCTCCCGCAGGCATGACTGCGGCAGCTCAAGCGGAGCCGCCGGACCCGCGAGCCGTCCGCAGCCGCGGGAGGTCCAGCCGAGCCACGCAGGACCAGTGGTCCCTCTGCAGTCATGTCCGCGGGAGGTCCGCTGCTCCCGTGGCTCCGGGGCGCCTCCCGCGCATGACTGCTTGGGGCGGCCAAAAAGCTAGAGCCGCCCCTGGCTCTGCCGGTCGCCAGTCCCGCGGCTGCGGTGGACCTCCTGCAGCCGTGCCTGTGGAGGGTCCGCTGGCCCCGCGGCTCCGGTGGACTTCCCGCAGGCACGCCTGCGGATGCTCCACCAGAGCCGCGGTCCCAGCGAACCTTCCGCAGGCATGCCTGCGGGAGGTCCGCTGGAGCCACCTGCCGCCCCCCCACTGAGATGCCGCCCCAAACGCGCGCTTGGTGCGCTGGGGTCTAGAGCCGGCCCTGGTTCAGATGAAGCGCCAGACTCCTAATGGCTAAACATATGTAACATTATTCACTGAAGGACCCAAGACAGTAGTTATTACCACTGTTGAACATTGTGTAAGACAGATACAGATAAAGCAAAGAAGGGCTGATACTAGAGGGCTCTTTAACCTAGCAGATAAAGGCATAACAAGATCTAAGGGGCAAAAGTTGAAGCTAGACAAATTCAAACTGGAGATAAAACTCAAAGGTTTAACTGTAAGGGGAGTTAACCACTAGAACAACCACCACATCCATTAGTAAGATTCTCTCTCACTTGAAGTTTTTAAATCAAAATTAGATGTCTTTATACAAAGGTATGTTCTAATTCAGGGGGTTGGTAACCTACAGCACATGTGCCAAAAGATGGCACGCAAGCCGATTTTTGATGGCACGCGGGGCCAGCCCGCCGCTGCTCTGGGGATCCCGCTGCTGGCCCCTTGCCAGCAGGGTCCCACCGCCAGTCCCACTAAGCGCCCGCTGCTGGCCTGGGTAAAGGAACCCCAGGCCAGCAGCGGGCTGAGACCCCGGTTGGCAGGAGCCAGCGGCCGAAACCTCAGAGCGGGGACAAGCGGAGACACTCAGCTCACCACCAAAACCCCAGAGCTGGGCAGGCTGACCCGCTCAGCCCGCTGCTGCTCTGGGGGTCCCGCTGCTGACCCACAGCAGCCCCACTCACCTTGCTTCCAGTTGGAAGCCTTCAGCCCTGCTTAGCCCTACCAGCTGCCAGCTCCACTCACCTCAGTTGCCAATCTGGGGTTCCAGCTGGTTAGCAACTGATCACTCAGAAGCCTGTGTGCAGCTTAAAGTATCCAAATAGGTGCCACCAGACATTGGAAAACTCAGCAAGGAAAAACAAGGGCAAGGATCACACTAAACTGATAAGATCTGCATTTTAATTTAATTTTAAATAAAGCTTTTGAAACATTTTGAAAACTTTGTTTACTTTACGTATAACGGTAGTTTGGTTATATATTATAGACTTAGAGAGAGACCTTCTAAAAAATGTTAAAATGTATTACCGGCACGCAAAGCCTTAAATTAGCGTGCACACATGAAGACTCGGCACACCAGTGCTGAAAGGTTGCCGACCCCTGTTCTAATTCAAGCAGAAGTTATGGTCTGTGTTAAGCAGAAAGTCAGACTGGCTGATCATAATGGTCTCTTATGACCTTAGAAATCTATTCATACAGAATATTTTGTCCACAATTCTCCAATGACTAAACTTCTTTGGCTTAGCTATTATATACCTTGAATTTCAGCCTAATATGGACCAGTCACTGTAGGATACCTTTTATCCCGTGGATATATCCTACTTTGCAGAGCCACAGTATATTTTCATCTCTATTGAAAGGTTATTGATCTCTCTCTCTGAGATGAAAGAAAAGCTGTTTGCCTTAGTACAGTATTGGTCTTCTCTCTTTCTGCAACAGGATAACTTTTCAACAAATAAATAAAATTAAGGTTCTATGGCGAGTTACATACTCTGCTGTAAGATGCTATGTAATGTGTTATGTTATTTTATACCTTACAGTATATGGGACACACATTAATGAAATCAGTATTTTGAGTTATATCATTAAAATACAAATGCAGAATAACTACTCTATTAGAAACCTATAGTCTAAAGTGTCCCTTACAAATTTAGCACCATCCCACTTCATGTTAAGCTAGATCTTGATCCTGCTTGGTCCTGAGCTGAAGGTGCTCTGCGCAGGATAAGGCCATGGTGGATACCATTACGTACTGACCTCAGGCCCTTGCTATACGTCTTGTGGGTAGAATGTGGTAAGGGCAAAGGACAAGAGAAAAATCTTAAAACTCCTTTGCTTTTGTGAGTTTAAGTCAAACCTTTAATGTCATTTGTTGTGTCATCATGATAAGAGATATGTTTGCTTCCAGCCCACTCAAATTGTAGTTTCATCCCTTGATCCAGCTTACAAACAAGGCTTTCCTATTGAGTTCAGTGGGAGAAAGATCACACCTAAAAAGCTGAGAGAGGGCACTGAGCAACAGTAATGAATCAGGCATTAGTGCCCCAAATACAGTATCTTAATCTACTGATACTACTACTACTCCTCCCACCTCCAATCAGACTTTGAAAAAAAATTCTAGAAGATATTGGGTGAGAGACTCACTTAGAGGACCCTGAAAAAAAACAAGCAGTCAAATTCTATAGTTGGGAAAGCATAGTAAATTTGAGGATATGTAGCAGAGAGTAAACAGCAGCAGTTAAAATTAGATGCAAATACCCACTTCTGCTGCAGCAAAGGGAGGACATGCCTATATATTAATGAGAATCAAATGACCCCAAAATGAGACCTTTTATTGAACCAGTTGATTTTTTTTCTGTAGCATTCTTTGGAGTATTTGTATGTTTAATACAATATCACATTAAAATTAAAACCAACAGAAAATAAAATACCTCAGAACAAATATTTTATATTTATATTTATATTTGAAATACAGATGCAAGACTCTTGCAAATGATTGGTGTTTTTAAAGTATAAAGTTGATTGGCACATGCTTTCACTTAATGATGGTAATTACAAAGAATAACAACTCCAAGCCACATCTGTTCAATGTAACAATCTTGTAGTGCTATGCAGATTACATTGAGAGCTGTCAGAAATGCCAATTTTACCACAAATCATGCATAAGCACATTTGTAAGACAAGAAACAGATTAATAAGCATCAACACTTTTCTGTAAACACTTGTTGAAGAGAATAAAAGCTGTTAGCACTGAAGGAAATGATACAACTGTGGAGGCTCTCTCTATCAAGCCTGAAATAAGAAATCACAGGAAGGACAAAAGTGCATGCTGAAGCCAGGAAGAACCTGTCCCCCATCAAGGGATCAAAATATAGAAAACCACACATCCACATTTCATGTGAATAATATTTGATCAAATTCACTCTATCACTAGTGTCACATTTTGACTAAATTCTTCATTTAACACATTCTTATAGCAACACTAGGTTGTCATACAAACAAGGTGTTCCTGAATGGACCTGAAATTGAGTACCTAACAAATTGAGCAATTCTTTACAAATATTGAATTCCTTTTATGGTAAAATAAATTTTTGCTGTTGTTTATATTTAAGCTAGGAAAATAATTCTGTCTGCTATTTTAATCCTATGTAAACTCCCCCCAAAAATGTGTGTGACTTTAACCATGTATTAAAAAAAAAATCAGGTAAAATTCAAATGACAATTGACGTTCAAACCAATAAATGAAAATAACTGAAACAGCAAATTTATAAATACTGTGAACTTTGTTACCATATCATAATTGTAGGAGCTTTTATTCAAAAGATGTTTAAGATTCAGGGTCATGTTTTTTATAGCAAAGGGGCATGGAATTATAGCCAGTCAGTCATATGATCTCAGACAAGTCATTAATGTAACATGACTTTGTTTGCTTTTATATGACACAAGGCATTACAAGATATAGCTAACACACAGTAAAATTGCAGAATAAATAAATAGTATGATTTTAAAATAAAAGATTCTTAAATATGTTCCTCTCAGTAATTTTTTTAAATGAAAAAGTTAACAAAATGTATTTGTTTGTTGGAGAAATAGTTTTCCACTAAATGTGTCTTGGTCATTTATAAACAACCAATCCAAGTACAACCAGAACATGCACATGCAATGGAAAATTAAATCTCTCTGAAATAAATAGATTTGCAAGAAGTTCCTTATATGTACTCATGTACATGACTATCCCAAACTCTTACTAGATAAATTAGTTACAGACTGGATATCAAAATCTATTCATTCAAAAATTAGGGCCTTTTTATTTTGCATCATTTGCTTTTAAATCAAATTTCAACCTACCCAGAATTACGCAAAAGCATTCCTTTTTAAAAAGTGTGTGTTTCTTGGTAACATTGAATCCATAAGGGAAGGATCACAAGAGCTCAGCAATTTAAAATATTAAATCAAGTTATTGCATCACTCCCAAGTATTTCAAATGCAAACTATTTAGTATGTAAATATTAACAAGGCTGAAGTGTAAGGAATACAGAACAATTCTACAATTACTCTCATATTTTATGCTTATTCAGTTACATATTTTATTCATGCTCCTCAATCATTTTGGAGGGGTATTTGTAAGGTCTATAAGAAAGGCTCACTTAGACTCTTAGGCCCCATTCCTGCAAACACTTATGCATGCTTTAGTCACCTAAGTAGTCCCAGTGAAGTCAATGGGACTTCTCACATGAGTAAAGATAAGCATCTGCATATTGGCAGACTCAGGTTCTTACCCTGATTTGTAGCTCTCACTCACCTAATTCTGCCTTTTTCTTAAGCCGCAATAAACGTAGCCATCTACCGGAGCTGATATGATGGTTTTACCGGCCAAAGTTCACAACAAATAAATCAAGCAAATATTGTCCCACTACATTCAAAATGTGAATTTATGAATCAGTTATAAAACATACTGAACATTGCTTCAGAAATGGCAGCTAGAAGGATTTAATAAGGTTGTAATGTTATTTCTATCAAGCCATTAGCAATAAAATTAACTTTCAGTGATATTTTTACAGTGCCTGTCAAGCAGGAACAGTGACATTATTTAGTCAACTTGCTTGTAAACTCAATGTGGCAAGGTTGAAAATTTTTGGACTAGAAGTGCATCAGCCTGCTAGAAATATAGTTTGACCTGCTCTGAAGGGTATAACACTTCATGTATTCTATTTCCATAGGAAGAGATTCTCCTAAGTAATATTCTTATCCACAACAAATATGTAAGCCTGAACACATTTTTCTCAGAACCAGCTGCTTCTGTGGTATCTTGGCATCTGAGTAAATGATTTGCAGAAATTCCACAGGGAAGGAGGTACTTTAAAGGCTGCCAGGCAGTGTTATAGGGCTAGAAGAAGAGTGAAGAGGCACAGCTGTGACAGCTGAAAGCAGGATAAGCTGCCACTGATCTGTTTCCATGCTTATCACAACACCCATTAATCAATTCCAATCACAGCAGGCCCACCAACTAAACCACACTCCACCTCTCAAAAACTGACTACTCAGCCTTGTAATCCTCTTGAAAAATTGTTCATCTGAGGAAAATGGCAGAGGGACAGTGTGTTGTTTACTTTATTAAAATTAAAATTAGTTTGGGAATGTAAAAAT
The DNA here is from genome assembly GCF_020497125.1 of Mauremys mutica. Taxonomy (NCBI): domain Eukaryota; kingdom Metazoa; phylum Chordata; order Testudines; family Geoemydidae; genus Mauremys; species Mauremys mutica. Next base: position 43,326,514 of record NC_059079.1, on the reverse strand, counting down.
AACAGAAGCAACAGTTAAAACAGGCACAGGCTTTTCTTCTTGGATATCTTATTTTCCGTCAACATTTCACTTACTAAAATATTTTGTATCATTCTAAATGAAAGGATCACATTCTACCTCTGCCTATTGTTGTAAGCCATGCTACAGATACTCATTTTAGACAACCAAAATTCCCATCTGTTTATTGCTATTGAAATGCAAGCTAACCTTTAGTGTAGCCAATGCGATAGTTAAGATCTGACAGTGTCTTTGAAAAAACCCATCGTCCTAGAACTATGTAAAACATTAACACACTAGAATTATGCTATGAAAATTATGCCACAAAATATACAGAATTACCTACCAAACAATATCAACCAAATCATAACTGAATGTGTTAGATAATGGTGGGTCTGTTTTCTCCTTAACATGTGCGTATACATCCCATTAATGTTAATGCTGATATGAACAGGCGTTACGTTCTGCACCAAGGATTTAAAAGGACACCCGTCCCCAGTGACTACACACATACTAGGCTCAACGCTGATATGTAAGCAGATTTTGAACTGACCACTTGATGTTTACTCAGTACCCAATTACATCACACTTGTTCACTTTAAGTACCACTCATGCAGGCAGCCCCATCTTTTGTTTGCTTGCTCCCTAATTTCCCCATCATTAATGTGATTTAGGCCCTTCCTGTGCTGAACCTGGGTCCGCCCACACCAGGCCAATTGCAGGATCAGGACCTTAATGAGGTTCTAATGTTATAAATCAGAGACCCAAAAGAAAATAATTGTATACATAGTTCTCTCTTGCAACCATTGGGCCATATGCTGATGCAATGAGCACATAAGTTTTACATGTAGTTCAAGGACAATAAGGTAAAGACTTCCATGAACTTTAATAAGAGTTAGAATGGGCTCAGAACTCAGAGTAAGGAATAGAGACTGTTATAAACTCTGGGCCACCATGCCCTCTGCTGCTGTGCTGCATGGAGCAGATTCAGCCCTGTGTTGACAAGCACCATTACTACTCTAGCACCATTACAACATCCTCCTTGAGTATCAAGGAAAGCACTTAGGCAGAAGCCTAGATGCTTGAGACCACACGTGGAAGGATTAAATGCCCTTTATGAATCTCTCTGAAGTGTCATGTTTAAAACACAGGGAGATTTTCCAAAAGCGCTAAAGAGATTTTGAAGCACAAGTCCCGTTAACTTTTGATGTGACTTGTGGTCCTAAATACCGTTGCTACTTTTTAAAATCTCCCCCCATCTATAGTAAGTCTGTAACTTACCATGTCCTCCTTTATTCAGCTATCATTCCATATTTGAGTAAACGAGTACATATGTTGTAATGGTGCTAGAGTCCTGTGGCAGTATTTGGAGGATAGCTCTGGTTTCCACAGAATTGCATGGTTACTTTCCAATATTCCAGCAATTTATAGAACTTCAACACATGCTTTAGCTGATAATTCCTATTATTTACATAGCATCAACACTAGCACTGTATACAGCGTGTACTGATACACCAGCAAATTGAAGATGGTGAAATAATTACTGTAAAATAGCACAGTTCATGGTCAGCAACATTTGTACCATTTACACAGGAACAATACTCCATATAAGAGCTAGGCACTGGAGAGTTGTGTATGCATCTTGGTGAATTTTAGGTGGTTTTTTGTTTTTGTTTTTATTAATACAAATATCTGAAATTATCAGGACCTCAGAACTGATCCAGTTTTCAGGCTAATCTTAAATCATCTCTCCGACCAGGCCAAAACTCCACTAGATCCAACATGCAATATGTGAGGTCATCTCAGATGTAATGTTGATTTATCACAACAATAATAGTGGTAAAAAACTATATCAGTTTGTGCTTCTGCATTGTGAAGATACACATTACATGGTACACATTACAAGGAGACCCCCCCAAATTTCAGAGTTTGGGATCTACTCAAATACATAGTATAATATTTGCAGGCGCTTCTATGGGTCCTGTTGAAGACTCATCAGGTAGCACAACCGTCACCACAAAAAGCATTGGCATCGCCTTACCTTTTGTCATGCTCTCAGCTCTATGGCCTGTTCTGCTCATCTACGTGGGCCAGGAGCTAGACAATATACTTTCTTCATCCCTTTAATGTCTGTCTCCGGGGTATGGATGGGAGCTCTGCTCCTCCCATCTGGCATCTTTGCAGGCCATCGCCATCTGTTTCAAGTTTATCTTGTTAAAAGCCACCTTTGTTGTGACTTGCTTTACCTCTGTGCTCTGGTTAGCAGGCCAGTTTTTGGGACAGGAACTGAGGTCGCATCTTCCTCTCCCTGCTGTGAAGCTCTTAAAGCACGGAGAGAGGAACCATTAGAGAGAGCATGTATGATGGCAAGGGGGACCAGGAACAACCAGTGATCACCTCTGACTCATTAGTTTCCTCTCCTAGCCAAGGTGAAAGCTGCAGCCATCTATTCAGACCCAGTTGCTTACGACTGAGCCCAGAATCGGAGCTGCACCCCTATATTCAAACTGAAAATAGAATTGGATCTCTGCTGTAATAAGCCATAGGTGCAACTTTAAGTATTGTTCTGTCTAATGCATTTATCCCTTTGCATCTTCTTCCATGTCATGTACAGCACACTTCTGGAACTCTTTAAATATTATTATTGCTCTCAAGATGCACTCAAGTATCTGATCTCAATTTTGGCATTTAACCAATATCTTTGAAGAGATTTACGCTTGTGAATATCTCAGAGTAATTGCTGACAAGGGTCTAGAAAGTACGTGTTACAGAGGGGAGGTGAAGAGTTGGGCTAACCATGAGTACAATAAATTAGGCAACCTCTTTAGTTATAAAGTTTGAATGAGAAGTAGTTTCTGCATCTCCATCTGACTACCTAGGAAACATTGTCTTAGCAATACGAAGAGGAAAGATGATCTTGAAATTAAGGCACTGCACTTGGATCAGGAAACCTGGAATCAATTCTTAGTTAATCTGTGCCTCAGTTCCTCCTCTGTAAAATGGGGATAATACTTCCATTTCCTCCTCCTTAGTCTACTTAGATTATAAATTCTTTGGACCAGGGACTGTCTTTTACTATGGGCACACGTCAACTAGTACAATAGGGCCCTGATATCAGTTGAAGCCTCTAGGTGCTACCATAATAAAAACAGCAAATGATGATAATATGGTGTCTGAAGATTCTGAACAAGAAGTTAAAAATGAAATGAACGGCTATGGTGAACAGATAGGCAAGTAACATTACAGAAGCAAACAGCAAACCATTTGGGAGGTTTTGTCTCCTTGACCCACCTCCAAACTGGTAGCTGGTGTGATTCAGGTTATCATCATTCCTGAGGCTGGTATTTCTAGGAATGAAATATCAGAAGCAGATCAGGAAGAAAAGCCAAGGAGTTTCAACTCTGGTCTAACGACACCTTTGCATTTTTTTAAATTTGTGCACTCTGAGGCAGAGATGATATCTTCCTCTGTATTTGGAAAATACATGGCACATGGTGGGCACTAATGCAATTTAAATAATAAATAAAAACAACAATTCCTTCAGTATAAGGATAACACAGCTGTCACAATGGCGTGTGACATTCCTTAGCACACTAAAAGGACCCACCCCCCGACCCAAATAAGAGCCAATCTTGCTTTTTGGCTAAAATAAGAATTGTTATACATTTATGATCTAAAAAAATTGAAAAACTCAAAGAATATTGCTTCCAGCAGATGAACCACAGACTAAAAACAAGAGATAATGTGAACCTACATATTGACTTCTTGGGAATATAGTGTACAACAATATGCTCTGAACATTGTGGCATTTGGAAATATTGAAGTTATATAACGGAGATCAGCTGTACAAATGTGCGCACATGTGCGCGCACACAAAATAATATATGCTTTTTACTTTTTATTTACAAAGAAACATAATGACACTGGGGATCCATTGCATTCCAGGATTGGATGAATCTAACAAGAGTCTAATAACTCAGTCATAAACTACTATGTAGTATGAATATGGCTTTTATTGACCTCATTTTTGGCTATAAAAAGAACAGCACTATGCTCCCAAGGGAAACATTGATACATTTTGATTTACAGAAACGCAGACCTGTTCAAGTGCTGTTATGAACAGAAAAGTGACTGTAAAAATGGCACTTTTATGCAACACGTCAGCTCCCTGTGCGTATTCAGTCTATCTTGCATTTTTAGTGGCAAAAATAAGTTTTACTACTTCTTACTCCTGCTGTGACTGCAAAGCCAATGCAGCTATGGGAAAGCAATGGATTCTTATCTGACTCACGCATCATCAACAGAATTGTTAAGTTCCCATTGAATATTCCTTGCAACTGAGTCCTTCCCACAACAGATAAGAAAATGCAGACCTTCCACGACAGGGAAATTTCTGTTATCCATATTTAGGGTCATTATTGCATTACAGTACCAACTACCTGCATACTGGTATTACATAGGTTTCATATCCAGTAGCCTAGACACAAAAGAAGCCTTTCGGGGGGGAAAAATAAAAATAAAAATCAATCACATTATTCCCTGATGTCCTAACCAACTTCCTTTGTTATTTAGTGCATCTACAAGATCCTGTCCCCTTAAGCAACTATTTTAATATTATTTAATACTTATCCAATGCTGTGAACTTTCATTATTGTCTGCTAATTCATTTTACTTTAATGAGAATATAAAATGTTTAAGGATTTCTTTATGAATATTAAAAGGCCAGAGGATTTTTCTCTCTGAAAGCCTCAGTTATCTGACTACAAAGAAATTAGAAGGAAGAAAAAAGACATTCTAAAGAGCTCTGTTTTGCATACGTTTGTGCACATTTGAGAAAAGTGGCTCACTGATGTCTAGATTTCCGGATGTAGATGGCTCCTGTGGACATAGATGCTCGTTGAGGACACAGCATTGGTTGCATATAGCACGTAGCACAGAACTATCTTTATTCTCTGGACATCATAACCTACCAACACAGTATTGCCACTGCAATGTATCATAAATGTGTTTTATGTGTTCTATATCTCACTGAAGTCTCATCTTTCCTGGACCATTGCCGTAAGCTAATAGTATGGAATACAGTCTAGTCTCAGATACAGTGAAAAAAGGGCCATCAAAAAGAAAAAGTTGACAATAGTGTCTGCTGGGGTTCCTGGTACTGTAATAGCAGAATTCCAGGAACAATGCTGTTCTTGCTACTAGACTGCTCCCCAACTAAACTGCAGGCTAATCTATGTGCAGGATTCATAGGCAGTAGAATAATAATTTCTACTTCACCCATCACCATAGTATCTAAGGGCTGTTCTATATACAGTTTCTGGAAATAAGCTATACTGATTTAAGCACCTTTGTACCAATATAATTGTGTCTAAACAAGGGGGATTGCAATAGTTGAACTTATATCAGTTTCTTAATGGATGTTGTTAAATTGGTACAAAAACCACATGTAGACCAGCCTTATGAGTAAATACAACATAAGGTAATTGTCCTAGTGAAGATCAGAACACGTTGTAGAGTTAAAGTGAACTAAAGAATCTGTGCTTGTAGCAGGGGCTGTTCATAAAGATGTCATTAGACCTGGATCCTATTCCCAGTTCTTCCACGGATTCACTGTGTAACTGTGCACGTCAGTTAATTTCTCTGTCTCAGTATCTCCATCTATAAAATGGAGATAATTATATTTACACACTTTTGTATAGCACTTTGAGATCTACAGATGAAAAATGCTATTTTTGTCTGATTCCCACCCTGTTGTGGAGAAAGGGAGACAGTCTGATGCTGACTCAGGGACACATAGTTGGAGCATTGTCTGGCTATGCTGGAAGGAGGACCGGAGGCACTAGATGTGGTGTAATTAGGCCGCAACCTTATTCCTAAATGTCTAGGAGTACCCAGCAGAAAAAAAAGCATACAGCGCAGGTAATTTCATAATCATGTACATATAGCAAGAATGGGGAGGCTGCTGTCCTTTACCCATCCTCATCCCCAGCCAACCAACTGCTGGGACCTCACCCCCACTTGAATGAAGGTTAAGGGGGCTTTATACTGCCAAACCAGTTATAGTAGCTCCAAGACCCTCCACCCCCGCCATTTCCATTACTTTAAAGAATTTATTTAAATCCTTTACCAATCCATTTTATCTGATCACATATTCCTTCCCTACAGTGTACCTGCACTGGACATCTGCCCACATTTACATAGAGTTGTGACAATCATAGCCTAAACCCCGTTTCACGTCTGCCACAATTAAGCCTCTAATTCTTTGTGGGGAAGGCAGAAAACTTCACCTTGGCCAGTCTGTCAGTGATGGGAAAAGTCCTTCCCAGCCCCCTGAGAAAGGAGCAACTAGGGTAACGACCAGCAGATCATGACAAAACCTGGTATAGTATTTAACTACACCCATGAGCAGGAGGTGGGTGCAGCTCTGCCTGGTCCAGGGAAAAAGAGGGCTTTTCCAGGGCCAGTGTGGACCTAAAATAGTCTCCACTTTCTTCCAGGAGGAAGATTGGTCAGCATCCCCATGCTCACCTGGTCTGAAGTCACTTCAGCAAGGCACTCTCTGGCCATCTAGCTCTTAAGGGAGGGGGGGTTCTTTTCCTACAAGCTGGACAACAGCCCTCACCACTTAACGTATGGTTAGGTCATTTTGTCTGTTGAGAAGAATGACCAGAGTATATTGATAATCTGTAAAAATTGTGGGAAATTCTCTCCCTACACCACCAGCACCAAAAAGCGTGCCTGCTCTTGATTTGCTGACAAATACAGGACAAAGTTCTTGTGGGCCAGACGTGCACACATGTATCTATTTGTGCACTGTTACTGATCTGTCTGCAAAACATTCTCTGCAAATTAAGTGGCAAATGGACCCTTCAAGAAGAAAAATTCCACACCACCATTCACCTTCTAATGCTAATCTCATTTCATTTCTATGTCTTTGGTTAACCTCTTCATCTCATAGGACTGATGTTAAATGCAGACAAAACAATATTTGAACAATCCCATACCACCACAATACAATTAACAAATCAGGTTCTGAACCTCTGGTCTAAATTTTTGCAATTGTAATTTTTTAGTAATTGACAGGTTGGATTACTTCTGGCCCACTTTTATTCAAGGGGCAGGATGTGGATAAATGCAGATTGCTCACTAATCGAGGAATCACGCTCTCTTCAACTCCGTAGACTGCCTCTGGTTTATAGTCTAAATCTCCTGAGGAGACTAGCTGAGGCTGGGAAAACATCCATACATACAGCTTATTGCAAACCTTTGTAGAGCCAAAGGATACACTATTTAATTATGATGCAAAGTTAAATTAACGGCTGTCTTAATTTATGTTTAAGTAGAGAATAAAGGAAAGGTTACTAAAGATACAGATCTATGTAACAATCTTCCTTGTGACATACACAGTTGTCTCTGCTCATAATATTCCTGTGTTAATCATTTATAAACGTTTATTTCACCAGGAAAAAACATTTAGAGCAAGTTCTTGTTTACAATAGTATTCAAGTGCTCACAAACTCCTCTACATTATTTCTTAACAGGGGGGATGCTATCTAATGGTTAGAACTGGGATTTGTCACCAGAATTCATGGGTTCTATTCCCAGCTGTCACTGATTTACTGTGTGAGAGGATAAAACCTAGACCCACAGTACAGCAAACTATTGAAGGACATATTTAAGCACTTTATTGAATAAGGATGACTTAAGCAAGAGCTTAAAGCTAAGCATGTGCTTACATAATTTACTGAATTGAGTACTTCATCTCTCCATGGTTCATGTTCATGTTCCCCAACTGTAAAACTGTAATATTAGTAATAATATTTTCCTACCAAACTGGCTATGTAAGTATCACAGGGAAAGTCATTACTTAAGGCTGTATGTTTAGTGAGGCTTAATATTTTGAAATCATCTGATAAAAGATGTGATATTGGTGAAGTCTTTTCTTATAATTATTATAAACATATATAACAATTATGTTAGATTACAAACAAAATAGAAAACAAGAGCAGTAGGATTCTTTTTCATATTGTTGCAGTCAGAGTTTGTAAATTCTATACAGTATATTTTGCCATCTAGTTATGACTGTTCCATGTATATCCTGCTATTCCATGTAATTACGATTATGAGTTACATGTAATTACTTGAAAAACTATATACAGAAAAGGACCGTCCTAATAAAATATAAAAATACAGGTTTTTACAGAAGCTGTTTTCAGGTATGTTACAAATGTTAACTTTTAGTTGTGGTTAGATTCCCTTCCATGAGTGAGGTTAATACAGACACTTCTTAAAGGCCTTGTAATTAGCATAGAATTGTGAAACACTTCCATCTAGTGGCTAATATGAGAACTACACACTACTGAAATTGAGAGTACAGATGGCCAAGATTTCAGTCAATCATATTGACTTACTAGAGTGTTTGCTATTTGATCAAGCTTTTCCACCACCATAACCATAACATGAATAGCCACATCATCAGCCACCCTTTCTCTGCCCTCCCAAAAAAACCCAGCCTACCCAGTAGAGCTTTCTTTAACTTTGTATGGGAAAAGAGCCAGAGGCTCCCTAAAGTCCATTCTGGATTTCGCTCTGGCCAATCTCATTACAGTAGAGGGTCTTAAGCACTATGAAGAAAAGGTTACTTACTGTAACTGTGGTTCTTTGAGAAGTGATGTAGAGGTGTATTCCACTTGGCTGTGTGCACACCCAGAGTACTGGAGCCCAGACACTTGTCTAGCAGTATCTGTAGAGGGGAGGTGCTCGCGCCTTGTGGCTATGGCCCCTTCCTTGGCTATATGAGGCAGCACTACCCCAACCCCCTCTGTTTGTACCACCTGTGGTTGGAGTCAAAGCTCTAGGCGGTTGTAGTCTCACAGCCTCACATTTCATCTTCGCATCATGTATTGTGTATATATAGGGCCCTACCTAATTCACAGTCCATTTGTATCAATTTCACGGCCAGGGGTTTTTAAAATTGGTCAATTTAACCTTTTCAGATGTTTAAATCTGAAAGTTCACAGTGTTGTAACTGTGGTGGTCCCAAACCAAAAGGGTGTTGTAAAACTGTTGTAGGGGGGTTGCAGGATTGCTACTCTCACTTCTTTGCTGTCTTCAGGGCTGTTATAGTAGCAGTTAGGAACAAGGATCAAACTCCCATTGTGCTAGGCAGCATACAGACAAATAAAAGAAACTGTTCCTGCCCAGGGAGTTTTACAGCCTAGGTCTTAGGACATGACAAGTAGACAAGAAGGTAGAAGAGGGGGATGAGGCTAAAAACTGAACAGAGCTTAGTGGGAAAAATGGATTTTTTAATGGAAGCTTCATTCAGTAGAACCCATCTCAGATAGTGGGTAAATACCTTACAGCAAGCCAAATCTGTCCCATAGGCCTGGTATGGTAACAGCAATGGACTAGCTGATTTGAAGATACGAGAACATGAATGTCAGATGTTTGATACATTTGTTACTGCATTTCTTTTTAGGAGGTCCAAAGGACGAGGCAGAAGAATATTTCTTGAGCTTTAAGGAAGCAAAAGAAATTCTACCTTATAACTATTGCCTGGTCTACACACAAAGTTGCACCAATTTAACTAAAGGTGTGATGTTAAACTGAATTCATGAAACTCCAGCAACTTTGTGTGTGAACACTCCAATTCAGTTTAAACCTGGCTTAAATTGATTTAGTTTGTCAAATTTAGGCCTGGTCTACACAGATTCAGTACTGGTATAACTGGGTCTGATAGGAGTGATTTATTTAACAATATAGTTATTTCACTCTAACCCCTATTGTGGACACAATAATAATGGTATAAGGGTGCTTTACACTGATATAACTTATTCCCCTTCTCGTACAGGGATAATTATATCAATATAAACCAGCTTTATACTACTATAACAATGTCAACACGGGAAGGCGGGGGGGGGGAGGGGTTGTACCACTTTAACAGTACCGGTATAGTTGGAAGCAGTTTTCTTGTGTAGACAAGCCTTTAGGATCCTAAATACCCATGTCATTTTTAAAATGGGTCTTACAAATCCAATTCACTTAGGTTCTTCTTAAAATGGTATCCATACATTATACATTACAGGGGTGGCCAAACTGACTCCCGAGCCACATGGGGCTCTTTTACCATTAAAGTACAGCTTGTGAAGCCCCTCACAATCTCCCTCATTGTCCACCTACCAGACTGGGGTGGGGAGCTCAGGACCTCTGCATTGCAGCAAGGTGGTGGGGTAGGGGCTTCTGCCCAGTGGGGAGGAGGGTCCTGGGGCTTCTGCGGGGTGCACCTGCCGGGGCTTGGGGCTTCAGCAGGAGTGGGGCTGAAGCCCCGAGCCCTGGCAGGTGTGCCCCAGCTCTCAAACTTCTGAAAATTGTTGTATGCGGTTCAGAGGGTCAGTAAGTTTGGCCACCCCGATATATTAGAATTAAACTCAATTTACTCACAGCAGTTGCCTACCATTTACCATACCTCATAGAAGCCAGATAAAGATTCATAGGTAATATTTGTGACATGCTTGAGATATTTGGAAGGGACACACTATACTGCAATACAATATAAAATACTTTTCTTATTACAGGTAAATGCCACAAAATTCATAATGCCCTCTAAAAGCAATATTTCTTTTTTCAGATGTTCCCTATTTCACCTCTTCCCCTCTACCAGCACACCTGTCTGATTGGGATTTACCTGGGCTTATCTAATCATTACAGGTAATTCAGAATAAATGCATCACATTCAAAGATATTTGTGATATTTCAATCTTTATCTTGTCACAGGAATGGATTCACTTTCTATGGTGCTCTCTTTTCATTAAATGCCAGCCTCTCAGGAGAATGGACACCTTTTTGGCTCTCTTTTCATTGCAACAGTCAAATTGATGTGAACGTGGACTGGATTTTATGCCATTTCCCATTCTGGCTTCCAATACTCTCATGAGAATACGTATAACAGCGCAGAATAACATTTTCTAAAAATGGCTGACAGTAACAATAAAACTGAATTGATTCCGAGGACAAGGCTAAAAATAACAGAAACAAGAGAGACTACACACAATATGTACCTTTTGTGCCAAAACACATTGTGACAGGAACAATCTATTGTTTAAAAAAACCCAGACACAACCACTGCTAGCATCATGATAGATGAAAGAAAGCAAGAAAGCAAGTAAGAAAGCCTTTAAAAAAGTAATAGACCATTTCTATTTACAGTATATTATGAAGTGAAAAAGAGGCAGAGCCCAGTCCACAAAAGCTTACTGTTGTATTTGGTGAGATGAAGTAGCTGTAATCTCCTCTGTTACCTGTGGGTGCCATTACTGAACCAAAGGAAGGCAAAGCTGCAGCTTGCTGGTTCACCTCATCTTCAATATTCTGAGTGCATTAATGGTTTGCCCTAATTTGAAAACCTTACTGAGTGTTCTATAAAAGATGTGATTATAACCTGTCTTTTTATAAATGTGTTTGTGTGTTGTACTTTTACAGAGAAATGCAAAATATTTTAAGATACTGAGGCACTTGAAACCAATCTGATGTTCGTGCTCTGATTTCTCTTCCAGCTAAACTGAATCTTCATCTGAGAGATCACAACACTCGACTTCAGAAATACAGTCCACATGTCAAAAAATTTTAAGTGGCCTTTGAGGCACAGTAGGCCAGAATCATGATTGGTTTAACTCCCCTGATTTCTTTGGAGTTACACCAGAGATGAACTTGTCCCGATGTCTTTTTGCTGTAGCTCAGCTCAGGTCATGTTATGTTATTGCCAGCTAAGATGTCAGGGTCTGTAATTTTAATAAGGTTTTCTTGTAGTTATAACTACATTAGCGGAATTATAAAAAGAGCAGAGTTACAGTCTCAAGCTGAGAGAAATTGCAATCTAAACAATCCTGCAAAAATAATATTCCACTTCTCATTTCTGTGAAAAATTCAACAAAACTCCCCTTTGTTTATATTAGTGGTTCTTTAGCCAGGATCCAAGGAACATAGCAGTGTCTTCCCTGACTGTGGAGTGCGGGCCATGATTTAGGAAGGCATTATATGTGCCAATATGTGGCAGCACAGACTTTAGGTTTGGAAATACAAAAGCAAAGGAGAACTATAGGACCAGGAATGAATAATCTTTGTATTCAGTACAGCCACATCCTGTCCTTTTTCTGCCACAAGGGACTCAAACTATTAATGCCTTTATTAATGCATGGACATATGAGATACTAAGTTCCCCGATTATACCCTGTGCAGTGTCACGTGGGTGAGTCTAGTAAGCCCTTCGTAGTCGTATAGTGTTTGGTGGAGGATGAGGAGTGAGTCTTGATTAACAATTGTCTTATAATCTGCAGCTAGGCTGGGTACTATAGACATGCATAATTTAAAAAAAATTAAGGGTGAAATTCACCCTTGAACAAACAGCCTACACAAGGCCTTATACACCACTTATGCCTCACACCCTTAAAAATGATGCACAGGGCCTTGTAGGGGCCTACTGCAGAGCGGTCAACCTCACCCCATGCCTATGTGGATTTGGTGATATTTCAAATGAGAACCTACCAGTACACATTAGAACCAGGCTGTTAACATGGTGCAGGATTGCTCACACAGCTCTGCTAGTGCCTCTTTGTCTTCATCTGCATCACCCATAGTATTGAGCCTACCTAGAGAAAAGCAACTCCATTAATCTGTATGGTGGTTTTGTGATCTACATGCATCCAGCAGGGAACGTTAAGACAATAAGGATGTGGATGTAAGCAGCTGTATCACTAGACTGCAAACAATATTCCCAGCTGATACAGCTGTTCATTACTCTCTCTCATATACTACCCTGTCCCTCTGCCCCTCCCCCAGAACTGAGAGAGAAAAACAGAATATTAGCCAGGGAGGTTCAAGGCCCAACCCAGCCAGGGATCTCTCAGGACAGCACATCACAAAAGCAAGACTAACTATGCCTATTTTGCTTTACATGTAGCTGATCTTACAAAGGCCTGGTGCATTACGTTACCTTCTGCATCACAGAAACCAAGGAGAAAATATCCGTCTCTACTTCATTCCTGCGATATATCAGGCAGGCTATACCCATATCCACCATGTCGACATCTCTCTTGACCTGAACCTTACCCACCCCCAGGTTTACCACTGTTTAATAAGACACCATTCATATGTACATCAGTCCATCCCATAATCTGCCTGCCAGGATCCAAACTCTTCAACATCCATAGATTGACCATAAACCCCTCTCCCTGATGATATATTACACCAATACATGACTAGAGTCACAGCTAGCTTGTTGATGTATAAATGTAATATGTCCTGAGAACACTAGTTCACCCTGATGACGTACAGTATAATTGCAGTATATACCTGTAGCAGGGTGACCACCTGCTCCGGCCCTGGAGGGGTTGGAAAAGCCCTGCAGAGGGCTGGGGCTAGGCAAGGTAAAACCCTGGCTAAGAAGTGGCTGCAGCTGGGACCATGCCCCAAACAGAGCAAAAGGGCCTTATAAGGCGGCCAGGGAAGCTAGAAGCAGCAGTCTCTCTCTGACTTGAGAGGGAGATAGGCCTGGCTGCTGGGGAACTCACCCAGGGGACCTAGAGGAAGGTAGGGCTGGGGAAAGGCCTTAGGAGCTGGGAAGCCCTAGGCCAGCAACTCCCCAGGCTGCAGGGCCTAGTTCTAGGCCTCCTAGGTATTGGGCTTGCAGAGGGGCAGCCAGAGGGTGGGTAAAGGCAGCCAGTCCAAGCCCCTTGTTGCCTGTGATGATCGGCTGATACACTGCAGTCTGTCCCAGGGCACGGGGGCTAAACAGAGACTGGCAGTAGCCACGACTGAGGCGATGTGGGGACTGGGGGTGGGGAAACCCAGTAAGACTGTGGGGTACTGCAGGAGGCAGAACCCTGGGATAAGGGCACCGGGGTCCTGGGAGGGACACAGGGGCCAACGGCAAGTGGATCACTGGCCTGCAGAGGGCGCTCCTGGGTCAAAGAGCTAATTCCCGAGGACGACCAGCAGGAGGCGCCGCTGGGTGAGTCTGCACCGTGCTACAATACTCTAAAAGTAAAGCACTTCGGTGATGTACAACTGTAACAAGAGATTTAGTTAAGATAATGGGCTAAAACTGAACACAGCACTAATGTACTTTTTTTTTTTTGGCCTGGTATCAGCATATTGGCCAAAGTTTCACTTTCCCCTCCATAGCAAAGTTTGCTGTGTCAGTTGTCTACATAGCTGCTGCCCTCTCATACCACTGGTGGCTGCATTTTAGTAATGCTGCATATTAGGTTTGCAAAAGGATAACTCCAGTACAGATATACTGGGCATGATTTTCAGAGATGCTAAGCACTTGTAGCTCCCCTTGACTTTAGTGGGAATTGTGGGTGTTCATAATGCCATGTCCTAGCTATAAAATTTCTTACAAGATAAGAAACTTCCTGGAGAAAGGAGTCTATTATCGAGATGTCAAACAAACAAGGATTTAATTAGCTTCCCAGATGTGTCATAGTAATCTTCCAGGAAGGTTTTGCCATGTGAACTTGAGACTACAGTAAAGCCACCAATCTCAGCTCAGGAAGCAAAAAGCTTGTGTATTGTTACATTGAACTGAGATCTGAAATCATATACTAACTTACAGTATTACTTTGAACTCTGTCTCCCCAACCCGCATCTGTGTAACAATAGCGTGTGTTAAAAGAGACAAAACTAAAGAAACTTGTTTCAGTGTGAAAGACCCCCTCCCTGCCAAAAAAACCACCCCACACATTTGATTTGTTTAGCTTTCTGTGAAATATTTTATCAGATTTTTGTAACACACTATTATGTTCTCAGCAGGTGTACCATAGGTAGGTCTCAAAGCAACCATAAAAATGGAAACTAATAGAATGTTTACAAGTGTCTTAAATTATGGCAATTATCTCAGTTACACAGTCTGATTCTACTCTTTACAATAGTTTACAGTTATATACACAGTACATGATTCTGAACAGCAAATTACATTTTTTAAAGTTCAGTCAAATACAAAATAGCACTTTTCCAGAACGTGTAAACATATGTTGGATCCCACTTGTTAATTATTTTTAAAAGCCACACAAAGGTTCCTAACAGTAGATTATGATGTCAAGCTATGAATAAACTTTTACATTTCTTCTCAATGAAAATGGAAAGTGATTAACTGAGTCAATATCACATTTTATGTGATACAATGACAAATGCTACTAGCAATAAAAATATTCTGTCAACCTTTCTGAAAAACACATTGACAAAACATAACTGCACTGCAAAACATTCCTGGAAAAGATATTAAATTATATTAATTTTAAGGAGAGTACTGGATGTGCATTACAAACTGAAGCAAAGCTTTTATTTTCCCAATAGCAAAGATCAGAGAAATATAGTTTATACAGTATTGGCCAAAATCACTGAATTACTGTTCACAAAATATTTGGACAATATTTAATGTGGAAAACAAATGTATATTTGACAAAGCAGGTGATTGATTTTCTATTCACTTGCAGCCAATTTTTCAGGTCACTTAGTGTTCTAGTTGCTGTACTATACAGTACAAATCACATTTTGCAGATCTTTTACTGCATTCAAGAGGACTTCAAGAAATGACTGCAAAAGGAGTGTATTTTTTCCTTTTACTAGAATAAATAGTCTTTGGCATATTGTATATTTACTTGCTTATTAGATAACTACAGCTTCCCAAATACAAAAACCTCATCCTATAATAATTCTTAACATCCAATTACTAAAGTCACAGGAGAAAAATTTTATATTGTTATTGTCTCCTTTTGTTCACTTATATCACTTCAATGGGGATCATTTCTGGTGTACTCAGACTTTACTACTTGCTGTGTGAAATCCTAGCCTCACTTAAGTTAATTGGAATTTTGCCACTGACTTTAATGGGGCCAGGATTTCACCTGCTCTATCTGAAGTTGGATAACACCATTTCTGCTCCATCACACTATAACCAAATAAAGCATTGACTAACAAGACCAAGTGAAATGCTAAAAAAGGAACAAAACAAAAATGGCATTGATCTGGTGACTGAATTTAATCAAGAAAGGGAACTTTATCTTTGAGAGGAAGTTTTACATTCCAAAAAGGGGGGGGGGGGGGAGGAGAACTATCAAGAAACATGCTATCCCTGAATACTTGGTTGAAAGGTTTGATAATAGGCACTAAATGTCACTCATTACTAGGATGGACAACATCACTGAGCAAATCAGGTGCTCTTAACAGAACATGTGTTATGATCTCTCAGTTCTCAGTGTTCAAGAACGAACACTTCTCAAATGCCCCATTAGACTTGATTTTCACAGCAATCATTAGCTCTACCTAGAAGTACTGTAGCCTTTTTAAACTACAGCCAACTAGAAAGGGATGTGGAAAGGGGAAAAGTTGCTTACCAATTTGACACATTGTAGCCTAGATTTGGTCCACATGTTTGCTTCTATTACTCTAGCTATTATACAGGAACACAGAGAAAATGAAAGTCTCAAAGGTATCTGTTTTTATCCTTGAAAAGAATCACAGCTGAGTGTATTTCACAAAGGAACACGGAAGTAAACACTATAATGAGTGTTCTGTAAACCAGTCACCAAAATATTCTTATAAATCTTTCAACATTAGTACAACTGGGGCCAGACTGTGGCTAGCCAAAGCTCCCAGAAGCAGCCAGTATCACTTGGGATGCAAGTGGGCTAGTCTAGTGACTGGTGTAGAGGAGAAGATGGCTATGTCCTCACCCACTTTGGTAAGCCCACTGCCAGCACTGGACTGAGAGGGAAAGACCCTGGCCCCACTGAAGTCAATGGAACCAGGATTTCACCCAGAGTCCTTGCTTTCCCTGAGGTCTCAGATTCTACCCTGTACTTACGCAGGAGCATGAGGTTCTGGGAAAGATGCCTTGTATCCTTCCCTCTCCTTTGTGCACCTGCAAAGAGCTAAGCTCCACCTGGCCTTAAAATTTCAGTATGAACATATTAAATGTAGGCTGCATGTCAACATAATTCTCAAGTGCCTCACATGGTGATTTATTTGTATATTTTAAAAGTGTTATGCCTCTAAACTTCTATGCATAGCACTAACAATTATTTAAAATCAAGGAAAATTGTTTTTGCTATATAATTTGCAACATGAATCGTTATAGTCAATCTGCATTAATGTTATCTTAGCTCTGTAACCCCCCCCATATCCTATACAAATTATCCCCTTAAATGTGTGTTTACCCAATAATTTTTGTAGCCTTTCAAATCTTTCCTAAGAAAACAGATACCAAAAACCTCTCTCAAAAATATTAAAGCTGACAAACCAAAAATAAAAAAGCCAGGAAACATAGTGGTAAGGATGACACTGCACCCTTAATAAATTATCATGCATTAAAGTGAGGCTACATTATGAATGGAGGATAAAGTGCCCATTTTTAACACTGAATTTCCTCGCTTTTCTCAGTTTTTTGTATTTACATATTATTCTTGTACTAGATTTTTACCCACTGTCTGGTTACTTCTTGTATGCTGCTCTATAATTTACTACAGTTAGATATAGGTTTGAATAAAAATACTTACACTTGTTTGTAATTTTCTTAAGTGTAAGTCTAATGTAAAGTCTTCTGGGTTTACATTTGTTCCTGTGCAATTCAGTGCAACATATCTTCTTGTACCTCAAGTCCTCTACTTTCACACAACACTGTTCATGCTCATGATAAAATTACGAACACATTTCAACCTTCTACGATATATTATTTTTCCTTCTAAAAATAAAAGAGACAGATGCCCTCCTTGTCTCTCTTTCATTAAAAAAAAAAGATAGCCCATAATGTTTTTTTCCTACATTCAGGAGTCTACTATATTTAATGCCTTAATTTTATACCCACTGTATCCCACTGGGTGAAAGTTTCCCTGAACTTGTAGCTGGTGGCTGAAGTTTATATTCGCGTTTTGGAACTCCTTTCTGTTTCCAAGTAGATTCACCAGTTTCAAGCTGTTTTTCTTCAGTCTTGGTCTTTTGCATACAAATGGTCTGAGAGGCCAATGAATTATGTCCTTGTTCAAGTTCAAAACTTATAATGAGTGACTTGGCTAGAGAATCCAATTCAGAAGTGACCATAAAAGACGTGGTTGTTCCGCAAGTAGGACTGTTTGCTGAAGCAGAAGGCAAGCTAAATGAAGTGCAGTAATTATTAAAATGCCCAGCTAAGATGCAAATCTTTTCTGTATAGCTTCTGAGTTGAGTTGTATTTCTGTATGATCCTGTGGAGTACAAAAGCAAAAAGAACCAATTCTACTACTTTGCTAAGCAGCATGTTTCTTCCATGCACACCTTTGCTTTCATTTCCGTTAGAAACAATACTGTATTTTGAAAGTATGTTAGTAAATCTCTTGTGAGACTATGACGTTAACATGAGGAGTCAGTTGGTGGAAAAAAAGACAAGACTTTGCCTATAGACCCAGGCAGACACAATCACAAGGTATTACCTACTATCCAAAAGAAACTAGTTGGAGTTTTCTATAACATTATCAGCAGTGAAATGGTTAAAATTTGACATTTAGTTTTTTTTAATTAGGCTTCAGAATCAACAATGAATTGATATGAATGGAATAAAGATATTGTTTTAGTCTGTAGACTCAGTAGTATAGCATCCTATTGGTTCACTATTTGGAAAGTTCTTTCCTCAACTAATTTTTTTTCATATGAATCTTTAAATTCTTCAAGAGCCACCAAAGAAATGCTGATATAGTCTACCAGATCAACCTAGAGTATCATGGGAACAATGGTTTTAATTTGCTTATTTGTGCCTGGTCCCTGTAACTTATATAACAGAAAATTAAACATAAGGAAGGCTGGATGCAAAGGAAAGTTACCTTAGGGCCTGGTCTACACTACACATTTAAACCGGTTTTAGGAGCGTTAAACCGATTTAACGCCACACCCGTCCACACTAAGAGGCCCTTTATATCAATATAAAGGGCTCTTTAAACCGGTTTCTGTACTCCTCCCTAACGAGAGGAGTAGCGCTAGTATCGGTATTACCATATCGGATTGGGGTTAGTGTGGCCGCAGATCGACGGTATTGGCCTCCGGGCGGTATCCCACAGTGCACCACTGACCGCTCTGGACAGCAATCTGAACTCGGATGCAGTGGCCAGGTAGACAGGAAAAGCCCCGCGAACTTTTGAATATTTCCTGTTTGCCCAGCATGGAGCTCCGATCAGCACGTGTGGCGAGGCAGTTAAAAATCAAAATAAAGAAAGAGCTCCAGCATGGACCATGCGGATGTGATTGCTGTAAGGGCAGGCAAATCTGTTCTATCAGCGCTCCGTTACAGAAGACAAAATTCAAAATCATTTTTAAAAAATCTCCAGACAGACGCCATAGCAGGGACTCAGCTCACTGCTGCGTGACAAGCGTAACGGAAAGCCAAAGAATCAAATGGACGCTCATGGCCTGGAGGACTCAAGCTATCCCACAGTTCTTGCAGTCTCCGAAAAGTATTTGCATTCTTGGCTGAGCTCCAAATGCTTCTAGGGTCAAACACAGTGTCCGCGGTGGGTCAGGGCATAGCTCGGCAATTTACGCACCCCCCCACCCACCCCCAGAAGTGAAAAGGAAAACAATCCTCTCTTGACTCTTTTACATGTCACCCTATCTTTACTGAATGCTGCAGATAGACACGATGCTGCAGCACTCAACACCAACATCCTTGCTCCCCCCCCACCATGGGTGGCTGATGGTACAATAAGACTGATACCCATCGTCATCATCAGCCTATTGGCACATGGGGCAGTGCAAAAGGACTGGTAACCATGCCAACTAGCATCAGTTAAGTCGATCAAGGGTGCCTGCCCCTAATTTTTTCCTGGTAGATGGTGCAATATGGCTGGTAACCGTCTTCATCATAGCAACAGGGGGCTGAGCTCCATCAGTCCCCACCCTTCATGTGTAAAGAAAAGATTCAGTTGCCCCTGGACTAGCAGTGGGATGCTGGGCTCCTCTCCTACACACTGCTTAATGTCCTGTCTGGACTATCATAGCAGCTGGAGGCTGCCTTCCACTCATTTCTCACTAACAAGTCACTGTGTCATCACACAAGTGGGGGGACAATGCTATGGTAGCCCAGGAAGGCTGGGGGAAGAACAGAATGAACAGGTGGGGTTGTTGCAGGAGCACCCCCTGTGAATAGCATACAGCTCATAATTTCTGCAGGATCTGACACAGAGCAGCTGTGCTCTCTGGTTATGATATACAGTGGTTCTCTAGTACACTTGGCCATATTCTAGGCAGGACTGATTCTATTTTTAGATACCAAAAAGGAGGGATTGACTCAGGGAGTCATTCCCAATTTTGGCGTTTGCGCCCCTGGCTAAGAGCAGCCAGGGGCACTTATGACAGCAACAGATGGTGCAGTGCAAAAGGACTGGTAGCCACGATTATCTTATTACCAATTTATGGTATGGTAGATGGTGCAATATGGCTGGTAACCATCTCTGCTGTCATGCAAAAGCAAAAGCATGCTGCTGTGTAGCGCTGCTGAATCGCCTCTGTGAGCGGCATCTAGTACACATACGGTGACAGTCACAAAAGGAAAAACAGGCTCCATGATTGCCATGCTATGGCATCTGCCAGGGCAATCCAGGGAAAAAAGGCACGAAATGCTTGTCTGCCGTTGCTTTCCCAGCGGAAGGAGTGACTGACAAAATTTACCCAGAACCATCCGCAACAATGATTTTTGCCCCATCAGGCACTGGGATCTCAACCCGGAAATTCCAAGGGGTGGGGGAGGCTGCGGGAACTATGGGATAGCTACGGAATAGCTACCCACAGTGCAATGCTCCAGAAATCGACGCTAGCCTCGGACCGTGGACGCACACCACCGATTTAATGCGTTTAGTGTGGCCGCGCACACTCGATTTTATACAATCTGTTTTGCTAAACCGGTTTATGTAAATTCGGAATAATCCCGTAGTGTAGACGTACCCTAAAATAATCAGGTAATTTGAAACCAGGAATGTGGAAACACAGTAATTAACTATGTCAGAGGTTGTAAATGACTTAAAACTTGTAAATTCTCTTTCTTATTAATGTTGAAGTGATGGAAAAAATATTTTATATTCTGTTAAAGGTGACTTGCTTCTTTATGCCTGAAAGTGTTTTTTCAACTCATCTTAGAAATTCAACTCTAGTTTACCCTTTTCCTAAAAAGTATATCGGTGACTGGAGAACTAGTACATTTATGACATCCTTATTATTAAAAGAAAAATGCTGTTCTGGGGGTGGGGTAGGGTAATATTAATCAAACTGTTTAAAATATTGTTATTGTTAAAACTTATTTAACTTGAATGCCTAACAAACAGTGGGAAGAGAAGATTGCATTAAAAATTCAACACTGTTCCTTCAGGTAAGGGCTAAGAAAGACCCCAAACCACTTCCAGAAGACACGAGAAACAAGGAAGATACTGATAGCCACAGGAAATGGTTACTTACTGTAACTGTGGTTCTTTGAGATGTGATTCAGACATGTATTCCACTTAAGTGTGTGCACTCCCAGCTCACCGGAGCTGGAGTTTGCCTAGCAGCAACCATAAAGCACTTATGCCTCATGGCCATAGCCCCTCCCCTGGCTACATGAAGCAGCACTGCCCCGACCCTCCCTCAGTTCCTTTGCACGGAATGCCCAGAAGCTCTGTGAACTCTGACATAGTCCGGCAGGAATTGAAGCTATATCTGCTGAGGATCGCCTAGTGGTTTGAAATCTGAAGCTAAGGCCTCCCAGTAGAATAGACTTTCCTCCCAAAGAAATCCAGTTTCTTCATGTCTCAGGCTTTAGGTGAGGGTCTTTGGTGCCCATGACATTAGCATTTGTTCACTGCTGCTGCCACCACTAAGGAGTCCAGTGGCGGGTGTGAATAAAAATGTTCAAACTCTTTAGAGGGTACAAAGTACTTTCTCTCTGTCCTTTTCACGGTTGGGGGCAGGGAAGTGGGGGTCTGCCACAACATTTTGGTGGTATCCTGTATGGTCTTATGAGCGGCAAGGCAACTCGGGAGGGTTCCCAGGGGGCCCTGTTACAGATATGCTGTAACAATGTCTACCATGTGGTCTGAGGACTCAGAGCCCCTCCTCCACCTGGAGCCTCAGGTTCTGGGTCACTCTCTTCAGGAGCTGTTGATGGACCCTACCGTCCTTGAGTACAGGAGCCATGGAGGTTCCAGCCACTGCTTTGTCTAGCGATGACAAGGCTCTAACTGGGACCAGCTCTTTCTCCTGGCCTACAGCGCCAAGGGGATCGTGCGGTGCCAGGTCTTCCAGTGCGCCATGGAGTGCCTAGTCCTGCACTGAGGGAGGTGGAGAAGATGTGTGGGTTTCCGAAGCCACCGACACCAAACTCCTGGAATAGGACCCTTGGCTTTGATAGACTGGCCAGGAGGTCCAAAACGGCCATTGGGCTGAGGCCTGCCATTGAGTGAGCCATGGCATCGGGGGAAATTGCTGTCTCTCCGTGTCCAACCTCGAGCATCTGTGCTCTGATTTGTGCTGGCTCCACCTGGACACAAAGGACTCCACCTCCGATTAGGAGGTCTCGCTCTGAGAGGACCACAGGGAAGCAGTGCCACCAGGGAGCAGTGCCAGGACATTGGGGACTGGTACAGCTCCACTGCCAGTCTGCTGCCAGAAGGTACCAGGGGATCAGTGCTGAGGTGATGGTGACCGACATGGTTTGCCTTGGGATGGCACCGAGGGTTTCAGGGGTGCCGTTGCTTTTGAGCTCGGTCTCGCCTGGGTGTGGAAGGTGGTGCCGTGAAGGCAACGAGCTCTCTCGCTGCCTCGAAGGTCTCCGGCATGGAGGGCAGCTCCAAAGCCTCTCTGCGACTCTCCCAGGAGGGGAGTCCTGCGGAGCTGAATTCGACTGACCCCGTATTGGGACAGCAGTCGATGCTGGGCTAGGTGGTGCTGCACTTGTGCAGCCCAACGCAGGTCTCCCTGCGTTTGAGTCTCTGTCCCAGTCTCGGCATGGGTGAATGCCCCGTCCTCCATCTTCTTGCGAAGCACTGGGGACAGGAAGTAGTGCCATGGTGTTGGGGCCGAGCATCTCTATCAGAGTCCTTTCTTGGCGCCGAAGTCTCCCATGTTGATGCCGGGGAACTGCGCATCAATGTTGAGGTTCAACCAAACTCTGCTCTGAGTGAGGATGGAGGGCGGCCTCCATCAGGAGGATTTATAACCATTAGTGTTTTTCTTTTTGAGTCCTGGGGCAGAATCCCCTACAGATCTTGCAAATGGTCCTTCTGATGCGATTCCCCCAGACACTTCAAGCAGTAAGTGTGAGGGTTACTCCTGGGGATAGGCTTGTTACAAGCTGCGCAGGGTTTAAACCCCAGGGACTGGTGGTGGGGGGATGTAGGAAAAAAGGGGGGTAACCCCCAGAACAATTCCTTACTGGAATTCTAACTATACTATGACTAGTATCAGGGGGTAGCAGTGTTAGTCTGTATCCACAAAAACAACAAGGAGTCCGGTGGCACCTTAAAGACTAACAGATTTATTTGGGCATAAGCTTTTGTGGGTAAAAAAACCTCACTTCTTCAGATGCATGGAGTGAAAGTTACAGATGCAGGCATTATATAATGACACATGAAGAAAAGGGAGTACCTCGCAAGTGGAGAACCAGTGTTATACTATGACTAAACTAACTAAAACTACTAACTAATTTAACTATTTACAGAGAACAACTGAGGACCACTAGGGAGAAGGCTTGCCAAACCAAGAGAAAACAAGTGTTCCGGATAACCCTCACAGGAGGTAAGAAGGAACCGAAGTGGCGGCCAGTTGACAGGACCCTATATGTGGCGCCATGGAGGTGTGACTCCAGGGGGTGCCTGAACTGACCCAACGGGTACTGCTAGGGGAAAAACCCTTCCACTTCTGTGCACGTGGCACGCACACACCTAATTGGAATCGACATGAGTAGACACTCTAAGAACCACCAGCACTGGTCTCAGCATGCCGGGGCATTGAGAATGAGCCTGGCCTGATCTTGAGCAGACCCGACCAGGAGAAAAGCCTACAGGAGAGCCAATTGCCAGATGAGATGGAAAGCATTGGCAGGGAGCTTGGACTGATGCCCTCTAGAGAGCAGAACAGACGATGTTTCCTATTGTCCCTTGTAGCGAGCAGGTCAATTATTGGAATATCCCAAGCTGTGAGGATGACCCAGGGCGTGTCTTCAGGGACCAGTTGTGACTCAGCAAAAAATACCTGCTGAGATGGTCTGCAAGATAATTCTGAACCCCAAGCGAGTGAACAGCTATGTTCTTCTTGATGCAGAACAGTCATAGCCTGATTGCCTCTAGGCAGAGCAACCTGCATCGTGCTCCCCGTTGCTTGCAGCACATAATAAAGACAATAGCATCATGATGTAAATATGCACACTAAGTCTCTAATATAGTCTCACAAAGCGTGACATAAGTTGTAGATAGCCTGAAGCTCCAGCAAGTTGATACAAAGTGAGGCCTCCTGCTCCGAGCATAGTCCCTGAACTTTCAGGGACCCCCAGGTGCACCACCCACAACTCATCAGGGAGGCGTTAGTAACAACCGATCTGGTTGGCAAAGACTGGACAAAGGGAACACCTTGGCAAATATTCTCTGGACACATCCACCACTGCAAGGAGTCTAGGACCGTAAAGGAAGACTGAACAGTCTGTCTAGAGGGTGACGACTAGGACAGTAAATCACTCTTAGCCACATTTGAAGGGGAGTGAAGGCACAGCTTTGCAAACTGGACCACCTGTGTGCAAGTGGAAACATGGCCCAAAAGCCTCAGACACATCTGAACTATCATGGAAGGCTGAGACTGCAGACTGAGGCAAAGATAGCAAACTGTCTGAAAACGGCCGGTCAGTAGAAATGCTTTCAACATCGCAGAATCTAGCAGGGCCTCAATGAACTTTGTTTTCTGAGTGAGAACAAAGGTTGACTTCCAGGTGTTTAGTATGAAACCCAGACAGTCGAGCAAGCATAGTGTGGTGCTGATATGAGCAAGAACTTCCTCTCTGGATCTGCACCCCAGTAACCAGTTGTCCACATATGGGAAGATGTGAATTCCCTTCTTCCTGAGATATGCTGTAACAGTGACCATGCTCTAGGTAAAAACCTGGTGTACAGAAGAGAGGTCAGATGAAAGCACTGTGTAGTGACAGTGGCCTTTTACCATGATAAATTGAAGGAACTTTCTGTGATTGGCAAAACTGCCACATCAAAGTAGGCATCCTGAAGGTCCAGAGCAGTACACCAGTCATTCTGAGACTACACAGGGAGAATAGTCAATAAGAGTGACATTCAGAACTTCGTATACCTGATATATTTGTTGAGGCCATAAAGGTCAAGGTTGGGTCTTACCCCTCCCTTGAATTTGGGTACCAGAAAGTACCAGGAGTAGAACGTGACGCTGGTGTTCCGGCTGAACCTCTTCCACCACTTCCAAAGCCAGTAGAGAGCAGACCTGCTCAAGGAGCACTATCCTGTGAGGGGGACCCTGAAGACGGACAGGGAGGGTGGGTGGGGTGGAAGTGTGGAGAGGAACTGGATAGCGGGCACCAGACGAAGGACCACTGCGGCGGCGGAGCACCCGCCAAAATGCTGCCGAATTTTGGCGGCGACGCCTCTCGATGACATCACTTGTTGGTGACAAGCGTTGTCATCGAGAGGCGTCCCCGCCGAAATGCGGCTGCATTTCGGTGGGTGCTCTCCCGGGGGCCAGGACGATAGCATAACCTGATCTGAGTGTGCTTAGGACTCAGCTGTCAGTGGTGATCAAGCCCCAGGACCGGCTCTAGGCACCAGCAAACCCAGCATGTGCTTGAACAACACAATTCCAATTCCACTCTGGGAGGTTTGGGGTTTTTTTGCGCTTGGGGCAGCAAAACAACTAGAGCCGGCTCTGTCAAGCCCCAAGCATTGTGATAGCAGGCCAGCCTGTATGAGGAGGGAGGGGCAACAACAGGAACATAGCTCTGCACCAAGACGACAAAATGGGTACTTGGAGAGCACTGGAAGGAGGGCATGTGGACTGGCTGAACCCCAAGCCTGACTGCTTTCTCCTGTGGGATCTGTCCCTCTTTTTGGGGTAGTGCTGGTGCCTCAAAGGAGGGAAAGCCTGGCCAAATGTACGCTATGGACGATACTGCTGTTAACACTGGCGTGGCCACCCCTACAACACTGGCATGGCCATCCCCAAGGACCACAGCGTACTGAAGGGAAGGATGAGCTGGGCAGCACAGCATTGTCAGTAGATGAAGATGAGGCCCTGGATGGGACAACTCTGGAGGGTCCACAGGGAGAAGGACTGCCAGTGCCTGGGCCTGTGGCAGATCAACGGTCACCACCACAGACCTGGCCCGCGATCTCACCTTTAAGCAAGGCAAAGAGCAGGACCTCCGCAACTGAGGGGCATCCCACAGATTCCATGGAGGCCACTGACATGGATAAGGCATTGGTGACCAGTAGATGCTGGGCCATATGCCTCCGTCCCAACCATGGGACGTGCGCCAATCTTGGTACCCCTAACAGTCTATCAACAACCCCCAATTCTGGTCAGGTGATGGAGAGCAGGAGGATAACGATCCCCACTCAGATGCTGAGGAGCCTTGAGATCAAGGTGGAGCGAGACCAGAGGTGCAAGTATCTGGTCTGATTTGTTCATTGCCCAGAATGAGGCAGGAAGTGGCAGTGCCAACAGAAGTGGTGCCATCAATACTACGCATGCTAGTGCTGGAAGCAAGCAGCAGTACTGTCTGATGGTACTGATGTTGAGGGTGGTGAAAGGCACCACAGAAGCATTAGCAGTGCTGAATGCAGCAGTGCATTCCTGGTAGTGACGTCCCCAGTACTGAATCCAGTACCAGCCCTGCTTATATAACCTGTGAAGGGTGAACATTGGGGTGCAGTGCAGACAGACCAGAGGGTTCAGCGGCCCATTCAATCAACAGAGCTATAGATGACAGTTCTGGCAAAGTCCTGGACCAAAGGAGAGATCGGAACCAAAAGGCGGAGGAAGTCTGTAACTGCCTGGTACGCTGCTGACATGGAAACAGTCAGTACTAGCATCTGCCTCTTTGGTACTGTACTCAATGGATGGCTGGAGTCCAGAACCGGAGTCAACAGTACATGGCTTCCAACCTTTCTGTTTGGTACCAGAGAAGGATTAGAGGTATCTGCTCCATCCCATGCACCAGCACCAACTCCATGTTGGTCCACACTTTTCCTGGGGGAAGCAGAAGAGTCACCCGGAGACCTGGAGTGGTTTCGATTGGTCTTATGCAAACTTTTCCTCAGCGCAGTCGACAGGGAATGGCTCATCTGTGTCTCTGAAGAAGAGCCTGCCTTGGAATGTGAAGCAGCAGCACTCTTGGAACCTGAAGGTGATCTCCAACCCAATGAAGACCTCGATACTGAAGCAGGCCACCTGGCCTGTTTGAGCATGTGCTGCTTCAGGCGAAGGTCGAGAGCCACTTGAGTCCATTTCTTAAACGATCTGCAGGTCATGCAATGCCAAGGCAGAGGAAGAATCACAGGTGCAGATCACCTCCCACACGAAGGACAGCGTTTAAACCCCAGCGAGGAAAACGCCGAGGGAAACAAACTACTACAACGAACACTACTCTAACACTAATGGTACTACTAACTATATACAAGGGGGAAAACGAAACTAGTTGAGAGGTTGTGAAGTTAAGATCACACAGAGTTATGACTCCAGGTAGAGGCAGAAAGAAAGAACAGTGGGATGGTCGGGGCAGCACTGCCTCATGTAGCCAGGGGAGGGGCTATGGCCACGAGGCGCAAACGCCAACCCTCTATGGATGCTGCTAGGCAAATTTCTCCAGCTCTGGTGCATTGGGCACACACATACCTAAGTGGAATACACGTCTACATCTACTCAAAGAACCACCTAAAAAAACCAAGCAGATTAAAAATAACCACCACTCTGTGTCCTCCAACATACACCAAACAGAGAAGCAAAAAAGAGCACAAACCTCTCACTTCACAGGTCTCCTTTAGTGTACAATTTTCTGGTACAACACACACAGTAGCTCAGACACATACCTTGTAATGAAGTAGTAATGATCTGACAGACTTTATCTATGCACTGCTCTAATTCCAAGTATTCAGAAGCAAGATTAGTTGCCTTCTTTAGTTCCTGGTGGGCAGATTTTTCTTTTGTTAATTGAGTTCCCATTTCTCTCTGTATTAATAAAGAGCAATTTATTTGAAAGCTATAAGATACATCTGTAATGCTTAGTGGTTAACATTCTGATAGCAAATGTGGTCATGGGTTCAAATCTCACACCGGCTTTCATAGGCACCACTTCACTGTTGCAATGTATTATGGGGATGTTGGGTTGTTGAAGTTTCAAAATACAATTTTGGCAAGAGTTGCAATTTCTGCCAGTCTTAAAATCACCAGCTGGAGCTGTAAGATCCTAGAACATTATTTGACATTCAAGGAATAGATAACGCCGATAACTTGGTCAATATTCCATTCTTGATTCAAAGTAAATCACGGTGTTAATAGTCCAGGTTGTAAGCTATTGCCTACAGTGAATGTACTACTAGTATCTAACACAACACTTTGAAATAAATAAAAGTGTTTGACAAGTTAAACTGTATGTAAATCAATGATTTCAGATAGACCAAATAGAAAATAAAATGAATATCATCTTTAATTTTTAATTGACAGTGTTTTGTCGGTCTCTGAATCACTTGTATTTCTGCTGTATGATTTCAGAGATGAGACGACCAGAACAAGGAGATGCATTCATTGGGCTGTCCAGAGTGCAATAGTGGGGAGGTGGTGATTTTCAAAGGCACATATAGTAGTTAGGTGCCTATCTGCCCTTCGAAAGTCTCCTCAGGTGTTTTCCTTGAGTCATTACAGTCAATTTAGAACTCAAAAGCATCTATGAGCAATTCAAGTTATTCCATCTAATGTATATTATCTTTCATTTGTCAACATTGAATTTCAATCCACAACACAATACTCAAAAGTCTAAAACTAAGTCCCTCTGGATATGATCGCTCATTTCTAGTCGGAAATAGCCTCAAAAATTCTGCCAACAACAAAATCCGCCCCCTCTACATCATCCATTTTAATCAGATTATTAACAGGCAACCCAAGAACCTTAGGTCACCTCACTTAATTTTGCCATTTTGAAAAGTGACAATTTATTCCTAGTTTTCTTTTGTCATTGAACCAGCTTCTAAGCCATAATACTATTTTATTTCTGACCACACACACACCTACTTCCCTTACTAGCTTCTCCTTAGGGCCTTTGTCAAAGCTTTTAAAAAGCCCGAAAAAATTATATCTTGTTCCTCACCACTCTGACACACACACACACAGAATTCAAGTTGCATAGAGGGTTACTTTAAAAATTGTAAAGCAGAAGAATGAACCAAATTCTGTTCTAATAAACACAAGAATTATATTTATACAACTATAAGATAGTTAAGAATTAAGTAAAGAAATGCAAAATGTAAAGTTCTTACAGCAAGATTAACTTGTCCACAATGCATACAAGTAGTAATTTTTATTCCTTTCTTGTTAAACTTTTAAACAAGAAACCCTTTGAAGTTAACATTTAAACAATGTAATTTTGTGAATGGGTTCCCTTACCTTTTTGCAGTCAGATATTGTATTTTCAAGGGATCTGGCGAAAGCCACTGCATTATTCTTTATTTGATTTTGAACCTATAAAAAGGGAAATTTAATTATTATTTTGCATGCATTATTCAAAGCATTAAGAAAGAAAAATGTGTAAACCTATATCCCAGAGACAGGACAATGAGTACATATGATTATGGAGGAAAGTGTTCAAAAGAGAATTACAACACAAGCAATAGTCGAAAAGTGAATTTTCTATCATTATTCTCAACCATTTCATAATAAAGTGACCACTTCAATTCTATCACCATCAT
This sequence comes from Mauremys mutica, assembly GCF_020497125.1. Lineage (NCBI taxonomy): Eukaryota > Metazoa > Chordata > Testudines > Geoemydidae > Mauremys > Mauremys mutica. The sequence goes on along the minus strand of NC_059079.1, from coordinate 43,296,557 downwards.
CATAACTCAGTGGTAGGATTTTGGCAGTGCCATTTGGCTTCTCTCTGATGCTTCATGTTATATGCGCTGCCCTCCAGTGAAACTAAAACCCTTATGGGTCCATAGGTCTCTGCTACAAGCAAAGACAATAGCATTTAGCAGGTTGGCTGTTCAATCCCCACCCTGGGCAAAAAACTAAAAATAAAAATTTAATTTGCTGTGAATAGGGAGATTTGAGTTCCCTGGGAACAGTGCCAGTTGTGGGAGGTCCAGTGTAACACTGGATTGTGGAGAGGGAAAGGCAGCCAGAGTGAATCCTCCTCTTTGGGAGCATGGCTTGTTGTGAGGGAAGACACCTGCACAAATGCACCAATTAGTGTAAAAATAGATTCAATTATTGTAAGTATTTGAATATTTTGTGCAAAAGGTTTGTTTTCAAGACCCAGTTATGCCATGGGTTAAACAATTTCACTCTCCAATTCCTTATCGATATAGCCATGCTCCCTCAACGAAGGCTACCACAGAAGTTTTCAAAAGGCATCCCTAGCTCCAGCTGTGGTCTGCTGTATAGTAGTTATTGCAGCCCTGGCCATTAACTCCCTATGGCAGGGGTGGGCAAACTTTTTGGCCCAAGGGCCACATCTGGGTATGGAAATTGTATGTTGGGCCACGAATGCTCACGAAATTGGGGGCTGGGGTGTGGGAGGGGGTGAGGGCTCCCCCTGAGGTGAAGGCTCTAGGGTGGGGCCAGAAATGGGGAGTTCAGGGTGCAGGAGGGAGCTCTGGGCTGGGGCATAGGGTTAGAGTGGGGGAGGGGAGGGCCCCGGCTGGGGGTGCAAGCTCTGGGGTGGGGCTGGGGATGAGGGGTTGGGGGTGCAGGAGGGTGCTCTGGGGTGGGACCATGGGGTTCGGAGGGCAGGAGGGCAATCAGGGCTGGGACAGAAGGTTGGGGCAAAAGAGGGTCGGGCTCCAGGTGGCGCTTACCTCAAGCAGCTCCTGGAAGCAGCGGCATGTCCCCCTCCGGCTCGTAGGTGTCACAGCCAGGCGCCTCTGCATGCTGCCTGGTCCTCAGGCACTGCCCCTGCAGCGCCCATTGGCCGCATTTCCTAGCCAATGGGAGCTGTGGGGGTGGCGCTTGGGGCCGGGGCAGCATGCAGAACCCCCTGGCTGCCCCTATATGTAAGAGGCGGAGGAGGGGCAAGCCCCCTAGCCTGCAGCCCAGCTGGAGCGGGGCAAGCCCCAGACCCTGCTCCCCGGCGGGAAATCAAGGGCCAGATTAAAACATCGGAAGGGCCGGATGTGGCCCCCGGGCCATAGTTTACCCATCCCTGCCCTATGACATAACAGAGGCTTGGCCCCCACTTCATTCCCTCTTGTGCCTTGAGTGTTCCACATGCACTCAGAAAGAGGATGCAAAGGTAGGAAGAGGATTATGGATGAGTGAAATTTTGAGGAGAAGGGCAGGATAGAGAATGTAGGGCACATGAAGACAAAGGGATTGGTTACAGGAAAGTAGTGAAAAAGAGGAAAAAGAGGAAAGAATAAGGGGATGGGAGAAGAAAGAAGGGAGAGAATGTTGCGGATGAGATGTTGGGAATTAGTCCTAGGTGAATGAGGGTGGGTTGCTTGACTTCTCAACCTTAGTCTTCATTTTTGATTTCTCCTCCACTGGGAATAGCTCCAATGGCTACTTTTACCATTCCTCTCACATTTCTCAAGCAACAACAATGAAACTGAAAAGACACTGGCCCAGTTTCACTGCTGCCCAGAGAGTTAAGAATAGCAGCAGTGGAACTAATAAGAGCTAAGAGATTTCTCTTGTGGCTCAAGAAGCCATTGGGCACTGCTCTGGGTCACATTTGGAAGGTTTACTGCACAAGCATAAGGAATAGTTCATTTTGTTTAAAATTGAAACTTAAGTTTTCCAGAATTGTATGCTCTAGATGCTCCCCACTTGCCAAGGAATTTCTCTTACTTTCCACTAGCAAGTAGATTATTCAAGCTCTGTTGTACTCTGGAAAGACCCATACAAAGTAAATAGAAGACAAGAGAGCTTCAAACGCAAGTGAAGACTAGGATTTGCCTTGCACACTATCTGTCCAAGAGACAAGTTTTTATTCACAGAAGGAAAGAGGTGGAACAAGAATGCATGTGTACTCTAAGGTGAAAAGAGATATGTACACTATGTGCAACCTAATACTTTTTAAAAGAATTTTCATCCTTTTATAACATTACTTGTAAGGCTGCCAGACTCACTGTCAACGTGAATTACCCACTATGTAAGTGGCATCTTTCCCAGGACTACTGTAACTTGCATTCCTGAATTTTCAGACTTTTTTCTGAGTACATATTTCATGGAAAAAATTTAGCTGCAGAATACAGTCTTTGTTTCTATCTTCCTTTTTATGCAACTCTCCCTACATGAATCTCCTTATTAGACTTACCTAACAAATATATATAATAGGGGAATACCAAGACCATGCACCTTATTTTAAAGAAACTTGTTAGATGGGCTCTCTTCAATTTGCTTTAAAAAAAAAATCTCTGCATGCAAGAAGGGCTTGAACTATTTTAACTGAAGTGACAAAATACTGTTTCTACCATTTCCCAGACAACTGTGTATCTGACAATTTTAATTTAAGCCTATGATTTTCTGCTACAAATTTTAACCAAAAAGCCTGCATTTAAAAAAAAATACAAACCCCAATTTAACAACATTGCTCTGAAAAAATTGTGTGAATACTGTTAACATATGCTTTCATGCAGAACTTTTATTGCCTAATGTATAATTAAAATATCAGTTGCCACCAGAAAAAAAAACACACTACCTTTATTGCTCTAAGTGAATATGAAAACTCCCTCATATTATAGAGAATAATTAAATTCAGAGGTCTTATGTAAAGTTAAACAGAACACTGGTGTCACTTCTTTTCACATTATAGTGTTTCTGGGGAGGTGGCAGGGTCAACTCATTAAAATGTCATAAATATATTTGCTGTATTTATCCTATAACTGAATAAAGTAGCTGCTACAATGGAAATACCAATGCTGTTTAGCAACCCAGAAAACTTTTGAAGGTTATTCCTGATTCCAGTTGCTACCATGAAAATGAACAACATTTCTGGCATTCATGCTGTTAGATGCTTGCTTGGAATAAGCCACTATCCTTTTAGAGGCCCCAATTCAGCATAGTGCTTAAGTGCATGCCTAACTTTAAACATGTGAGTAGTCTGGGACTATACCAGGGGTCTCAAACTCAAATGACCCCGAGGGCCGCATGAGGACTAGTGCATTGGCCCGAGGGCCGCATCACTGACACGCCCCCTTGCTGCCCCTGGCCCCACCCCCAATCCACCCCTTCCATGAGGCCCCGCCCCTGCCCTGTCTCTTCTCCACCTCCTCCCCTAAGCGCGCGGCTCCCCGCTCCTCCCCCCTCCCTCCTGGAAAGTGCTAAGCGCCACCAACAGCTGTTTGGTGGCTTGGCGGCGGGGCACTTAGGCGGCGGGTCCCGGAACAGAAGGGGCCCCCCACCGCCGAAGACCGGGCTGCGCTTCGGCGGCGGGGGGTCCCTTTTTTCCCCACCCCGGCCGGTCACGCTTCCCACCCCGGCCCCGGCCGGTCCCGCTTCCCTCCCCCACCCCGGCCCGGCCCCGGCGGGTCTCGCTTCCCTTCCCCCCCCCCCGGCCCGGCCCCGGCGGGTCTCGCTTCCCCCCCCCCCTTACCCGAGCGCGTCTCCGGCGAGGCCTGAGCTTCATCCCGCTCAGAGCCGCGTGGTGAGGGGGCGGGGCTGTGAGCTCCACGCCGAGTGCAGCGCTCAGCCCAGAGCTCCCAGCCCCGCCCCCTCCCCACGCGGCTCGGATCGAGGCGGGGCTCAGGCGCTCGGACGGAGACTCGGCGCTCTATGCGGCGAGGCTCCAGGAGAGGGGCGGAGGCGGGAGCCTCCGCTTTTCTCTTGGGGGCCCCTGCGGAGCCCGGGGCAAATTGCCCCCTTTGCCCCCCCCTCTGGGCGGCCCTGGGGAGCTCCGCGGGCCGCAGGGAAGAGCTCCGTGGGCCGCATGCGGCCCGCGGGCCGCATGTTTGAGACCCCTGGACTATACTAAACTTACTCAGTTTTAGGTACAAGCTTAAACAACATGCTGAATGGAGCTAAAATTATAACAGCAGAATATAGGAAATACTATTATCTTAACCTTCTAAAGATGCCTGGATACAGGATTTTGTAACGCTAACAGCAAGTGCTTGCTATTAGTACTATGAAATGTAGTCAATTTCAAAAAACAAGTTAAAAATAGTTTCAGGTATCATACCAGCCCTTGAGTGTCCCTGCCAATTTTTTAAGTCTTGTGATAATTTTCCCTTCTCCTTCCACTAAGTATCTCTCTCCCTTCTTGGTGTGTGAAAGACCCCCACAACTAACTAGGGAAGCTGAGTGGATACTCAGAGGATACAGTAAGACTCCAGACAAATAACTGTCAAATGTACAGAGTAAACACTGAAAATACACCGAATACTTCAGTGGAATCCATCTGAGCAAAAAGGGACCAACTGTGGAGACTGATTGAAGGATTATGTCAATATTTATTCCCCTCCACTGTGTCAAGTTAACAGTAATTGTAAGTTTTGTCCATAATAATAGTAGGCAAAACATTTCCAAACAAGGTTTTAAGTTGATATTGTATCTTTAAAGGGTCGAATTATAGTAACAAAGATACAGATAAAATCTCTGCAAGGTGTAACAAATACAGATGCATATACAGTCTATACCAGGGGTCTCAAACTCAAATGACCCCGAGGGCCGCATGAGGACTAGTGCATGGGCCCGAGGGCCGCATCACTGACACGCCCCCTTGCTGCCCCTGGCCCCACCCCCAATCCACCCCTTCCATGAGGCCCCGCCCCTGCCCTGTCTCTTCTCCACCTCCTCCCCTAAGCGCGCGGCTCCCCGCTCCTCCCCCCTCCCTCCTGGAAAGTGCTAAGCGCCACCAACAGCTGTTTGGTGGCTTGGCGGCGGGGCACTTAGGCGGCGGGTCCCGGAACAGAAGGGGCCCCCCACCGCCGAAGACCGGGCTGCGCTTCGGCGGCGGGGGGTCCCTTTTTTCCCCACCCCGGCCGGTCCCGCTTCCCACCCCGGCCCCGGCCAGTCCCGCTTCCCACCCCCCCCCCCCGGCCCGGCGGGTCTCGCTTCCCTTCCCCCCCCCCCCCCCGGCCCGGGCCCGGCGGGTCTCGCTTCCCTTCCCCCCCTCCCGGCCCGGCCCCGGCGGGTCTCGCTTCCCTTCCCCCCCCCCCCGGCCCAGCGGGTCTCGCTTCCCTTCCCCCCTCCCCCACGGCCCGGCCCCAGCCGGTCCCGCTTCCCACCCAGGCCCCGGCGGCTCCCGCTTCCCCCCCCCTTACCCGAGCGCGTCTCCGGCGAGGCCTGAGCTTCGTCCCGCTCAGAGCCACGTGGTGAGGGGGCGGGGCTGTGAGCTCCACGCCGAGCGCAGCGCTCAGCCCAGAGCTCCCAGCCCCGCCCCCTCCCCACGCGGCTCGGATCGGGGCGGGGCTCAGGAGCTCGGACGGAGACTCGGCGCTCTATGCGCCGAGGCTCCAGGAGAGGGGCGGAGGCGGGAGCCTCCGCTTTTCTCTTGGGGGCCCCTGCGGAGCCCGGGGCAAATTGCCCCCTTTGCCCCTCCCTCTGGGCGGCCCGCGGGCCGCATGTTTGAGACCCCTGGTCTATACTATTATTGTATGAACTCCAGGATTTCACAAATCAAGGTACAAGTTTCCAACCCATATGTGCTACAGCAAAAAAGTATTAGCAAATATCACTAAAAACTCTGACCCTCAAGCAACAAACTTTCTCTCTCACCTCATTTTGTGGATACTGTTTCAAAAGTTCTTTCTGCATCTCTCTTGTTTTTTTCTGTACAGAATCCAAGAGACTCTTCAGTCCTGAGCCTACTCCATCATAAATAGCAAGTATAAAATCTTCCTAAAAATATTCAAAATATTTAATATTCAAATAATGGTTTAAAAAACTGACATTTGCATCAATGAATTTGTAACATTTTGTTATATTAGGCAAATTGACCAACAGAGCCAGACCAACTCTTATGCCCAAATTAGACCTAATGTAGTCAATAGGGTTCTGATAATGCTTTCCCTTTGAGAAATCTGCATCTTCAGCTCTTATTCAGATTTCTGAGAATTCTTTTTTGAACAGACTTTTACAATGAGCATATTAAGTGGCAAAAAACAAACACAAAAAAAACCACACACAAATTATTTTAATTCTAAACTCTGCATACAGGCTGTCAGCACAGGATTCAACCTGATACTTTTTTTTTTTTTTTTTTTTTTTAAACTTAGCTCTATTGACCTGTTTTATCCTTCCCATGGTAAAACAATTTTTAATATCCAGGACTCAGTGTGAACACATAAAAGCTGCTATATCACTGCATCGAGGCCTGGTCTATGCACACATTTTGTATTAGTACATCTATTTTAGTTAGAGGTAAGATTTTTATCACAATAGTCATAATTATCCACACTAGGGTTGTATCAGTATAAAGGTGCCTTATACTGGGACAGTTTATTCCTCGTCCCATATGGCAATAAGTTACACAAATATAAAGATGCCTTATATCAGTATAATTTCAGCCACACTAGGGAGGTTGTTCCATTTTAACTATATCTATACACTTAAATGATTTAGGATTATAAACAGGGTTTAAGTCATTGACTTGAGAAATGCTCTGTCACATTCCAAAGGTGCTATGTAAGACCAAATTTTATATTAGATATTACATTTGAGACAAAGTTACACTGTTAGTGTATTAAATGTGCAACTATGAAAATCTGAGTGTAGACATTTAAATTATTTTAAATCTTGCCTTCACACTACTACTGTGAAGAATATACTTTCTATAGTATTCAAAAGATACCTTTATTTTGATCCAGTGGAGTAGTCACAGTCCATAAAAAGTTCTGATATTAATCTTGAAAACTGTTGTATCCAACAAAATTTTGTTTTTTTACCTGTGAGATAGTTGCACCTTCTTTGGTCTCTTCAGAAAGGTGTAGGTCAGATCCTATAAATGCTGTCAAGTGTCCTACATGTTTTCCTGCTTGTTTCACTATTTGGATTATTTTGTTGTGTGCTTCCGTTACCATTGAGGATATATCTGAACAACAACCCTGAGAAATGAAAATAATAATTTAGTTAGTAAACTTCTGCAATAAAAGTGTAAATGTTTTATATGTGCAATTGAAAACAGTGTTTAAACTATCCTGAAGCATTACCATTATCATATCCTTAATATTACTAATAAGTGGCTCAGTCATTGTCTCAAATAAAAATGGAACGAACCTCGCAACCACATACAGAAAAATTATAATTACCCTGCAGGATTAAAAATCATAACTGCAAATACATGTTAGAACAGAATAGAAGGAATAATAAATGGGTTTAAAAAAATCCATAATCAATAACTTTATATAGAATGGTACTGAACAGACAATGACAAGTCTATCAAATTACAAAATATCTAGAGAGACAATCATTTAAAAGAAAAGAATAACCACCAAGCATACTTGTCGAAAGTGCTGTATACTTCTTCATCCAGCAAAGAATTCAGAGAGAAGATGATTAATTTAAAACTGGCTGTAGCATGTTTATCATATCTCTTACCAAAGTCAGCTTGTGATTATATGCATTGTGTGCCAGATTGTTGTTACAAAGTCTATGGCCAATAATATGTGTATATACACATTACACAACTCTAGATATAGTTTTAATTATTTTTTCTTTCAATTATTTATATGAAAATATAGTGAATATAATTTACCTGCAACAGTAATTGTAAATAACCTCCCAGGTTTTTTACACCCAGTCTCAATTCATCATCAATTTTTAGGGAATCAGTGCACTTTTGGAAACTATTAAGCCAAAGTTCGGTTAGAACCACAAGTTGTTCAAATGCAGAGGTAATTCTGATGCTGCAGGACTGAGTAGCACGATCAAGAAGGAAAACTACAAAAAAAAAAGGAAGATCAATCAGAATCTCAGGTCTGCGAATGAAAGCAGGAACATTTATACTTAAGTGTAAGACATGACCGAATAAACAGTGTAGAATATTTTGTTTATGTTAGTAAGAATTAAGCTTACAATTATCTTGACTTTCTTCATCTTGTTGTTCATAGGCATTTGAAATGGCAGTTACTCCAGTATAAATAGTAAGCAAATTAGTTAGGAGACTATTTGCTATACTCTTTTCTTCTTCATGAATCTGTCCTAGTAAATCCAAAGCTGAACCAATTAATTCTTTGCAAATTCCAGGTAGAAATGATTCAGAAGAACCTGAACATATGCTGCTGGATTTATTGACTGAACCTGTATTAATAGAAGAGCAACATGAATTAAAAGTTCCTTACAAAAGTAGTGGGTCTGTTAGACAAACGTATCCTCTTATGATAGTTTCATGTTGGTTCCTTCTGTCTCTACTATCTAACCTGAAGAATTAAAATAATTATGAAAAATAAATTAGACATACTTCTGTTGAGAAAATTTAATCCCATAAAAGTTTCTATTAGTTAAACGAGAAAAGCATGAAAAGAAAATACGCGTATTTTAAAGTGAAATAGATAATAATGTACGCTATCACAAAACTATTCTTGCCAATTGCACTTATCAGTAGCTATGATAAAACAAAAGCACAGCTGATCTAAAATGAGCAAACACATATAAGTATAAAATATTTGGGAGACTCAGGTAACTTATATCTGAAAAACATACGTTTTAAAATTTTAATTTCTGAAATTTGTAACCAACAAACCAGAGACAATGTCAGAGAAGTTGAGTAACTAGCAACATCTCAAGCAAAGAATCACTCAGTGACTGTACTGGAATTAATAGTCTGGTACAGCCAACACTAGGCACTGGGTGACAGCATCATCCTAGTTAACCTTCAATGGCTATGTGTAGGGAGTTTCCAGCCAAAACCCTCAACATGATAGACAGGAGCCTTGCTCACGAGGGTTTTACCCTCAAGAAGGATGACACAAAGATTTAGGCAAAGAAATAGTGTAAGGTATACAGGCAGGCACAGGAACACCCACTACAAATCTGAATATTTTACTTGTAAAATGTCAAGCTTCTCATTTTCTTTACAATAAATTCTCAAATTATTACACAGGCATAAATTACTATTAATAATAATAAGCTATAAATTTCCAGCTCTCAGTGTGAAATAAAAGAATCTGCTATACAGGAAAAAAAAGCACCTGATAAGTGCGACGTGTGTAGGGTCTGGATCGGCTGCAATTTTATATCAGACAAACATCCAGAAATTCTCCTGTTCTTCATGAAACTTCTGCTCCTAGAATATGAGGGCATGGATGGGAAACACAAGAGAGACAGGTCTTTATTTAGATTTATTTCAGAAGGTCAGTGGAAAATTGCAGACATTTGCCCTCAGAAAGATTAGTGAGAATCCCACTTATCTTTCAGTGACCGGATCAAAACAGCACAGACCATAGGTGTACCAGTCATCACTGTCCTCTGACATATGAGCTAGGAAATAAAGATCAAGGGAGATCCTCAGTTACTGTGAAGTGTCATACTTCCATTTGAGTCAATGGAATTATGACAATTTACCTGAGCTGACTATCTGCTCCTACTCTCCAACTAGAACTCCTGTGTGACTCACTCTTATTACACTGGACCCTCTTCAATTTGATTACATAAGCAGGAATGATGATCAATTAAAGTAACAGAATTTACCCTCCTCAAGAATCTGCTTCCTCCAAGTTCAGTTCCTTCCAATATGAATGAACAAAGCATTAGCCCAGTGGTTCTCCACCAGGTTTCAGGGTGTCTGTCAAGCAGGACCAGTGTTAGACTCACTAGGGCTCAGGGCAGAAAGCCTAAGCCCTGCTGTGCAGGGCTGAATCCCAGGGCCACGGGCCCCACCACACAGGGCTGAAGCAAAAGCCTGAGCAACTTAAATTCACAGGGCTCCCTGTGGTGCAGACCCCGGACAATTGCCCTGCTTGCTACTCCTTAATGTTGGCCCTGGCTTTTACATGCAGAAAATAAGTTGTTGCGGCACAGGTGGGCCATGGAGTTTTTAATCACATGTTGGGGAGGCCTCAGAAAGAAGAGGTCAAGGACCCCTGCATTAGCCTACACACCACCCTATCTATAAGTCTCACCCTCAATCCTAGAATTCTAGGAGAAGGTGGCTATCTTGACTCAGCCACAGAAAATGGGAATATAACTTCTCTTTCTGTGCCTGCACAACACAGACCTTGGGTTCTGAACATAGTACCTCAGCAGGCATCCAGGGAAGAGGCTAGACTACCCACGGAGATCTTGTCTTCTCTAAAAAAAATTTTTCCTTAAAAACCATATATTAGCTAACACATTGTATCTACCATGTGGCAAAATCCTAGTGCCAACAAGATAGTTGCAATTTTCACATCCGTTTGCCGGGCAAGATAAACTTTAGATTACCTCCTAGGTAACACGCAGTAAAAAACCTCAAACCTTCTTACCTACAGTGGGCATACTCTGAAAAGATTTAGGAACATAGGGGCATGGACACAAATGGGATGCCATGTTCTTCTACTTATCCCTCTACCAGATGGCTCCCTAAGGGAGGGCAACTCTAAGCACTATGCTTATTTGGTCAGAGTCCCTACTGACTAGGTAAAAACTCCCCCGACATAGACATTCTGCTTAGCAATGTAGGTGGCTCCAGATGCGTCAGACTTATTGATAGCAGGTTTCCTTACATTAATATAAACAGCAGTGTGCCCCCCCTTAGCTATGTGAGGTTCCTGGTGCTATCCAGATAGTTCAAATATACTAACACCACAGTATTATCAGAGTTTATGAGGAAACACCTGCATACCTTGGAGGCGGTCAGTTTAGCTGACCGTAGATTGGGGCAAATTCAATTAAGTAAACTTGAGATATAGACAGTATCTGAAAATCTCAAGCTAAGGGGATTTGCAACTGAACAAAGCCCAGTAGCCATACCTGATGAATATGTTTGTCAGACTCCGAGCTCTTCCTCTGTAGAAGCTGCTGACTGAGCTGGACTGATCTCTCTTGTTTGAACAGAAACTAGACTAAGTGTGGCTCAATTTATCTATTTTAATAACTTATAAGGCCCCCATTACTTTACTATCTGAGCATCTAACAGTCTTTAATGTATTTATCCTCTCAACACTTCTGTGAGGTAGGGTAGTACTATTATCCATATTTTACAGATGGGGAACTGAGGTACAGAGACTGTGACCTGTCCAAGGTCACACAGGAAGTCTGTGGCAGAGCAGGGACTTCAACTCAGGTCTCCCCAGGAGTAGGCTAGTGCCCTAATCCTTGGACTATCCTTCCTTTCTAAAGCCTGGAGAAAACAAAGGACTGCTTCCTCCCTGATTCACAGGGCTTAGCAATGTTAAACATGGGCCTGCCCCTTTAGAGAAAAGGCTGATTTTTGGACCCTGTCAGAAGAAAATAACTTCATACAGTCAGCCACCCACCTTCTTAAAGGAATAAGTGACAATAGCTTTGCTTTTCTCTGTGTCTATTTGCTGGTTGAACAAACTTAACACCACATATCAGGGGTGGCATCAAAGGGGACAGAATGCTTTTTCAAAAACAGAAACTGCTAATTACCCAAATCCACACATTTTTAAATGAACTCTTACTCTCCATGCCATGAGGTTCACTATTTTCTTTTCCCCCTGCTATAATCAGCAACATCACAAACTCCTACATGGAAATTGAATTCAATTTCCTTCACCATTAGTGATGTCACCAAGTGTTACAGAAGAAACACAGAACCTTGAACTCAGGTGTTGACAGTTCAAAAGCTTTTTCTTTCAATTCACTTTTATACAGGATATTGTTTAAAATACGCAGATTAAATACACAACTGAGACTCTGACAGTGCACAGGAATAGCATTCCATTACTGCCCAGCAAGCAACAGACCAGGAAAGCTGTTGCCGTTCCAACTTTATTCTATTGTTAAACCAATATTTAGACTAGAAATAAAGAAACTGCCTGTCAGATTCCTTTTAAAGAACTTTTATTTAACCCCAGGGTAGAATTTACTTTGGGCTGTCAACAACGCATATAAAGATTTACAATCAGCTGAACCAAACTGCTTTACTGCAGAACAACAGTATCATATCTGTGCCCAGTAGCAAAGCCATAATTAAGGATCTGTCAGCATTTCCATTATAAGCGACTATTTGCAGGAGTTTGCAATTCAGTCGTAAACACTGTTACAAGGCTAAAACTTCATGTACAAGGTCTTAGCTCAGCTGGAATTTACTTTTTTAAATATGATGCTTTTAAATTATACAAGTGTAAATAAAACCTTCCGAACCAGACACTATTTTGTACTGCTGATAGCTAAAAACATTTGGCGAAATTTTTTTTAGAACATAACATATTTTTGGTATTTTTCACCTTTCCCTAAAAACCCTCCCCCACACAGCTTCAAGATTTAGGATAGGGCTGTCAATCAATTAAAAAAATTAATCACGATTAATTGCATTGTTAATAATAGAATATAATTTAAATATTTTTTGATGTTTTCTACATTTTCAAATATATTGATTTCAATTACACAGAATACAAAGTCTATAATGCTCATTTATTTATTACAAATATTTGCACTGTAAAAAACAAAATAGTATTTTTCAATTAACCTACTACAAGTAGTGTAGAGCAATCGCTTTATCATGAAAAGAGAACTCACAAATGTAGAATTAAGTACAATAAAAACCTGCATTCCAAAAATAAAACAATGTAAAACTTTAGAGCCTACAAGTTCACTCAGTCCTACTTCTTGTTCAGCCAAACGCTAAGAAAAACAAGTTTGTTTACATTTACAGGAGATAATGCTGCCCACTTCTTAAATTACATAGTCACCTGAAAGTGAGAACAGGCATTTGCATGGCACTCTTGTGGCCGGCATTGCAAGATATTTACATGCCAGATGTTCTAAAGATTCATATGTCCATTGATGCTTTAACCACCGTTCCAGAGGACAAGTGTCCATGCTGATGACGGGTTCTGCTCGATAACAATCCAAAACAGTGTGGACTGATGCATGTTCATTTTCATCATCTGAGTCAGATGCCACCAGCAGAAGGTTGATTTTCTTTTATGGTGGTTTGGGTTCTGTAGTTTCCGCATCAAAGTGTTGCTCTTTTAAGACTTCTGAAAGCATGTTCCATGCCTCATCCCTCAGATTTTGGAAGACACTTCTGATTCTTAAATCTTGGGCCAAGTGCTGTAACTATCTTGCAGTGAAAAAGTGGTCTTAAAACAAACAACATGTGCTGGGTCATCATTCAAGACTGCTATAGCATGAAATATATGGCAGAATGCTGGTAAAACAGAGCAGGAGACAAACTTCTGCCCCAAGGAGTTCAGTCACTAATTTAATTAATGCATTTTTTTTTAAATGAGCATCATCAGCATGGAAGCATGTTCTCTGGAACGATGTCCGAAGAGGCATATGAATCTTCAGCGCATGTGGCACATGAATATCTTGTGACGCCAGCTATAACAGTAGCTGTGAACGCCTGTTCTCACTTTCAGGTGACATTGTAATTAAGAAGTGGGCAGCATTATCTCCCGCAAATGTAAACAAACTTGTTTCTCTTAGTGATTGGCTGAACAAGAAGTAGGACTGAATGGACTTATAGGGTCTAAAGTTTTACATTGTTATGTTTGAGTGCAGTTATGTAACAAAAAATCCCTACATCTATAAGTTCCACTTTCATGATAAAGAGATTGCACTACAGTACCTGTATGCAAAATACTGAATACACTGAAAAATACTGTTTTGTTTATCATTTTTACAGTGCAAATATTTAATAAAAATAATAAAGTGAGCACTGTACACTTTGTATTCTGTGTTGTAATTGAAAGAGATACATTTAAAATGAAGAAAAACATCCAAAAATATTGAATAAATTTCAATAGAATACCAATTGCTTAACAGTGTGATTAATTTTTTTAATAGTGATTTTTTTTGAGTTAATTGCGTGAGTTAACTGCGATTAATCGACAGCCCTAATTTAGGATTATAAAGTAACTGCTGTGCATGAAAGATAACTATTCTCTTTAGTTAGATTTACTGCTTACTTGATAATCCACAATGTTCAAGATATTATAGCTTTACAATGCCCACTGAAAAAGTCATAAAAAATATATTGTACCTATATACACTAAGTCTGCCTTTAAAGGTACCCTTTTTTATTTTTTCCTATGATGCATGAATGTGGCCTGAGGTTGGGGTGGGAGGATTTTTTTTTTTTTTTTTTAAGTTCAGGTACAAATTCATGCCCATACAACCTTAACTCTGCCCATCAGAGCTCGCAATAGCCACTGGGAATTATCTGCATGTACTCCAGCTTTATTCACTGTATTAGGTATAACTGTACTGAATAGCAGAAGACGCTGTAATAGCTTGGAACAGCTGTGATTGTGATACAAGGTGTCCTGGGAGACTGCGGCCCTCTGGGGGTGGTGTGAGCCCCTCTCCCTGACCCATGTGTGTAATCACACGAAAGAGGTGCAAGAAAGAGGGGGGAGAAAAAAAGAAAAAAGGGTGCCTGTGTCCCTTAACAGACCCAGTATGCCTCATTTCATCACTGCGCTGTGTAGGCTGTGTCACTAGCAGGGCCTGGGAACTTCTTGCCATGGGGATTGTCAGCAGTTAGGTGGGAAATGAGCGTGGTCTGTGATTTTAAGGAAGGGTAAGTGAAAGGATAATCCTATTGGGAACCAGGAAGTGGGCGCCCACTGCTAAAGGCTCCCCCCTCCCCCAGCCTAAGGGGAGGATCCACAGGGCTGGAAACCAAATAATTCCGGGGGACAACTAATGAGATAACAGGGATGAGAGTGAGGTCAAAGGGTCAAACAAAGGGAACCTGACAGGGACACCAAGCAGCGCCCACTGCTCCTCAAAGACATCAAGGGAGCCCGCGGACGCCACCCAGAGGAACTCTGCCCGGATGCATGAACAGACAGAGGATCGGAAATAGGCCCCACAGTCACAGGAGACCCCATTGGCCAACCTCCTCTCCCTGGTTTTATAGATGGCTGTTTTAGCCAAGGCCAGGAGGTTGACCAGGAGATCCCGTGGCTTTGTGGGGCCACAGATAGGGAGTGCATAAATAAAAAGGTGAGGGGAAAAGTGCAACCAAAATCTTAACAAAATATTTGTGAGGAGCCAGAATAAGGGCTGCAGCCTGGCGCACTCCAAGTAAATGTGCGCCAGGGTTTCCCTCACACCGCAGAAGGGGCAGGTGTCCGGGAAAGGGGTAAACTGCGCCAAGTACATGCCCATGCTCATGGCCCCATGAAGGAGTCGCCAACTGATATCCATTGTATTTAAGAAAGGATAATGTTTGGTGACATAGTGTGCCTAAGGTGAAGGGGTTGTGAAAGGGGTTGAATGGGTGTAAAATTTAGTATATGTGGAGTTCTTTCTGTGGAATAAGCTAAGTATGAAAGTATATGGAGCTCCTGTGCAATCCATAGCAAAGGCAAGTGAGAATATCTTTTATGGGCTTATTGGGGCAGACTTAAGATTGCACAGGTATTTACTGTAACTCTGTATTTCCTGGTTTTCACAAGTTTGAGCTTTGCTGAACTCAATGTTCTGGTAGGGCATCAGCTATCACCAGGCAACCTTAACTCTGCATTAAAGTTTTGAGGTGGAGGCTTTTTTGGACATTTTATAGACATAATGGCAAACCACTCTTAGTATAGACATGGTCAAGTTCATGTGACTGGTTTCTCTTAAAAGAACCCCACACCTCTAGACAAACATTCAATCTCAGGAATTAAATTGATTGCTACTTTGTAAAGTAAATCTGGACACTCCCCAAACTATCTTAAGTTAATTGTCAACCCATTAAGCAAACACATTAGTGCAGACAAGCCTTAAAATAGACCTCCAGCAAAAGTAGTGCAAGACTCAACCCCTTGATATCTCCAAGGGAAAACATAAGGGGAAAAAAAGCATTAGAAAAACTCCCACCTTTCAGGCCTCCTAGGTACATCATAAAGTAACAAGATGAGGAGTAATCCATTTTTGTTTTTTAAGGTTACTTTTTAAAAAAAAAAAAAGATACAAAAAAGTCACTGCTAAGTGCATCACATTCACAATAGGAAAGTCATTAATATGCATGAAGAGCATACTTCCGCCATTCCACAAATACATGAAATTATATTTATTTCATCACTATTGGCATAATGTGTGCAAAAGAGTCTCAGAGCTTGCTAAGATTATATCAGTGCAATTCCACCTTCGTTGCCAATACACAAGTTGAATGGGAAATAATTTAACAAGTAAGTATCAGCACCATAATAAGGCAAACAAAATCAATTATGTAAATTTATGCAGACATTTAATTATACCAATAAACAAGTTTCTGAAAATGTAATTTTTAAATATAAAAAAATTAGAATAAAATTATTTACCTCCTTTTGGAAAAGGAAGAAACGGATGTAGTTGTAAGGTCAGGTTCCCACTCATCAGCAGGATCATAAAATACATCATCAGCTTTGTTACTACCGTTACTCTGAAAGGAGAAGAAAATCTAGTTCTTTTAGCTATGTTAAAGAGAGGAATGGTGTAATAAAAGTTTACAATTTATTTGTAAAGAAAGTAGGCTGGTCTTTAAAATTAGCATTTGCCTTTTGAAATAAATGTATGTTTGCTTGCTTGTTAAGGTTATGTCAACTTGAGACACAAAGGTCTAATGTAAACTGATAGCAATGAACTTGAAGTACTTAACATATTTGTAAATGCTAATGCAGAAGAGTCTCCACAGATTTGTTCCGGGCTACAAACTTTTATGGAGTGTCCACACTAGCCTTTACAAACAAGATAAAAGTTTAGGGAAGACAATGTTATCCAGCATCCTGGATTTGGGAGAGCCAAGGACAAAACTACTTTACAGTTCACTCCCTAAGAAGCAAAAAGACTAAATGCATTTAGATTTCACTAAAGGGTCTTGCATTATGATAACATTTAGAAATACATAACAATTCTAGCCATATTTTTCCATATGTAATAGCACCTGATCTCTAGTATTGCCAAGACCAAAGCAGGTCCTAACAATAAATGTACCTAAACAAAGTTTTGTTATTTGATACACATACACAAACAGAATTTCCCTCAACTCCATCCCCACACCTCAATTTACAAAATTTGAACTAGATAATACTGAAGGAAGAATTCTGGAGCTTTCTTTTTACATTTCTGATTTCAGATACCTACTTGTGTCTGAATAAATTACCTTTTCAAATGAAAGGGATTCATGTTTCACCATTTGAGGGGCAATTTTCTTTGAAAGGTTTGATAAAAATTACAGAATAACATTTTCCAAACATGAAAAGCCAGTATTTTTTTCTACTGAGAAAATTTTCTGATGGTATTTTTTGGGCTCCGGTAGCACAAATCGTTTTTTCAAATTCCAAGCGTGCCACTGAGTTGGCCTGCTCTACACTATAAAGTTAGGTCGACGTGTCAACCTGGTTGTACATTTACATGTCTCTGCCACTGATGTATGTGCCCCATTACACTAACATAGAAACACCAGCTCCCTGAGCAGCATTGTGCTATGGTCAACGTGCAGAAATCGACACAATTCAAGTACAGACACGGAGTTACCCATGTCGACCCAAAAAGTCCTCCAGCAGCTGCCCCACAATGCCCGACACTGACTGCTCTGGTCACAATTGTTAACTCCAGGGTTCATGCATCCCAGAAGCCCCCCCCACCTTTAAAACCCCTCATGTATTTTGAAATGCCTTTTCCTAGTTGTTCAGCTGGGTGAGCACACCTTTATCTGCTCTCCCTTGTCGTATGCAACTTCCCAGCTGACTATGTCAGCTACACACTCCAGATGCACTCCTCCTGCCTGCAGCAGAGAGGAGCTATTTGATCTCCTGGGTCTGCAGGGAGAAGGGCTGTGCAGGCACAGCTCTGAACCAGCTGTAGAAGCGTCAACATCTATGAACAGATTGTTGCGGAGATGCAGGAAAAGAGGGTATGACAAGACCAGCAGTAGTGTCATATGAAAGCCAAGAAATTGTGTCAGGACAATCAGAAGGCCAAGGAGGGTAATAATCCATCTGGTGCTGAGTCATAGACCTCCTGCTTAAACCACACCACCACCCAGTACACCTTAGATACCTCTGAGGTGCCTGAGTCAAAGGCCCCTGCCACGAACAGTGAGGAGGACTATGACAACAACAAGGAAGAGGTGGTGGCATATGGGGACAGATGACCAGGAGGGTCCAGCTGTGTTGCGAGCCAGGACCTGTTTTTGACTCCACTGCAGTTCAGCCAGTCTCTGCAGTTGAACATAGGCAAGCCTGATGTAGGGGAAGGAACCTCAGGTAAGAATGTAAATAAATTTCTCATTACTGTGAGAGCATCCCTAACAGCAGGACACAGCTATCTATCTATTTTGCATTAATTTACTTGTACTACAAGAGGTAGCGGGATGACAAAGAGGTAGAGATGCTATCTGCTATTCATTCCCCTGTAGAGTTAGGGGGGCCAGGTGGAGCAGTTTGTTTATGTACACAGGGCTGTTTTTGTAAGTGAATAAAACTCCTTTGTTTTGAAAGTTGTTCATCTTTATTAATTAACACCACATGTTGTGTAATGCCTGCTGGCAGTGAAAGTAGTGGTCTCGTACACTCGCAACCTATAGGATCAGTGTCAAACAGAGTAGTCATAATAAATGTACATCAAGCAAACCAACATTAAATAGGTGATTGTAGCAGGGTGCTGGCACAAAAGTACCTAATTACCCCTGCTCAGCCAGCTCCAATCAAGAGAAATAGATTGGGGCTGGTGAAACAGACTTGATGCTTGGCCTGTGGATTGGCTCCACCTGCAGGCCTGACAAGCCAGCAGTTATAAGGGTTGGGAGCCAGCAGAAAGGCCAGCCAGGGAAAGGTCAGTCTCCTAGCTGCGGGCTGACTGTAGGAAAAGGGGGAACTAACCCTGCACGCCTTGTATATAGCTCAACACTGTGGTGGGAGAAGTGTGTGTGTAAATAAAGCCACAGGTGCTGCATAACTGGAGGCCTCTCTGCACTTTATTGAGAGAGCTAGCAGGCCCAGGAAGAGGGGCGGGGCACTGGACTCATTACAGTGATACATGCACAGAAGTACATCAAGCACCACACAATTCCTAACAGGCCTCCAACTGCAGTGCCAAGTTGAGTACAGTCCACGACAGCACATTGGTGTGGCTTGCTGTTAAAATGCTCTTTCAAAGCTCTCTAAGCCGTATAGCTCCTCATTGAGCTCATCTGATAGCCCTTGTGTCTGGCTGTTCAAACTCAGCAGACAGTCACTTCACCACCGCCCCCGCAGCAAGTTTTCCCACTTTACTTCACAATTATTATGCAGGACAACAGGCACCTATAACCACTGAGATTTTTTGCACTGACATCCAATCTGGTGAGTTGACAATCCCAGAGCCTTTTCAATCTACCAGAAGCACATTCACCTGTCATTCTGCACTGCTATAGTTGAATCTTTCCTTGGTGCTGTCAAGGTTACTGGTGTACAACTTCTGGCATTTCAATATTGTCAATGGTAATCTGCCAGTTGGGAAGGACGGTCCATACTTGTAGCTTTCTGAACAGTTCTGTGTTCTTAAGTGTCATGCACCTTCCCTGACCAGCCAACATTGATGCATCCCCAGTGATCCACCAGCACTTGCATAAGCATGGAAAAAGAGACAGTTACCTTTTCTGTAACTGGTGTTCTTTGAGATGTGTTCTTATATCCATTCCATAATAGGTGTGGGGGGAGGGGAGGGGGGAAGAGCCGTGGCACCCCTTATACTGTGCCATGCGGGCACCGCTTCAGAAAGCGCCAAAGCTGGTCCCCCGCGGATACTGCTAAGAAAAAAACTTCTGGCACTGGTGCATGTGGCGAACACACACACCTAATATGGAATGGACATGAGCAAGCACTAAAAGAAGTAGTCACCCTCTTTGTCGATGTACTCTGTAGTAAGGTGAACTAGGGCCAAAACAGGAATGTGCATGCTGTCTATTGCTCCACCGCAGTTTGGGAGCCCTTTTAACTGAAAAGCCATCCACTATATCCTGCACATAGCAGAGAGTCACAGTCCTGCACAGCAGGAGATGTTTAATGGCCCTGCACTTCTGCATGACAATGGCCCCCCACAGTGGATTTTCCTACTGACTGGTAGCAATCCAGCTTTGCAAATTTCCACAGTGTGATCACCACTTGCTTCCCCACTAGGGTGACCAGATGTTCCGATTTTATAAGGACAGTCCTGATTTTTTGGTCTTTTTCTTATATAGGCTCCTATTACCCCCCACCCCTGTCCCGATTTTTCACACTTGCTGTCTGGTCACCCTATTCTCCACTGTCAGTGCAGCTCTCAGTTTGCTGCCCCTGCACTGGATGGCTTGGGCGAGCTCAGCACACAGATCCAGGAACGTGGCCTTGTACATCCAAAAGTTCTGCAGCCACTGCTCATCATCCCAAATCTGCATTATGATGCAATGCCACCACTCAGTGCTCATTTCTTGGTCCCAGTAGTGGCACTCCACCATTTGAAGCGGTTCTGTGAATGCCACCAACAACCTTGAATTGGTTCGTGCTATGTCCCACAGCAAAGTGACTGCCAGGAAATCATCCCCATGGTTCTTCTTTGCAGCTCTGCAAATATTGGAGAATCGTGCATCCTGTGCTTTCAACACCCAGGACAACAGTGCAGAGCTGTGCAGGCCCCATGCTCTGTCAGAGATGACAGACAGCGACAAGTCTCACACGCGTTCATGGAAATTGAAAATGGGCAATAAAAATTATGGGATACAGATATTATGGGATGGAGGACACTGCATTATGGGAAGTTAACCCTCTGCTCTCAGTCACTTCTGCACTAGCCGTTTCTGCCCCACCTTGCATTGCCAAAACTACCCAAAAGAGAGCGCACTGAGTGTTGCACTTTGGGATACCTCCCTTTGGTGCCCTGCACATTGACACAAGCACTCCCAGTAAGCACACACAGTACTGACACAAGGAGCCAAGTATGCACATACACAAGAGATATACTAACCATAGTGGCTGTATGCTGAGTCAGCAAAGCTTTGTAGTGTAGACGTGGCCTGAATGCTCCATCAAAATTAGTGCTTTTGAAATGTTTGAAGAAATTTCATTTAGAAACAGCAAAAATCAAAATATTTGATTGTAAACTTGACATAGCACATTGTTTTCTACTATTTTGTCAACAATGCATGAGGCTGTGCTCAAAATAATGTTGAAAGGAAAGAAGAACAAGTGTGCATATATCCAGAGCATCACACACTGAAGCACGTATAAACTAATTAAGACAAACTGTTTTATGGTCCCACTTGATAGCTTTGGACCCTTCCTGCACTGCAGCCAGCTCTCACCTCTGAATACCATCTACTATGTTTGTTTTAGTATGCAATTAGATTACACTCTCACATATTGCACAGACTGAAGAAAAGATACTGCACTCTGCAAAGCTCCTGAAATGAGAACTGAAATGCAGCAGAAAGACCACACTCTGTGCCCGTTTTGTTGCCCTCCTAAAAATGGAAGGAACCTGAAGAGGCCCAGCAGGTTGGGTGGATTTTTTACTAGACTTCTTAAGCTACCCATTCTAAAACTTCACACAAGGTATAAATCCATGGTGCTCTTTAGGACATATTGTCCTAGAACATGGGCAATTTGCACTGCGCTTATATGTTTATGAACAATTGTACAAAGATGGATTTACTCTGCCACATTTTCCTCCCCCACAGACCAAGGCCGACCATTTAAACTTTGATATGCAATGGGAAAAGAAGTTGCATATAGACAAGACTAAATAAAAAGGGCAATATAATTGTGACGGTGTTGTCTGCCTTCATGAAATTTCAAATTTTAAAGAAGTTGTTTTTTTTTAAATATGTACAACTGTGGAGTCAAATACAGATACTTTTCTTCCTTTTTTTCCTGCCCCCTCTCTTCCTTTGCACATGCTCCTCTTATGTACAAAGCATTAACATTAACACCATCTATCCTAATACAAAATACTGCATGTACAAAGGGAACAAGGTATAAATTCTATAGTCTGTCTAAAGGAGATGTATTTAGAGTGATGGAGATTTTTGCTGCATTTAACTAAGATAGTTTAAAGAACTTTTTTTAGGAGACAGATGTTTTACATTGAAAAAATGTCTTTAAATCCTTCCCCTGCCCTTGAAAATCTAAGATTGCACATGAAAACAAGGATCTGCCTGAATGTCAAATTATGTGTTTGACTAGCAAGATCCAAAAAACTAGTGAAAATTTGAAAAAAAATCCATGACCTTTTACAACTGATATTTTCTCAGAATGTATGAGCACACACGAGCACGTGCGCACATACAACAGTTACAAACATGGGTCCAAGTCCAGAATTCATTACTCAGTTTTTCCTAAGTAAATGAGAGCTTTACCTAAGGAAGGATGCAGTAAAAACTAAAACACATAAAACTGAGTAAAAACTAGGATTTCTCCTACCCTACATAAAAAGCACAGATGTTTAGTTCATTAAAATCTGACAAATTCTGAACTCTAACTCTAAATGATTTCATCAATATCTTAAATTAAATGTTTACAATTAGTGAAGTTTTTCTTCAATTCTTACAAACCTCATAGAGTTCTTTCATTGCTGCTAGCT
The DNA here is from genome assembly GCF_020497125.1 of Mauremys mutica. NCBI lineage: Eukaryota > Metazoa > Chordata > Testudines > Geoemydidae > Mauremys > Mauremys mutica. Next base: position 43,273,828 of record NC_059079.1, on the reverse strand, counting down.
TATATTCAAACTTCTCCAGGCTCCAGAAAGTTGCAATTCCCAGCTTGAGGTTACGAACCAGCACTTTAACAGAAGGTCCAGTGCCATTTCCTTGTTCTGATATATCATGTCTAATTTAAAAAAAAAAAATACAAAAGCCATGATCACCAAAATTAACAAAAGAGTGGATTAGTATGAGGCTAATAGTTTGCCAATAGTAGACAAAGATTACTTTTGAAAAATTTGGCTTGCTTAAGTAACAAATAATATCAAGGGCCTAATTAAAATAATAGAATCATAGAACTGGAAGGAACCTCTAGAGGTCATCTAGTCCAGTCCCCTGCACTAGATGGCAGGACTAAGTATTATCTAGACCATTCCTGAAAGGTGTTTGTCTAACCTGCTCTTAAAAATCTCCAATGATGGAGATTCCACAACCTCTCTAGGCAATTTATTCCAGTGATTAACCGCCTCCTCCTTGTAACAACCTTTTACATACTTGAAAACTATTTTATCCCCTCTCAGTCTTTTCTTTTCCAGACTAAACAAACCCAATTTTTTCCATCTTCCCTCACAGGTCATGTTTTCTAGACCTTTAATCATTTTTGTCACTCTTCTCTGGACTTTCTCCAATTTGTCCACATCCTTCCTGAAATGTGACACCCGGAACTAGACACAGTACTCCAATTGAGGCCTAATCAATGCAGAGTAGAGTGGAAGAATTACTTCGTGTCTTGCTTACAATACTCCTAATACAGGAGTAATCAGGTTGGTTCTGTAAAATTTTCTTGTAACAGTCAGATTCAAGGGAGAAATTCCAAAATAATATACAAGATCCTGGCTCTTGAGAAGCCTTAAATAGAAGTTTCTCTGTCGTGTATTTATTATAAATCAGTTTACTCAAAATAGCTTACAAACCAACAGGTTTGAGTTAAGAGTATTAAGCAAAAGTCTTCCAAGAAAAAAAGATAAGCTCATTCCACATCCAACATCAAATTTAGGTGTTTTTTTTTTTTTATTTATTATGTGCCTTGTATGTGAATTAGGTAACTCACCTGCAGAAGACTGTGTGCTTTCCTAATTTGCTACTAATGGTATTGGCCTCCTGGATCATCAGAGAGAGTTTCATAGAATTCCAGTTAGGCTTAACTAAATAAAAAACACAAGATTATGGTTGACTGGATCAAACATAATGAAATGATTCCAGACCAAAAAAGGGAGACCTTTAAAGGAGTTTGGTGGACAAGGCAGTCTCACAGATTTCCAATTTACTGAAAACATTAAAAAACAGTTCACACTTTCAAAGGATATTTCAAAACTGGAATGCCATTTAAATCATTGCAGGTATCACATTTGCATGGTTTTAGAAACAAATACATTTTACCTTCCTGCTCTGGTCCTTCAGCCTCCACAACTGTGTTTCCTGCTCTTTCCCACAAAGCCTAGACTGTCTGATGATGGGAGAGCCTTTGGTCTGCTGAGAAAGTACGCTAATCTACATGTTTCTGTTTGTTCACCCAGCCCAACTAAATGTGAACAAAGTATCACTCTAGCGCTGCCTGATATGCATGTCTCAAAAAGGGCAAGGATCACATCCCAACAATAAAGATGAAGATCTTATAACTTCAATACCACTGAGATAACGTGCTGGGGTAAGAGATTAAGCTACTAGGATCCCATCTCAGCCAGAAATGCAGCAATTTTCTCACAAGAAGCATAGTGAAAACAGAGACTAAAGAGGTCTCTCTGCCAGAAAGTAAACCTCCCAGCAAGCGGGAAGAAAAGGGGAGAAAGCCTCTCTCTCCATTGCCAGACAGCAAAGGAAATAATAATGAATTGAAAGTTACACTGTACACCAGGGGTGGCCAACCTGAGCCTGAGAAGGAGTCAGAATTTACGAAAGTATATTGCCAAAGAGCCACGGTAATATCTCAGCAGCCCCCTAACTGCTCCTCAGCGCCTCCCACCTGCCAGCAGCCCCCACCAAACAGCGCCTACTCCCACCTCCCACCCCAATCAACTGTTTCACGTGTGTAGGAGGCTTGGGGGGAGCGAGGACATGCAAGGCTCAGGGGAAGGGGTGGAGTGGGGATAGGGCTTGGGGCAGAGTAGGGGGTTGAGCAGTGAACACCCCCCAGCACATTGGAAAGTTAACATCTATAGCTCCAGTCCCGGAATCAGTGCCTAGATAAGGATCAGCATATGGCTCCGGAGCCACAGGTTGGCCACCCCTGCTGTACACAATCTCTCCACACATACACACCCCACACACATACTAGTTATAGTTTTATTCCCATTTCCACGATTCTGCTGGAGAGTTTCTATTTCTTTAGCAATTTTCTGCTTCTCAGCCTCCAGAGCTTCAAGAATCTTTGCATGACGAATAGTATGATCTTCTAAAGCCTAAAGAAAAGACAGATCCATCCATGACAATGTTTTTACAAGAAGCAAAGAATAAAATGGGGTGAGAGGTTATTTTATCTTTTGAAGCTGCATGCTTTACAATAAACTTCTTTTTTATCTGATCCCTCTACTACATCAATTAAGACGACAAATTCTACCAATTTTCATTGCTTGCTTAAATTCTCACATGTATATGCTGGAGCATTTATTATTTAAATGGGACTACTGAATTCAAGAAAAAGGGAACAGAATTTTCTATCAATTATTTAAAAAAGAAAAAATCTATCATAGAAGTTTGAAGATGAAAGAAAATGTGCACTAGCAGTCATGGAAAATAATGAAGTTTTGGTGTCTACTGCAATCAGCAAATGTAGAAACCTAATCTGGGTCAAAATGTAAGGTATTACATCTATTAATACGATTTAGGAATAATTCCTCATTTTCAGGGGTACTGTCAAGTCGTCTTTAATGTTTTTATCTGAGGAAACAAGTTTTGAAAGTATTCTGGCTCCCTCAGATATTTCCCCAAATACTGAACATTCTAGACATTGCTTGCATTTATGCCTGAGTCCATCATTTTTGGTGAGCTCAACATTTCCCTAAGTTTGGAATATCAGCAATCCAGCCCCCATTACATAAAATTATAGCTGATCTTGTTATTTTTGATACCCCGAATAGCAGCTGATTTAATAAGAGGGCAGTAAGTGAGACATGTCTGTCTTAAAATCATTTTGGAGAGGATTATTTTTAAGAAAGCCAATGAAGTTAAATAATATTATAATGGTTTGTTTAAATATATGATTGATCAGATAAAATGCATGTTTTAAAATTACCTGTCTGGTGGCTAATGTCTCCATTTCCAGGCGCTTCTTGCTGAAACATACTTCCAACTCAAGATGTTGCTTTGCTTTTTCCAGTTCTTGTATTTTGTTAGCAGTCTGCTGGTGATTCATTTCCTGAATTTGTTTCTTATGAGATTCTTCTCTCTTTAAAAAAAAAGGATAGAATAAATGGGGTATAGGGAGAAAAAAAATCACATGCTTCAGCTCATCCAACCCATTCACTAAAGATGGATATTAGAGTCTGTTCTTCTTTCTGTCCATGAGAGATTTATGGCCACTAGATTACAGAGATAAATTCACTTTCTCAGCAATGGGAGGTTATATCCCAGTCAATGAACATCAACTATTATACCCTATTGTATAGAGAAGGGCAAACTATGGCCCGCAGGACCGTCCTGCCCAGCCCTTAAGCTCCCAGCTGGGGAGGCTAGCCCCTAGCCCCTCCCCTGTTGCCCCCTCTCCCCCACAGCCTCAGCTCGCTGTGCCACCAGCACTCTGGGCGGTGGGACTGCAAGCTCCTGCTGGGCAGCATGGCTGCGAGCGCCACTGGCCTGCCCCGGTGCTCTAGACTGTGCGGCAGTGTGGCTAGCTCCGGCCGGGCAGCGTGGCTGCCAGTCCTGATGTTCTGAGTGGCATGGTAAGGGGGCGGGGAGCAGGGGGTTGGATAAGGGGCAAGGGGTCCCGGGGGGCAGTCAGGGGACAGGGAGAAGCTGGCAGTTGGATAGGTGTGGGAGTCCCGGAGGGCCTGTCAGGGGGCAGGGTGTGGACAAGGGTCAGGGCAGTCAGGGAACAGTGAGCAGGGGGGTTGGATAGGGGGTGGAGTACCAGGGAGCAGTTGGGGACAAGGAGCAGGGGGGTTGGATGGGTTGGGAGTTCTGAGGGGGGCAGTCAGGGGGCGGGGGTTAGGCTGTTTGGGGAGGCACGTCCTTCCCTATCCGGCACTCCATACAGTTTCAGAACCCCAATATGGCCCTCAGGCCAAAAAGTTTGCCCACCCCTGCTATAGTACATTTGTTGAGAAGTATAGTATCATAAATTTATCACTTTGCCACCATATATTATTCTCTATTAATTATATCAAGCCAGCATAATCCTGAAAATTGTACCCTGCTTGTAGTAGTCCTCGCCCCCAAGACACATGCAAACACAAGAAAGAATGAAAACCCCGTACAAAAAGAGCGCATTATATCTGGAATACTTTGTGCAATAGGTGGATTTTTATAAGTGTTTCAAAGGAGAGGAAAGAGAGCCAGGGATTCAGCTGTTCAGGTATGCGAGATAGCATGAAAGGCTAAACAATCCACCTTTTCATTTAATTATGCAAAGCAATTTACCAGTTCTGCTTCTAGTGATTTTATCTTGCTTTCGTAAACTTTTTTTTGAGAAATAAGTTCTTGTTGAGCCATCTCTTTTGCAACCTGGATACCTTGCATCATTTCTTCCTTGGCTTTCAATCGTGCCGCTTCAATTTCTGATTCAAGTCTGGAAGTAGGAGCAACTTAAATTAAAATGTTAGCTTTTAACCTTTTTTAGTATGTTGCATAGGAGATAAAAAGAGTAACAAATGCTATAGTCATTACTTTATTGCTTCTGTCAAATGTGAAATTTAGGTCTAAAACCCTCTCATTTTAATTGTCGTGGGTGTGCTAAAATTTTGTAGTTTATTGATTATCTCCCCCACCTCCCCAGGGCAGAAAATCACACACAAGAAGGAGAAAGACTTTTTAGCCACAGCTGCTACATTTTGGGCAATTCGATCATTAGAAACATAGATAGCTGGGTTTGCGATGATCAGGAGAACCGCATGGTGACTTGCCTGCCTGGTGCGAAGGTTGCAGATCTCTCAAGACATTTTGATAGGCTTATGTGTAGAGTTGGGGAGGAGCCAGTGGTTGTGATACATGTAGGTACCAATGACATGGAGAAGGATAGGAGAGAGGTCCTGGGCATACCCGGCATACCCCATGTGCGTGCCTATGCTCTGCCTCCTGCCCCTCCACGGAGGAGAGAGGAGGCAGAGGGCGGAGAAGAGCGAGCCAGGCCAGACAGGATTTTTAATGACATGCTGCTCCAGCAGGCAGCAGCGTGCCATTAAAAATCAGCTCGTGTGCCGTCTTTGGCACACATGCCATAAGTTGCCGACCCCTGTGATAGAACAAGGAGTAATGGTCTCAAGTTGCAGTGCGGGAGGTTTAGGTTGGATATTAGGAAAAACTTTTTCACTAGGAGGGTGGTGAAACACTGGAATGGGTTACCTAGGGAAGTGGTGGAATCTCTTTCCTTAGAGGTTAAGGTCAGGCTTGAAAAAGCCCTAGCTGTGATGATTTAGTTGGGGATTAGGTCCTGCTTTGAGCAGAGGGTTGGACTAGATGACCTCCTGAGGTCCCTTCCAACCCTATGATTCTATGAATGGGAGTGGAGGTGCAGGGCCACATGGGCAGGGGGTGCAGAGCTACAGGGGGCAGGCGGATGACTGAGTGGGGGCACAGAAACACATGAGGACAGAGGGTGTAGAGACACACGGAGATGAGGGGAAGGAGCTGGCTGAGGGGATGCAGGGGCACAGACACATGGGGACAGGAGGAGGGGGTGCAGGGCCACATGGTGACAGATGTGCCTGACTGAATGAGAGAGACTACGGGTCAAGCAGGGTCTGCATGGGCGACGCTCCCTAACAATGCCTTCCCGCCCTCCCTCAAACCCCCCCCTCATTCTATACTTTTCCCCACCTGTTCTATACATACCCAACAACCCTTCAAATTTATACACAAGCTCCTTCCCAGCAATTACTTCCCTCTCCTTCAGCTTCTCCATTACCCCTGACTCCCCCAAGCCTTTGCACTGCTTCTGAGGGGTGCAGGAAATATGGTTCTGTACTGTAGTTTAAATGAATTATTACTCAGAGTTCTGTATTAACATGCCTAGTAAGTAATCTATTTGTCAAAAAACATTTCCTGAATCTTTTTTGTTGTCTATATTGTTACAGACATACTTGCTGACAGGTATTTTGAAATAAGTTACCAACATAATTTAAACTGGTGTGATTATATTGTGTTATTTTGACAAATAAAATATGCAGAATTTTAAAATATTGTGTGCAGCATTTTTTTGTTTTTGGCACAGAATTCACCCAGGACTAAAAGTATTAAGATGGGACCAACTTCCTGTGCTGAAATTCAAGAGGCTGTCCCTCAGCTTCACACTCACCCATTTTGCATTGCATTAAACATATCATAATCTGTATTTGGAATAACCCTCTCTGAAAGTCTGATTTTTGCAGTGGAATAAATTCTCAATTTAATCTTTTGGCAAGTAAGAAGATTCGATGTGAGAAGACAATTTTAGTAGAATTCAGGCTTATGGAAATATGTCATAATAAGAATTACGTATTCGAATTCCAAACAGTTAATCAAAAGAGTGCACAGCTAGAGATAACAAAAATAAATGTTTCATGGTTATAAAAACACTGCAATATCATTGTGTGTATTCAACTTTATTAAAATGTTCGACTTTATGAGAAGTAAAGAGTGACCTTGTCTTTTTTTTTTTTAAACTTTAATTTATTCTTATGCAGTTTATATGCCTATATATTTCCAGAAGAGAGCATGCTGCATTAGCATATGAGCAGTTTATTTTTAACCTGGAAAGTTCCACAATACTTACTGTGACCTCTGTGCAACCAACAGTTCATTTTTTGCAAATTCAAAATCTTTTGGCCCATCACATGAAAGGGTAGTCCCACAAGATGGCCTTTTTACTTTCTGAACCTCTACTGGATGATTAAACCTGAAATAATGGTCTCCACCGAGAATCACCCGATCACCCTGCAAAATACAGACACACTATTAGTCTATAATCTTACAAATATATATATATATATATATATATATATATATATATATATATATATATATATATACACACACACACACACACACACACACACACACACACAATACATCAAAATTAGAAAAATAAAAATATCCAGTAATCTGTCATGATGAACAATTCAAGAGCCTTCTCAAAAACTGCAGTCAACAGATAATTTACCATTCATGCCAGGTATTTTCAAAGCCATGCATAAATATATTTATTTCTGTACCAGTGATGGACAACTTACATGATGCATAACTGTTGGCTCTGAAATGTGTTTCCCATTAACATATGTCTTTGCTTCTCCCAGTGGCGTAATACTCACTCTACCATCAACATTTTTGATAATACTGAAAGTGAGAAACATCAGATGTGACAGCAATAGCTTATCATGAACAAAAAAAAAAGTTATGTAACTTAACTCCGGCTATCCATGACATTCATGATTTAGATGTGACTTTGAATCTCTTCCCCCGCTCCCCCAAATATTGACTGTATAGTTCCTGCTATTCTGTTATTACACCATACACCTCAACTATATTGCTTTCTAAGAGTCAATCCTCATTTTGGAACAAGGTAAGTTTGAATCTAAACACACCTGCTGCTAAAATACTTAGTGTAATTTACTGCTATCTGAAATGCTGAATCAGGTACTTGAGGTTATGGAAAACTTTATTAAAGAAAACTTCACCTTATCTCACATTTCTTCAACCTTTTTTTTTTTTTAAGTAGTAATGTTGTTTAAATTTCTTGTATTACATAAGTGGTTCTAGGCAGAAAGAGAGCTGCACATTATACAACATTTATATAATTTGGTCAAGGTACAACTCCATCTCAGAGATAAATTTTATTTCATCTAGGGAGTTTCTACCAATATAATTCATAACTCAGGAGAGGAGAGATTGAAACCTGTTAGCTAAAAATAAACTGCAAATATATCTCCTGATATTCTTATATTAGAAGGCAAATTTTTCTAGTTATATATTGGAAGATATACATTTCTAGTCAAAATTGAATCTATTTTTTTTAATAGTTTAAGCTCAACACCAGGTGTTAGTCTCCTCTGTCAACCCTCTCCTCCTCAAACAAACAAAATACATTGTTCAAGTGTTGGATTATTCATAAACGGAAGGTAATATTAAAGTTTACACAAAATCATCTCCACCAAAAAAAATAAATAAAAATGTTTTAATAAGGGCTACCAGTGTGTTTCTCAGTTCATGCAAATTTCTTCAGGCGTGGAAAGTTTCATGAAAGATTTACTAATGAGAGTATATATTTTACTATACAGTGAGGCCATACATTTTGTATGGGGCTGAGGAGAGGCCAAAGGGAAGTGCCATGAACTGGAAATGGCATTGGCCCACCATAAAATGGAGAAACTGTCTGTGTCCTTGGAAGACAGATATGGAAATAAGCATCTTTCAAGTCTCCCGGATCCAGGCAGGTCCAGACTGGGTTGTAGGCCCCCTTATGCTTTTGGGATCAGGAAATAGAGGGAGTAGAAACTTTTCCCCCTCATTTCCTGAGGGACCTCCTCCACTGCCCCCAGTTGTAGATGGTTGTCTACCTCCTGAATGAGGAGTTGCTAGTGAGAAGGGTCCCTGAAGAGGAAGGGGAAGAAGGTAGGTGGGGTGGGAAGGTGGCCAAAAGCTGGAGAATGTAGTCCAGCGACAATCTCTAGCACCCAGTGGTCTGAGACAACCTGCGACCAGGCCAAATGGTAAGGACGGAGACAGCTGAGGAAAAGATGGGAAGGAACCAGGGAGTTGACTGGAGTGTTGCTCTCTAGTGCATCCTTGAAATGCAAGCTTCTGACCCCTGTGGTGTTTCACTGGGCCAGGTTGCGCAGGTGAACGGGAGGAGGAAGGGCAACTGAGTCTAAAACTAGTGTCCCTTGTAGATACCTGCCAAGGCTGCCAAGGCCTTGGTGGCAGGGGTGGCCGGAATTGCTTCCTTGCCAACTGAGGTGCATGGAACCCCAGGGGGCGGAGCGTGGCTCGAGTGTCCTTCAGACCATGTCCTTCAGACCATGCAGCCTCACGTCCATTTGTTCTGCAAAGAACCCAACTCCATCAAATGGGAGATCTTGTATCGAAGACTGCATCTCTTGGAACAGGTCTGTGGTCTGAAGCCAGGAACTGCACCTCATGACCACCACCGAGGTGACCACCCTGGCTGCCGAATCGGCCGCATCCCAGGCCATCTAGCAGGAACACCTAGCCGCTGCTGTACACTCCTCAACCAGGGCCCCGAACTCTTGGGCCACCTCCTGGGGCATGGAGTCCTTAAACTTATGGAGAGAGTCACACAGCTTAAAGTTACATTGCTCCAAAAGAGCCTGATGGTTCGCAACTAGGAACTGGAGACTGTCTGTGGAATACATTTTCCTCTCAAAAAGGTCCAGTCTCTTGGCCAACCTTATTTTTGGGTGTGAAACTAGAGTGCCCTTGCTTCTCCTTTTTGTTGGCCACCAAAACAACCAATGACCCTGGGGGCGGGTGAGTATATAAGTATTCGAACCCCTTGGCCGGAACAAAATACTTTTTCTCAGCCCTCTTGGAAGTGGGCGGGATTGAGGATGGGGTTTGCCAGAGGGTTTTGGCAATCTTTAGGACCCCTTCGTGCACCGAGAGTGCAACATGTGCGGGGGTGGATGGGGACAGCACATTAAACAAAGTGTCTGATTGCTCTGCCCTCTCTTCTACCTCTTGGCCTAGGTTACTGGCCACCCTTCGGAGCAGGGCTTGGTGCTCCTTAAAGTCGTTCAGTGAACTAGCACGAGAGGACCCCATCATAGCCTCATCTGGAGAGGATGAGGATGACTGAACCACCAGGGCAGGGACTGGAGCATCATCCCCTGTGGGGAAAGGAGGTCTCGGGGTGAGCATCCGGCCCTCCATCTCAGCATCTGCTTGTGCTTCGCACAACTAGCCTGGTGCTGTTTGATGCTTGTCCGACGCGGTGACCAGTGATTGGTGAGATGGGGGCATCGGCATAACCAGCACGCCCCAGGCATTCGAGTAAGGCCATTGTACTGGCCACTGGCCCTGCTGCCAGGACGGCATCGCTGAGGTGGACACAACCTCAGGAGCCCAGTCACGAAGGTGCTGTCTCGGCAAGGGGCTGAACTTCCTCTCCATGCCGGAGAAATCCTCCTCTGGTGACCATGTTGGGCCATCGACGTCTGAGTCCAGCGGCTAACCATTGCTGTGGTTGCCTTGAGTAGTCAGACCAGTGCCAGGAGTAGGGGGAGCAGTGCCATATTGGAGAGTGTCCCTGTGGGGGGGGGGGGGGAAGAGTCCTTTGCGCTTTGGGCGCCAGGAAAGTGTTGACTCAACCATCAGTCTGAGTCCCCTACCACTCAGACAGAGTCGGTGACAGATTCTTTAGGGGGGTAGGAGGTCTCCTTGCAGCTCCAGTGTGGGCAGTGGCCCAAACAGGGACCCAATGCCCCTTGGTCTGTCTTACTCACTACGGGGTCCCACTTCTTAGACTTCTTCTTGGGCACCGGAGAAGGAGATCAGTCCTGGGTAGAGCCCAGTACCTGGGATGTGCTATGCACCGAGGCCAAAGTGCTGGGCGTCGTGTCTGGCCAGGCCAGCTCCGAGGCTGGGTGGAGAGCGGCCTCCATGAGGAAGGCCCTCAAATGAATGTTGCGTCCTTTTTGTGTCCTGGGACGAAAGTTCTTACAGATGTGACACTTACTTTGATGTGGGATCCCCCCCAAGCACTTCAGACAGCTGCCGTGTGGGTCACTAACAGGCATAGGCCTATTACACAGTCAGCACAGGGCTTAAAACCTGGCGACCAGGGCATGCCCTAGCTGACTGACTATAGTACATAATAGCTACTTACTAACTAATCTACAATAAACAAAACTATTTACAGCTGGAATACAAAGTCGAAAGGGAAAGAAACCACTGACCACTCGTGAGGCAAGGAAGAGAGGTGCTCCAGGAACCAACCACCATGGACAGTAAGAATGAACTGAGAGGGCGTAGGACCAGCAGCACCTGATATTCCGATGCATGGGTGCGGCACTGCAGAGGGCGCCACAGCCGACCCTACAGATCTTGCTAAAGCAAAAGTCTCCGACAACACACACCTAGAATGGAATTGATATGAGCAAGCACTCAAAGAACTGGGTATGTTTAGTTTAGAAAAAAGAGGAGATTAATGGGGAACATGATAGCTGTTTTCAAATACTTGAAAGGCTTTCATTAAAAAGATGGAGAAAAGCTGTTCTCTCTCGCCACAGAGGGCAGGACAAGAGACAATGGGTTCAAGATACAGCATAGCAGATTTAGATGAAATCTCAGGAAAAACGTCTTAACTGCAAGAACAGTAGGACAATGGAACAGACTGTCTAGGGAAGTTATGGAAGGTCCTTCACTGGAGGTTTTCAAAAGGAGGATGGATAGCCATTAGTCTTGGATAGTTTAGATGCAAAAAATCCTGCACCTTGGCAGGGCATTAGACTAGCTGACCCTTGCAGTCGCTTCTAACCTTATGATTCTATGATCTTATGACTGGAAAAAACCATGTGTGGAGTTAATTTGGGGATCCAAAAAGGGAAACTGAGGTGAAGGGCTACATGCAGGTCTGCCCAAGGTCACCAGGGGGCATCACGAGGCAGCCACTCATCTACAATCTTTCATTGTTCAGATTCTCTGAAGTACTGCTTATCTGATGTACACAGACCAAAACAAAAACAAAAAACAAAAACAGAAGTGTTTTGAAACAGAAATTAGATTCATATTACATGCAGACAGCACACCACTGAATGGAATTCTGATACTGACATAACAGCGTATATTTAATTCTGCTTTTAAGAATTTAGCAGATTTTTTTTCTGTGTAGAACTAATTTAGTATCTTTCATTGGAGTTATTACTGTATTTTAATTTTGAACTTCTTATTTCCTAACAGGAAATTTGTTTGTTTTGCATATGAGTATATAAACATATGATGTGAGGCAGTATTACTGCTGATGTTGGCTGACTTTGACAAAGAACATGAACACAACTAAGAGGGATGTGGCATTGAAAACTTCCCTGCTCATCCCAAAAACATGTGAAGTGTTTTAGAAAACTAAACAGAACACTGATCCCTATAAGTGACTCAAGCCCCTCTCACTTTCAGCACATGAGTAGTCCCAAACTCATAGGGACTGTACACATGCTTAAAGTTAAGCTCATGTTTAAATGCTTCACTGAATTTGGGATCTTAAAACAACTCTTCCTGATTACTTGAACTCTCATTTAGATAAAAGAAAAGGATAGTCAGGGTACATCAGGACTGGGTAATTAATCTTTCTATTCAGCAGGAGAAGTTATTATACACAGCATCATATGATCATGTTTCTCTCAACCTTTTCTACCTTAAGCAGATACCTTAGCTATGTCAACACTAAAACCCATAGTTTTGCTGTACTAGATGAGAGATCAGACATATGCTTGCAGTGATTAACTTACCGTATATACTCGATCATAAGCCGGTTCGTTTATAAGCCAACCCCCCAAAGATGGATAAGTAGAAATGGAAAATTTTTATAACGCATTCATAAGCCAACCCTATAATTCAGGGGTCAGCGAACTTTGGCTCCCGGGCCTTCGGGATAAGCCGCTGGCTGGCTGAGATGGTTTGTTTACCTTGAGCGTCCGCAGGCACGGAGATAAACCTAAGTAAACAAAGTGTCCCAGCATGCCAACTGCTTACCCTGACAGGCCAGGACAGCAACTAGCGAGGAAATTTTTTGGCGAGAAGGAAGCTGGGAGTCAGGGGAGTAACCCCTGTGACCACCCCCATGGTGACCCCATTCCTAGCCTAGGACCCCCCCCACACTCCCCATCCCATCCCTTGCCATCTTATCTGGGGAGGGCCAGGGGAGGATGTCCCCGGCCTGGCTGGAGCTGCTCCGGCAGGCTGGGCAGTGCGGCTGCAGCCTGCTCTGGCGGGCCAGACCGCGTGGCATAGCTGCAGCATGTTCCAGTGGGGTGAGCCGGGTGGCATGGCCGCAGCGAGCTCCAGTGGGCCAGGCGGCGCGACCACAGCCTGCTCTGGGGGGCGGGGCCGAGCAGCAGCTTTGGAGCTGGGGAGAGAGCAGCGTGGCTAGAAGCGGAGAGACTCTGGCCCTGCCTCTTCCCTTCTGTCTCTGCTGCCTCTCCTTGCTCCCTCTGTTGGGGGGAGGGGCTATGTCCCACCTCTCCCTCTCTATACCCATTCATAAGCTGACCCCCTTCTCTGGTGCTTCCCTTTTTTACTAAAAATATTCAGCTTATGAACGAGTATATATGGTAATTTCTAGGGGGAGGTGCAAAGAGTTCTTCATTGAAAACCACTCTGTGATGTCTGGTGAATCCCCAGAAAGAGGTCACATCATGTCTGTTATCCTGGTCAAACAGCAGCTCCATACTAGATGAGAGATTGAGCACCCTGTGAATTATTTCATACAGCAGCCCAGTTTAATACAGCAGTAAGATGCATAAGATATCCCACCAGAAATCCATCTCTGCACATTGGCTAATACAGCATCATTGTGAATGCAGTTACATGGGTCTGGCACAGATAGCATAGCTGGAGTGTCCCCACTGCAAAGAGCTAAGACACTCCAGCTATGCTAAGCTATCCCAGGTTAACTCTACAGTGAAGACATACCTAGAAGAGACACTTGCTGGGGGGTGGGGAAGGGGAAGGAGGGGAGGAGGTGGTAACCCATTCTCACATAGCCACATGAAGGATCTTTCATTTTAGGGTATCACATACCAGTGATCATCAGCAATTAGCACTCCAGAGAGCTGGATATCATGATGAGAATTTGGTTTGTACTTTCCAACTGTAGTTTGCCCTTCTTTTATCATATACAGAAGCATCTCAGAGAGCTGGGGATCTTCATTGAGATTGACAAGGTTTGGCAAACGATTGTCCATCTTGAACGTAATTCCTGCTTTCTAGGTGATTGATTCAGAAAAATACATACAAATAAATCACTAACGTTTTCTATAAAAAAATACATCAAAGTCTGCCTACTGTACCATAGGTCAGCGTTTCTCAAACTGGGGTCCGTGGTCCACTGGGGTTGCACAAGTGTACTTCAGGAGGTCCACAGGCCCCACTTATCAATTCCTCCCCAATGCCGCTGGGTGGGTGGTACAGGCGGCGGACCAGGGTGGCTCGCCAAAGGGAGCACCGTGCACAAGGTTTGCTTGATTCCTACCTGACCTGACAAGAGCCAGCTGGCAGGCGGAGCAGCAGCATTTGGAGGGGAAGGGAGAGGGACCCAAGCTGCAGGGGGGCAGTTGAATGAAAAGCCGAGCCAGGTCTCTTATCTGGAGCAGGGGTGCCCATCCTGCTCCACTGCCATGTTCAACCGCCTCTGCTTCTAGCCCCCCCCCCCCTCAGGACTGGGAATGCCCTACTGTCTGCTGTGAGGGGGGTGTGGTCAGGTGGGCAGCACAGCTGATGTCAGGTGTCCCGCACCCATGTACTCGGTCTCCACTGAGCTGGGGTGATGGGACAGGGCAAAATCTGTGTGTGCTGCTGCCTCTCTGGGTCAGAAGCTGCTAGCAGCTACTTGTGTCTGAACAAGTCTTCAGGCCCCTGACCCAGAGTGCTTTATTAAAGGGAATGCGCTCAACACTCACTCAGGCGTGCACGTGCGCGCGCACACACTCCCCCCAACACACACACAAAGTCTCCCTCACACAGTCCCCCCAACACACACCAGGGCTCCCTAGGTCAGTTTCATCACCTGGCCTGTGCTGTGAGGTGAGCACCAGGAGCTGCTGCTCTCCTGCCCTCTACTTACGCAGCCCAGGTGGGGAAAGTAACCTGGATGTAGGGAGCCCTGATGTCGCTCTCCGCTCGCCCCTCACAGCACCCTAGGGGGTGCATGGGTCAGAGGAGCATCAGTCCAGTGGGGAAGCAAGCAGCAATGCCAGCTGCTCTGTCACTGCATCCAGGTGAGTTTTCCCATATGCAGTTCTCATATGGGTGCAGGAGGGGAATTCAGAGGTTAGGGGCACAGGAGAGGAGTGTAGGGGTTGGGGTGAAGGGGATACAGTGCAGGGGTTGGCATGAAGGGGGTGCAGGGATTGGTGTGAAGAGGGCACGGTATGGGGTTAAGGCTGAAGTGAGGGTGGGGAGCCTATGGGAGACAGGGTTAATGGGGCAGGGGGTGCACCACACCCATGGGGCCAGGAGCACCAAAATGAAAGTTTGCCAAGGGTGCCATTTTCCCTAAGGCCAGCCCTGCGGTTGCTGCGGAACAGCTGTTCTCCAGCATGCATGAGCCGCTGGGAGAAGAGCGGGGATGGGGCGCACTTAGGGGAGGGGGCAGAAAGAGGCGGCGAAGAGGAGGGGTGGAGTGGGGGATTTGGGGGTCCACAAAAATTTTTAAATCAAAATGGAAGTCCACAGGTTGCTAAAAAGTTTGAGAACCACTGCCATACATAAATTTATTTGAAAGCACTGACCTGAAGGGAATGAATAATATTAATTGCTTCTTGCAAAGAGGAATGTAAACTAGGAAAGAGGATTCTTAGGACAATCCCAATTCTGTGTATTAAAGGGTTTATTGGTATTAAGCATTTTCTATACTTCTTTAATTCTTGTGAATAAAGGGTACCTGTAACTCCTTTGTTTCTTCAAATTTCCTCTGTTCTGCTTGTTCAAATTTTTCTTTCCAGGCCCTTAGCATATTAGGAAAAAGAAATCAAAATAAATTACTTTAGGGATATTTTATTCCAATATTTATAAGACTACTACTTACTATTCAGAAGACATTAATGACTACCCCACCTTTGCATCTCTGCCATATCCCTCTCCTGTTGGTGTAGTTTTACCCTTAGGGATGTTATTTCTTGCAGATACTGTCTATATTTCTCAGGATCTCTATTTAGAGTACTTTTGCGAGCTGCTTTCAGTTTCTCAATTTCTGCTTTCAGTTCTACATTTGAAAAATAAAAACATAACTCAGCTTTTACAGTAAACATAGGATCCTACATTAAGCAGGTGTTTAATACATTAAAAAAAACTCATTTTTTTTTAAACAGTAAGTCTGAGGATTTTATCCTCACTTTGGCAATATCCAGTGGAATTTATGTTAAATAGAAAGTATCCCACCCAAGCTTTAACATGCCCATCTAGCTACAAAAGTCTGTGTTTGTTACTTTTAAGAACAGCGAGAAAATAATTTTATGTCACTACTCCTGAAATGTGAGACATTAAATAACCTGCTAAACTGCACACTGAATAGTGCCTTTATATATGGCAAACTGATTGTTTTTGTTTAAGGTCTAGAGGTCACTTTTATATCATGCTATTCTCTGAAACACACAGGTCACACCAATTGAAGAGATGTCCCCCAAGGAAGCATTAGCTAAATTAACTGATCAACTAGAGTGCTGACAATAGCTTATACTATACATCTGATTTCATTTGATTATATAGCACAGAGACAGATTCCAGTTAAGTACTGCCAGGTTTTCAATCTGCATACAAGGTTTTTGAAGAAGCTGCTAATTTAGAAAACATAACAACTGGTTCTCTCTCTCTCTTATAATACACCATGGTTCTTTTTGTTTGCCATCCACCTAAGCACGTCTTCATTTATTTTATTTCCTCTGTGCAACACCTGCTGAGTTCTCATCTATTTTTGTTTTTATTTTTAAATGTAAACAAAATAAACAAGTACTCAAATTTAATAAGTAAAATAAAATCCTACTTTGTGAATCAATCCCATTGTATCTCTAACATAAAACCACTTCAGCATGAATACCAAACACCACTGGAAGTGGTAGTAACCCAATCCCCTCAGTAAACCTAACAAGAAGGGGACAGAGTAGCAAAAGGGAAATGCCAGTTTTTACACCCTCATTACCACAATACTACTCATCTCCAGTATCACTGCAAGTTAGTCTGCACTTGCCTATTGGCTGCAATACTAATGTTCCCCACAGGTAATACAATGATTATATATGCAGCTGTAAATTATTTCATAATTCAGACTGACTGGAGAAGATCATAATAGTAAGTCTGTCTGACTCCACTTTTCTGCAGTAAAAGACTTTCCTCCTCCATTTTCAGTAAGCACTATACAACTAAATGCCAGAGAAGCTATTTTCTCTTCAAAAGGGAAACTTCAGGTTGAATGAATACTTACAGTCTACAAAATACAACAATGTCCTAAATAAGAGTACAATAGCATGTGTCTAAGCAGGTTGCTACTGACCCCACTCAGAGGGAACAATAAAACTATTTTGTGTGGAGAATTAAGGGCCAGAATTTGAACTCCTTGTTCACACTACATAGCAATTTAGTAGTACCACTGACGTCAATGACTACTAGTGCAGTACAGTGCTCTTTATCATGTGTGAGTATATCACAATCTGACTGTACGTAAAAGCAACATTATAGCTGAGATTTTTAAGTGTACAGACTTCAGGAAATCCAACTTTAATGTGACCACCTTTCACTCATGTAGTATTTTGTGTATCACTGTGGGAATCGTACTGAATTTCCTGACTCTTATTTAAAATCTCAACCATAATGTTGAATTACATGTAAAAAACTAAGGTTAATTTCCTTGTTTCATAAACAAAAATAAACGGAAGGAAAACTTAGGTTTGCTTGAATGCACAACTGAAATGAACACATTTAAGTGGATGCTGTAATATCTATAAAAGTGTGTACATTCAAACATAAATACAGTACCTAATTACTTCAAATAGGGTATAGGTTTAAGCTCAAAAACAAAACGTAACCTATAAAAAATACTGATGTAAGTTTGTGAAACTGTATCAAAGAAAAAAAAAAAAAAAGAGTATCTCCAGTTTTGAAGTATTAATAGGCCTGTAAATTGTTTAAAGCCAGTTTAGAAAAATCTTAATGTTAAAATGAATAAACCTCAAATATGCTGTCAATCATTACAAGAGTATTAATATCAACATCATGGACAATTAATTTAAAAATGCTTGCAAATAAAAAAATCCCACCTTACCTCTAATTAATTTAGCATTCACGTCTTCATTTACTTTGGCAACGTTGATTATCAAACGAGCTTGTTTAGCATATCGAAGAGTGCTAAGGGTTTCCTCTACATTGCTGGCAGCAGGGCTTATTGTGGCAATCATGGTTGTTTTTGAATTTCCACCAAGACTTTCCTTTAATAACCTTAATTGACAAGAAAATGAAAACAATTATTTCCACCATTGAAACCAAATTAACTTCTCAGAGTTCATAAGGAATTAAATACAAAAAAGCCTGTGTGATTTACTATATATTTCAAGATGATTTTCAACCAGATAGCCAAATCCAAAACACGAGCCTGTTCCTGCTTACAGATACACAAGGTTTTTTTTATGCTTAGAGAAAATTCAATCAAATACTTATACACCTACATAATTTCACCCTATTCTACTTTAAGACTCTTACAAACAGGGGCGGCTCTAGCCATTTTGCCGCCCCAAGCATGGCAGCATGCCGCGGGGGGGGCGCTCTGCCGGTCGCCAGTCCCGCAGCTTTGGTGGACCTAAGCAGACGTGCCTGCAGAGGGTCCGCTGGTCCCGTGGCTCCGGTGGACCTCCCGCAGGCGTGCCTGCGGATGCTCCACCAAAGCCGCGGGACCAGCGGACCCTCCGCAGGCACGTCTGCGGGAGGTCCACCGGAGCCGCCTGCCGCCGTCCGGCAGAGCGCCCCCCGCGGCATGCCGCCCCAAGCACACGCTTGGCATGCTGGGGCCTGGAGCCACCCCTGCTTACAAACCATAGAAACTATTATACACAAGCATTCCTTTGCTTTCCATTTATGCTCTCCTCTTTTTGGAAAACATTGATCCCAAATGCCTAAATATAGCAGAAAAAACATGCCTGCTTGTGTTTATATTTTCACTGGTGCACCAACACCATAGAAGACTTCAGATGAAAATGTCTTAAGAGTTAGGGGAATAGGTCATAAATCAATTTTTGATGCAATCAGCATGACAACTGCTTTCATTTCTTAGTGATAAAACTGCATTAAAATAGTCTATAATTCAGATGACATTCCCCAGCAAGTTCTAATAGCAACAACTTTCTATCTCGTACCAAATTACACAATCCTTGTTGCTTTTTCATCTAAATTTGCCAATGATTTCTAACTCTTCGAGCAATTTGCAAGACAGTACACCTTGCTACAGAGTGGACAATGAGAGAGGAATGCGGAAGGACGAATAGTTTTTACTTTGCCCAAGTTATTTTCTTTGATTCAGGAATGGAAGCTTCTCTCCCTGTGCATTTTTACATTTTTCCCACTCCAGATTTAGTATTTATGACAGTTTCGAGAATGAAGAAATGGAAACTAAAGTCCTTTATTTACAGAAAGCCCTATTCTGACTAAAATAAACTCAGGTGTCAGGCACGCATAAGCCCCAGGCCACTTGCCTCTACCAGCTGATCTACAGGAGACAGATGAATGGTGGTATAAGAACTACTCAGCTGACCAGCAATTCATAGTTTTAGGGTTTGTCCTTAATCTTTAAAAAATTAGCCGATTCTCAGGTGCATGACACTGTGGAACTAGTTCAGTGCCAGTGATGAGGGTTGAGAGAGTGTTGTGCCAAGGAGAGAGGAAGGATTCTGGCTGCTGGGGGGGCAGGGATGGGATCAAGACCATAAAGTCCTCTCATGTACTGTGTGCCTAATGTGACATGTCCGCCCCAGTCACTAGTTCGATCAGGCCAGCAACCTGCTGAAAAAAAATCTGTCTTTAGGAGAGAAAGAACCATCACGGAGCCAAAAAGGCAAGGCCAGCAAGTGAGAACATAGGCAGGTAATAGGAGATTGTTTCCTCTCTTGTGGGAGGGAGTTTTAGTGTTCAACAGATGCTAAAAATGTGAAAGCAGTCTCTTCAGTGCCAGGAGAAAAAGGGAACAGCAGAGAGATGAAAAGGCATTAGAAGCACATTTCTTCATCTACAGTATAGAATACTGAGGAAGAATATACCGGTCCTCAAATGTACCCACAATTAGCAGAACATGAAAATAAAAATATTTTTCAAGTTTACTTTACTTCATCCAATAGTTATTTCATACAATTTGTAGAAGTGAGAGTCCACAGATGCATGAATCTATCATCTGATAAGAGTCTCATCTTTTTGTTTCCACAGAACCAAGATTACTTTATAGTAGCTCTTCATGAAATATACATACCACGTAAGGACAGATTCCCGATAAGGAATAAAAGCCTTCTTTCTGTTCTGAGATTGCTCAGAAAGCGCAGATATAACTTTCCCCAGAGTTAGCAGTGATTTATTAATACTCACGCCCTCCTGTATAAAGCAGAAATAAAAATAAATGCACAGCCTCATTCTGAATATAAAACATTACTACTTAGATTTTTTTTTTAAATGGGCAAATTGCTAAAACAGAGCCTAACAGGCTAGCAGCATTCTCCTATGAACCTGTCCTATTAACTGGTGTTGTTGGTCCTACCGGGAGATGCTAAGTGAATCATGCTGACTCTCTGATGCAGATGTAGTGTATTAAATCCACCACTGATATAATGGAAACGAGAGCAGCTCAGAAGGATCTTCAATCTGATGTAATGAAGACCTAGGTTTTGGACTAAGCCGTTCCAAGGAGCAACATTAGAGAAGACTGGGGAGAAGACTTGGGATACATTTTATCTTATTGTAAACTTTTTTTTTTTGGTTTGTTTATAAAGCCAAACCCCAGGAAGGGGTGAGTTCTGACTCTACACAGTGTATAGACTGTTTTAGAGCAGGTTAGGAAAGGTACTTGCACATATAGAGCACTCCCCCTCCCCCATTCTTTTTAGCTTCTTTGCATTATAAAAACAGAGTTAAGCAAGCGCTTTCTCCCCTGTTTTAGACATAAAAGAATATTCAACTTTGTAAAGTTACAATAAATGTGTGACATACGGGATAAAAGCTAAAGCAAGCATTTAATATCTAGCCTTTTGGAAGAGAACTAGAAAACAAACCACAGATGTCCAAGCCTCTGATACAAAAACCACCAAAGAAAACCATTTTTTCCTGTCTTTTCCCCTCCCTCCAAATGCTTATTTATATTTAGGTATAATCAAGTCAAGTTAAAGCAGATGTGATGTTTTCCACATTGATTCAGTATTTATACTGAACCTGTGATGTGAGACTCAGATCAATAATAATTTATATACATATAGATTTTAAACAGTGAATCTGTTAAACAATTAAAGCAAGAAGTTAAATTTAACTCTATGAATAGTACAGAATATTCAGCAGACACTATCTGCATTATCTTTTTTCCCTGTCTTGTGAAAAGACCAGAGCAGCAATGCAAAAGACACCGTTACATCAAGATTCATTCAACATGGAGACCAATAGGTCTTCTCTTACACGTGAAGACCTAAAGCATTTTCATTTCATGGCCTCACAATACTGTACTCTGAGACAAACCATGTCACAAAACTGTAAATGCAGTTTACCTTCAGCCTCTCCTCACTGGTCTGACTTGGAGAGCAGCGTTCGCTGCCTGCTAGATCTATTAGATTTATGCGACTGGTAATCCTATGATCATGCCCTTCTTCTTCCACAAACTCTGTCTAGAGAAAAGAGATTACTGCACTTAGAAAAAACATTTAATTTTGCAGATTATGACTCATCACCAAAATAAAAACCCCATGAAGAGTCAGATCTACCATGCTATTCACTTTTAAATAATGCGTTAAACATTTTCTCATTTTACTTTTGTAATGAGAGTGTCATTTAAGATATAGTATAACTTTCACAAAGAAAAAGAGTAAGGCGAGGATAGTAAATAGTATCCAGAGACAAACACCTGAGGATTTCCAGTAGCCTAGCAGTACATTTTGCTACTTTAGTAGTCCTGATATGCTCCTGAGCTACTCACTTCGGCTTCAATCCAGCACCCATTGAAGTCACTAGAAGTTGTCTTTGACTTCCGTTGATGCAAGACTAAACCACTGGTGAGTGAAAAGGTCACTGACCTACTTGCCCTGATGGGGAAGACAGGGCAAAGTATGGTGATGGCAGCAACGGAGGAAAATCAGGAAAAAAAAAAATCTGTGGGTGGAAAAAAATTGGAGGCCCATAGACTTGGGAAGAGCGCTATCTACTTCGCGTCCTTTTCCATCCTCGTCTCTCTATGGAGGTTGCCTGTCTCCTACATACAAAATTATAGGGGGGAGAGCAGAGCTCACGTCTGCTGGGGATAGGTGACCTGAGTGCACAGGTGTGTTTCAGTAGCTTCTCGTTTAACAGTGCCTGGAACACTTTGCATTATCCTATCTCTGACCCAGGTCAGGTAAGTGGGAGACATCACTGGGACATAAACATTCAAAACTGGGTATTATAGGATTTTCTCCCCTTGCTATAACTGAACTATGAACATATTTGTATAGTGCAATAAGTATATATATAGTGCAGAAACATTAGAAAAGCAGTGTCCTGAAAAGATTACAGCAGGGGTTGGCAACCTTTCAGAAGTGGTGTGCCGAGTCTTCATTTATTCACGCTAATTTAAGGTCTCGTGTGCCAGTAATACATTTTAATGTTTTTAGAAGGTCTATTTCTATAAGTCTACAATATACAACTAAACTCTTGTTGTATGTAAAGTAAGTAAGGTTCTTAAAATGTTTAAGAAGCTTCATTTAAAATTAAATTAAAATGCAGAGCCTCCCGGACTGGTGGCCAGGACCTGGGTAGTGTGAGTGCCACTGAAAATCAGCTCGCGTGCCGCCTTCGGCACACGTGCCATAGGTTGCCTACCCCTGGTTTACAGTATGACTCAGACATGTTTACAATGTGCTTTTTAAAAAAACAGTAGTACTGTGAGTATGTAAAATAAACTAGATCTGGCTGTTTAGAAAGCAAGACTACTACTTCTTTATTCAGCCCAGTATATTTAACGCAACCCTCCCCTTCTTCATTCTTTTCTAGGCAGCACACGATAATTGAGTTTTCCACCACTACATTATTGCAATAATTAAAAAGAAAAAAAAGTCACATTATACCTTTGTCTGCGTCATCACAAGGGTGAAGACAGAATGAGATCTTGAGCTCTTGTCATTCATGCCTGTGGCAGCAGTTGCTCTCTGTTTATTTCCTAGCTCGAGCCAACTCTGATAACAGAGATAAGAGACAGGATATTAAGTGAAAGGATTCTGTGAGCAGCTAACAAAAGTTTAAAGAGCTCTGCAAAAATGAATATACTGTATTTACAAGCTGGTATTGGCAGTGGGCCACTAAAAGGAAAATGTTGGTAGCCCACAAAATACTTTTGGGATGTAAGTTATGTAGGATGCCAACATTAATCAATGTTTTGAGCATTATTGATCCATTTTTTCCCCCATCTCTAATCAGAGGGGCCAAAATGAGAAACTTTTTGAGACCCTGGTGTTAGCAAAAGGAAAAATGGAACCACTACTACTTTTGTCTAAGCTTATATGAGAAATTAAAATGAGTTTAGGCCCCAATCCTGCAAGTAACTTCACATGGGCACAAAGGGCTGCTGCAAGATCAGATAAGATGTCATAGGCTAACGGACTAGGCTTTGTAAGCTCATGTTTATCATCACTGAAAATAAGCATTCAGGAGTAAAGAAAGAAGCAGTCATGAGGCAAAAGAAAGATTTTTACTTACAGCTATTAGAAGATTAATTTTTATTAGTTAAAAACATCATCATCTTACCTGGATATCTGAATAAGAACTGACCATGTTCCTGTAAAACAAATAAATAGTTCTAGTTCAAACTGGTTCATTTTGTTTCTACAAAAGTCATTAGTGGTTTAATTTTTGAAAAAATTTACTGAGTTAGACAAATACTAACACTAAAGCCAAACTTCATCAAACACACCATGCAAGCTTAAGTGTCTACCCCAGCAAGATTGGGCAGGATCTTAGGCCTTGATTCTGCAAAGATAGGCACATGTGCTTAATTTTACTCACTGTGATCAGTTCCACTGGCCTCAATGAGATTATTTACAGATCATAAAGTTAAGCATGTGCCCAAGTCTTTTCAGAATAAAGGGTCCTGCCCAATCCTGCTAAGGTTGACCTTTATATCTGCAGAGCCTTTATTAAGTCAATGGGACTGCACAAGGGCATAAGAACAATAACTAGCATATTGCCATATCAGGCCAATGTATTTACTAGAATGACAATAGTTAAGGCTTACGCTGTCAAGTCTTCCACGTATGGCCCCAATACTGGATGTTCTCTTACACGGAGCTGTTGAGAATAATTGTAAAAGAAAAAGCTATTCAAATATATGAATTTGTCATAACAATTATGCAACAATCTCTTAAAAGTAAAAAAAACCTAATGAAAATAGAAGTGAAAAATTATTTTTCTACATGTCATGGTATGAAGGGTTTTTTTTGGGGGGGGGGGGGAGGGTGAAGGAAGGTCTTACAAAAAAATTCAATGCATGCTCCAGAGTAACATCATTACAAGAATAATAAAACCTTTATTTTACCAGGATAACTGAAAATTAGTTCTCAATTACAAAAGTAACCAGGCCAAAATAGGTCACAAACTGGAATATACTGTTGTTTACCAGATAGAACCGAAGATGTAACAATGTGTGAACAAAACAAAATTGAGGAAAATTCATAACTGAAATTTGCTAGAAACACTCTTTACTGCTTTGACACTGAAGTTTTAAAAATACCTGCAACACACTTAATTACATGCCCAAGACAACAGAAATTTAACCTGAGTCCATCAGCAAACATATTCTCCCAAAATCACTGTCCAACCTAACCCTCCCAATTTAATAGAGCTGTAGGGTGCTCTGCAGAGAACTAGAATTGAAAAAGTGCTAAATATAAATGAATGCATTTCACTAATAAATGCTGTGAATTGTGGGGGGTTTCTCCTCTTCTCTTCAGCATTTCTTGGTTTAGTAATCTCCCTCTCCTTTTCATTTTGTTTTTTTCCCCACTCCTGTCATTTAATTTACTCTCTCTCTCTTTTATCTGTTTATGATTTTCTGCTTTTACAGGCAGCACAAGATCTTGCATTGTCCTCTTCCTTGTTTGTTTTTCCCCTTTGATCTCAGTTTGTCCAATGCTTCCTTCTAAATGTTCTTCCACTGTTCTGATTTCCCCAACCCCACTCCATAGTGCTACATTTTCCACTGCAAAGAGGTGTGTTTTTACATCAAGGTAACTATCCTGATGTAAAATCCTAGTGGAAGCAAGGCACTGTAGTTTTTACATCAGTGTAGCTAGTCAAAGTCAATTCTAGGTAAGGGAAAAATAAGATTGATCTTGACCAGCTACATCAAGGTGAAAATTACCTGCATCTTGTCTCCACTAGGATTTTACACCAAGATCTCTCTCAATGTAAAACACATTTTTTTTAAGCTAAGACAAAGCCTTAGGGTTTATGTACACTAGGTGTGTTATTAGATCATATTAGCTAAACCAATCTAACGAATACCTTCTATGACAAGTTGTTCTTTAACACAGTTTAATAATTTAGCAACTTGCCTTGCCTCCAGTAGAGTTTCAAAAGGAATTAATTAGCTACTCGATCTAGCATCACACCTTTAAATCCTACTTAAAACAAGACTTTAGGGCTGAATGGACAGGCTCTGCTCCTCCAAAGCGGGGGGTGGGGGGTATACATGAGGAATCCCAAAATGTAAATGCAGAAGAGGACAAAAAAAGAGAGGGACCCCCAAAATCCTAGAATTGGAGTTAGGGAAATGATAGATAGAAAAATCAAAGTATCAAATCACAATTTTGGGGAAGGGATTAAATGTGTGTTTTTTTCAGATGCTGTCTGTCTAGCTATCTGCTTCAACTAATTTGGTATGAAGTAATGTTGCCAATTTTGGTTGGACATATTCCTGGAGGTTTCATCACATGACAGTCTTTAATTAAAGATTAATTTTTGTCCCAGAGTCTCCAGGAACTAATCCTAGAGGGATGGCAATCCTCCCTACAAAGAAGATAGTCAGAGAGCAATCCTCAAAAAAGTAAATTCCTCCACTTGGAAGACTGATGGGCAAAATTAAATTAAAGCCCTAGCTGCAGATTCCAGCTCTCTCACAATGTTACTTTAATTAGAAATAACCTTGGTTCTGTTTTTAACTTCTTCTATGCAGTGGCATCATCAATATCAGTAGCAGAAAGGTGGACAGATTAGTAACAGCATTTGGGTGAACAGAGAACCCCCAAATCAGGGTATATTTGTTCATTTTATCGCTGAAAACGTTTTGGTCATGCAATAGTGGAGAAAAATAAAATCTAGTCTGCAAAATATTACTCAGTTAATATTTAACAACCTTAAATCTAAAAACGATCTTAAAATTTGACAGTTTTTAATTGAAACTGGCATATCAATGTATTTTTAAAATTTGAACCAGTGTAAGTCCTAGGCACTGAGTACATAGCTAAAGATGCTTCATAGCAGACTAACATGTGTACCATCTTCTCTGTAACTCATTTAGTAGGAACATTTATAACAAGGTAAAATATTAGGAGATGAGCAAGCAAGAAGAAAGCAATGAGCACATCACACAACAACATTGCTACATGATCTACCTATACAACAACTTCTGAGCTTGCCTGACAGGAAGCTTACCATATCCTTCCAGTTAGAAGGCAGGTGCCACTACAGCTTGTATATTGACAGATACATTAAGAGTGTATGAGTAGTAACTTACAGGTTGTTTCTTTTGTCCATTTTCAGCTTTAAAGATGAGCAAATCATGAATTTTCTCATTGTAGACTTCAAAATAGCTCATTTCAAGATGGTACAAATTCTAATTTAAAAACAAATTATACGAGTCAGATATTCTACCAGACTTCTTTTGTCATTTCCAGTCAACAAATTTAATGGCAGCTGCAGGTATTCTATACCATCATTGCAAGCTTTTATTTTGAAGTCATCTTCCAACAGCAAGATCCTAGACAAGAAATCTTGAGTATACAAACTTATTACAATTCTATCCATTGCTTTCCGCAGCTGTGACATGTCATGTTTAAAAAAAGCAAGCAAGCAACACTGTGCTTTTAATACATAAAAAAAAAATTATTCACTCCTGCAGGAGTCCCATATTCTTTTATGGACTAAGTTTGCATAGTATGATACATGCAGTACATGAAATAAAGATTCTGACTGGTGGAGCTGGCACACTTTGGTGATTTATTACCATGTCTCAGAAGAGGGACATGCATTTTTATAACTGGTATCCACAATTATCTTAATTTATTGAATGGGGATTTTCTGTGTAAGTACTCACCCGTTCACTTAAACTCCGATAGTATTTATAAAATTAAAATGTGTTGTCTAAGGAGCAAAGAAGACTGAAGTAAAAAAAAACTGACAATGCAGATAAAAATAGAACTTGGATGATTTATGGCAACAGAATCACTTATTCACAGCACATAAGCACAGATAATCACTTATATCCACTCTATTGGCATTCATTAGAAACTATAATTTGATGTTAAATTTAGCAATAAAGAGTAATATACTACTTAGATTCCTCAATGCCTAACAAACCTTTTATAATTTCTGTGCCTCACAGTAAAGCAAAATGATTTATAAGCTTTGTAGCTGTGAATACCAATATATTTATGTATGCTGATGTGCTGAATAATACTTTGGCAATAGATAAAGAAATTCCAAGCAAGTTAAACAAAGAAACCTTTCTGTATAAACTTCACTCAAAATTACCTTCACTATTTTATAGTCATCAAAATTTAACATTTAGTCACCAAACACTTGTATGCAGCCTTTTCTTTCCTATAAGAAAGCAATGATATGTTCTTGATCTCTAGTTTATCTTTACATATGTGGACAATAGCATCAAATAAGATGTAAAAATAAGCCAGATGTCCATCTGTTTTACATTTAATATCTCCTTCAATAATCTTCTCAAAAATCAGATTTATAAACTGAAGAAAAGATTCAAAACATTCTTTCTAGGGAGCATCCATACCACTCTTACCAAGGACTGCATCTTGTATTTGTAACAAGGTGAGATTTAGCTGTCTCAGTCCTCTCTCAAGCTCTCTGGTCTAGGTAAAAAAGAAGTACAATACCAAAAAACAGCCAGCTCTACCAAATTATTAGGAATTCACTCTTAGCAAAGCCTGAATCCCAGTAACCATAGAAACAAGAAAAGCACATCTCTGGAAGAACCTCTAGTGATAAGAATCACCCAACAAAACCCCAATCCATCCTTCTCTCTGGATAGCATAGGTATACAGGGTATATACATACCAAGTTACCATGCAACACCACATACAGATTAGCCATTGTCTTAAACTGCTCAACAGCTCTGGTGACCCTTCTGCTAGACTTCCTCTCAAAGATTCCAAAGCAAAACTATAGAAGCTGTAATACTTGTTTTCAACTAATTGCAGATTCTTCAGTTTGGATCATTTCTTGTTTGTTGATCTCTCCATCTGATAAATGTTCCTCTCTGCATGAACACCACAATTTTTCTCCTTGAAATGCTTTTTGGCTCACTAAACAATTCAGTTTCAGCATCCTTTCCAACACGTTAACTTGGAGTAATGGGACTGTCCTGCTCATCCGCAAACTCTAGCATATGCAACTGCTTTCTTCAGATGGCATGACCTATGGTTAATCTAGAAAAACAACGAGGAGTCCGGTAGCACCTTAAAGACTAACAGATTTATTTGGGCATAAGCTTTCGTGGGTAAAAAACCCCACTTCTTCAGATACATGGAGTGAAAATTACAGATGCAGGCATTATTATACATGAAGAGAAGGGAGTTACCTTACAAATGTACAATACCACCGGCATCTGTAATTTTCACTCCATGCATCTGAAGAAGTGGATTTTTTATTCATGAAAGCTTATGCCCAAATAAATCTGTTAGTCTGTATCCACAAAAACAATGAGGAGTCCGGTGGCACCTTAAAGACTAACACAGCCCCTCCCCTGATATGTTACTCTAGGTAGCACCAATGCAATGGATGTAACAATGTTGCCTTCTAGGGTTTATAACATAGGCTCTAATAGAGTATTTAAAGAACTTCCCACTAAATTATAATCGATCCTTTCATGAAAGAATCAAACAAAGTATCACAGGGGAACAAAAAACCACCAACCATTTGTTGTCCTGAGAAATCGAGAAGGTTATTATACTGAAAGATGATATCACCCATATAAACTGTATGATACGACAGATTTGAAGCGCTGAAGTTCAAACAACTGAAAGGCTGTCTCCATTTGACCATGTAAGTTACTGTACCAAAACATATATAATGTACCTGAGTATTGTGAGAAACTTTGAGACAAAGCTTGCATTTTATCTTTGTCCTCCAAGTGTCTATCTGTGCTCTGGGACCCTACTTTTTGCCACTTTTCCTTTGGATAACGAATCCAGGCTTGAGGGCCTACAGACTTTATGGAATGTTCTTCCAACTGTGGATTCAGTAGATTAACTTTTGTGTTTAGACAAGCACTTACTTTTTAGTTGCACAATACAAACATGCTTTAGTCTTTCCCTTCTTTAAAAAAAACAAACACCTTTAATCCCACTTGTCTTTCCAACTCCCATTCCTTTCATCCGTAAATTCATTTAACAAACTATCTACAATCACTGCCTGGAGTTCCTTTTCTCCAATTCCATCCTACACCACCTTCAATCTAGCTTCTGCCTTCTATACTCTGCTGACCTTGCTCTCACTAAAGTCTCCAGTTACCTCCTCTTAGCCAAATCTCAGAACCAGTACACCATCCTCATTCTCCTTGACCTGTCAGCTGACTTTGACATAGTCAACCAGGCTCTTCTTGAAGTCTTGTCCTGCGTTGACTTCTATAAAACTTTACTCTCCCTGTTATTCTCCTACCTCTCTATTTGCTCCTTCTATGTGTTCTTTGGAGGATGCCCCTCAGCCCCCTCTTCCAACTTTCTGTGTTCCCACAAGGTTCTGTCCTTGGTCCCCTTTGCTCCCTCTAAACCTTATCTTTCGGTAATCTCATCTGCAAATACAAGTTCTACCAGCATCTTTGTGCTGATGACCCTCAGGTCTCTCAACCACACACTTGTCTCCTTCTGTCCAAACTAAAATCTTGGCCTGTCTCTGTCATAACTAGAAAGGGAAGGGTAACAACCCTCCTGTAGACAATACTATAAAATCCTCCCTGGCCAGAGGCACCAAGATCCTTTTACCTATAAAGGGTTAAGAAGCTCAGGTAACCTAGCTGACACCTGACCCAAAGGACCAATAAGAGGACAAGATACTTTCAAATCTGGGGGGTGGGGCAAGGCTTTTATTTGTGCTCTTTGTTTAGGGGTTGTTTCCTCTTGGGACTAAGAGGGACCAGACATCAATCCATGTTCTCCAAATCTTTCTGAACAAGTCTCTCATATTTCGAACTTGTAATTAATAGCCAGGCCAGGCGTATTAGTTTCATCTTTGTTTTTCTCAACTTGTGAATGTTCCTTTGCTAGAGGGAGGTATCCCTGTTTTGCTGTAACTTTGAAACTACGGCTAGAGGGCATTCCTCTGGGATCTTTGAATCTAATTACCCTGTAAAGTTATTTTCCATCTTGATTTTACAGAGATGATTTTTACCTTTTCTTTTTAAAAAAACCCTTCTTTTCAGAACCTGACTGATTTTTCCATTGTCCAAAGATCCAGGGGTTTGGGTCTTTGATCATTTTTGTAACCAATTGGTTACGATATTATTCTCATACCTCCCCAGGAAAGGGGATGTTTTTTGGGGGGAAGAGGAACTCCAAGTGGTCCTTTCCCTGTTTCTTGTTAAATCACTTGGTGGTGGCAGAGTACCAGGTTTTAACCTAAGCTGGTAGGAATAAGCTTAGGGGGCTTTCATGTGGGTCCCCACATCTGTACCCTAGACTTCAGAGTGGGGAAAGAACCCTGACAGTCTCTGATATCTCCTCATGAATATCCAGCTGTCAGATCAAGTTCAACATGGCTAAACAAAGCTCTTAATCTCCCACCACACAATTTTCTCTCTCAATCACTGTAGACACCACCACCATCCTGCCTGTTCTATCAATCAGGCCATGCCCCAGGTGTCATCTTCAACTTGGACCTCTCTCAGGTCTTCACAACCAGGCTATGTCTCAATCTTGACAATTCTTTCTGCATAACATCTCTAAGGTATAGCCTCTCATCTATCCACAAAGCTAAAATTCTTATCCAGGCTGTCATCTCACATCTCAATTAGTACATCCTTTTCTCTGGATATGACAAATGCAATCTTGCCCCACTGATATCCATTTAGAATTCTGCTGCAAATATCACTATCCTAGCTCAGCACTTTGATGCTGTCACCTCTCTTTTTACACCCCTCCACTGTCTTCCTCTCTCCTCTATCACATCAAACATAAGCTACTTGTTTTCACTTTGAAGGCCCTTCACAGCCAACTCACCCCCATCCGCAAAGCTACCTAATTATCCTCCTTGAAATATCTCCATTAAATGCTCTTTTGTCTTGGTACCTACAAAAATTTTGACACTAGTTAAGATGCTGGTGTACCAAGACCACTTCCTATCATTCTGACCAGTATTGTCTCACTGTTTCCTTGTACTCCTCTGCTAGTATGTCTATATCCATCGGATGTCTTATATTTAGGTTGCAAGCTCTCTGTCTTTATGTTTTGCATCTGCACAGGCCCTAGCACAATGCTCCATAACTAGGGCCCCTAGGCACTATGACAATACAAATAGCAAAAGTGGTACAACCCCATTAGTGATGATGCAATTATATCGTACAGCTACTCCCATATAGGAAGGGAAATAAGCTATACTCCAGTATGAGACACCTTTACACTGATATAACTGCATCCACTCTAGGAGTTGTGTCAGTATAACTATTTTTGTAAAAGAGTCATATACACCAATACAAAAATCATGTAGAGATCAGGCCTAAAAGATTGTTCTTAAGTAATCCTGGAGCTTTATGTGAACTAAAAGATGACTTCACAATCATTTTAATATAACCAGAGACAGTTCATCTAATTGTTCAAACTTTGGTTCTTTTTCATGGTTTCCTTTTTTCATATTATGCTCACCCGTGTTTATCCCAAAAGTAATTGTTGTAATAATTTTAATGAAGAAGGGCTTACATTCATTAAGTTAGGAAAGGATTGCACATACCATAGCAAGAAAACTGAGGTCTTGACATTAAATAAGCTGTGCTCTGAGTAAACAGAAAGGCTACTATACAGTGCAGACTTGTCCAATAGTAAGACATTGCCAAGACTAGGGAGAGGGAAACCCAGAATAACCACTGACATTTACACTGGGGATCTCTTAAATCTCTCAAAATTTCAAAATCAGAAAAGTTTAGAGGAGGGGTGTTTGTTTTTAAATAGAGTAAAAATAGCTACCATCAGGCAGGTTTTATTTAATTATTGAGTTTCATTTGTATACACCACCAGATGTGCTAGGATTTTTATTTACCCTTCTTTCTGTAAATTTTTATCTTTTAAACACAAAAAGTATATATTAAAAAAACCACATAGCCTTTTGGTACAGCACCAACAGTATGTACATACCTCTTTTTGTATTATTCCTGATATGGGACTATAGCACAATATATGATTTGGATTGTCTAGAGAACGTTGCTTGTCAGTTCTAGCAAAAATAAAATTTAAAGCAGCAGAGTACAGAAACTAGGAGGAAGTAAAATAGCACTAAAGAGTAGAATGACAGAAATAAATATCAAAATCCTTGATAACAATATACCCTAATTCAGTACAGCCACAATAGAAATAAGCTTTCTGACACAATACCTGCTGTGTGTCCATCTGTGCTATTTGAGTAAAAAGATCTTCACAAAATCTTGGAATTATTCCTAGTTCTTCACCAAATCCCATCATCCTGTAATTACAAAAGAATGTGTACGCCAGGGGTCAGCAACCTTTCAGAAGTTGTGTGCCGAGTCATCATTTATTCACTCTAATTTAAGGTTTTGCGTGCCAGTAATACATTTTAAGAAGATCTCTTTCTATAAGTCTATAATATATAACTAAACTATTGTTCTAAGTAAAGTAGATAAGGCTTTTAAAATGTTTAAGCAGCTTCGTTTAAAATTAAATTAAAATGCAGAGCCCCCCGGACTGGTGGCCAGGACCTGGGCAGTGTGAGTGCCACTGAAAATCAGCTTGCGTGCCGCTTTCGGCACCCGTGCCATAGGTTCCCTTCCCCTGGTGTACACACACACACACACACACACACACACACACACTTGTAGTTTTTTAAGAAGATGTTTACATTTATCTGCCTAATATAAATATTAATCATGTTGCAGTTAAGACCACATTACAGTTCAAATCCCAGATGCATTTCTAAATTATACAAATACTTAATTATAGAAATAAATCAGAGACATTTAAGGATCAGGAAAAAAAAAAAGTTATCAATACCTGACCTTTCACCTGACCTGGTGTATACAAACCAATTTATCCCCAGATTCCAAATTGATGTTTATGGGCCTCCCTTTCAAGTCCTATCAGTCCAACTTCTTAAATTCATTACTAATTTTATGAAAAATTCATACTTAACACATTTCAAAGTATACCAACATTTATTTTAAAAAAAAAAAAAATCAGTGCATAGAGGCCAATTCACTTGAAAATCACCAGTTTGCTCAAAAATAAATCTGGCATAGTTGTTCCTATACTAATCACCTCATTATCTCCAGTTTGTACCCCTCTTGATTTGAGTTTTGCATCTTTAGTTCAATTTAATTTCAGTTTCAATTTGAAAAAAAAAAGACATTAACTCAGCTGGTAAATGTTTACATTAATAGCTGCAGTAGTACAAAGAAAACTGTGCTGAAACTATAATCCCAACACAGTACTAGTTTATGTCAAACATTAAAACGCTGTAAAATGTGACCTAGTTTATCATGAAAATGAGTACTGTCCTCTTCATTCTCCTCCCCTACACAGCTACTGAAAAACTTGTTTAAAAAAATCATATAGAATAGACGTTGTTCAAGTAGGAAGTACAGTGTCTTGTGTACTTCTAGTAAAGAGCTATGCAATAGAGGAATCATAAATTAATCAAAGCCCTGCACAAGTGTTGTGCCAACATCTGAGAACTGTGAAGCTGAGTAAAGAGAGGTACAAATCAATGTTTGCCAGAAAGAAAAATGACAAAGTTGGGAGAGAACAAGTCATTTTCAAGCTTTTAAGAAGGCTGCTACAATATGACAATTTTATACTATAGAAAGTATTGAATGTGTGTTTTAGTCCACCTTTACTAAATACTGCATGTCAAAATTAGGATTTCAAAAGAATGACAAAAATTTAAAAAATACACTGTCTAAATATTTTGAGTTACAACTTTTGCAAGTAACTGCTCAAGATAATTATAACAGGAAAAGTTTAGAGGAAAAATGATCTTTTCCCCCCCACTTCTTTACTTTGTGCATTTGGCAGTACTTTGCATATAGTCACTTTTACTCTTTCCTTGTAGTCCATTTCCCCTGATTGATGTGTGGGTGTTGGGAGAAGAATCAGTTGTTAAAGACAGCAGAGCCTCTACTGTAGATGCAGCATGTGCCAACAGTAGTAATTTATTTGCATCTACACTGAGTTGCATCTACACTGGGGGTTTGCTGGGCTAAGAGTGTAGAAAAACGAAAAACAGTCCCTAGCCAATATAACTGTGTTGCCAAAACTTTGCATAGACTAAGACCAGGTCTACACTAAAAGTTAAGGTAACCTAACCCCCATTATAGACAGTGCTAGGTCAACAGAAGAATTCTTCTGTTCACCAAGCTATCATCTTTCGGGGAGGTCGATCAACTGCAGTGACAGGAGAACCCCTCCCATCGCTGTAGCACGCGTCCACACTGAAGTACTATAATGGTGCAGTTGCAGCATTTCTAGTGAAGACAGCCTAATGTTTGACTGTAAAACCACAAAAATGGGCTGAGGAAGTCAGTGGGAGATACATATGTGTATTTTTTTTTTTTATTGACTAGATTTCAAGTTGAAAATGTCTTTTTAAAATAAAATTCCCATTGACTTTCTTTAGATTGAATATTTGGCGGGTATTGTTTTTTAAAAAGACTAGGATCATCTTAAAACATTCCTTCCTTTCATTCCTGAGAAACTATAGCCATAACTATTTCTGCTTACAGAGCTTCTTTAATAAGCACCATATTCACTAGGATTGTCAATTTCACCAAAAATTGACAAACTACAACAAACAAAAAGGGTGGGATTTTCAGAAGCGCTCAGCCTTAACCTTAAGCTAAAAGTTCCCATTAACTTCACTAGGAGTCAAGTTACTACGTAAAGAAGAATCTTTTGTGGTTCGAGGCATTTCTGGACAAAAGCCTATGTGGGTTTGATAAAGCTGCCTGCCAAGTGCTATTCATATCCTCTAGGCACATTGATACATATTTGATTTTATTACAAATATGCAACACTGGAATTCAAATCAAAGATCCTTAGAAGACATACATTTAAGAATATAAGTATGGCCCTACTGAAGCTTTGGTCTGATACATCTAGCCCAGTATCCTGTCTTCCGACAGCAGCCAGTGCCAGGTGCCCCAGAGGGAATGAACAAAACAGGTAATCATCAAGTGATCCATCCCCTGTCGCTCATTCCCAGCTTCTGGCAAACATTTGTTACTGCTTTTAAGATAACATTTTTTTCAGTACGGTTTTCTCAATATTGCTCAGCCAAACAATGTTAATTCTACTTTAGCTGAAGCCAGTGCCTCAGACTTGAATTCATTAGATCAAACAATGGAAGTAGCATAGCCCTTGATATAATAGCATAATAATGTATTCAATTAATAGTATTTGCCCAGCTCTGATTGTCTTAATTTCTATTAAAAGAATTACATTTAAAGCAGATTTTCAAAAGCTTAACAAGTCAATCATTTACAAGCCTATTTAAATTAGGTCTCTTTTAGCAAACCCAGGTGACTTATAAATTCAGCTCCAACAGAAACATTTCCAAATTATAACATTTACAATGAAACTTACGTATATGATTTTCCAGAACCAGTCTGTCCATAAGCAAAAAGACAGGTGTTGTATCCCTCAAAGGCTCTTTCTAGAAGCGGTACTGCCAATGCCTTATATATCGTCTCCTGGCTGGCAAAGTTAGGATGACAGTGGTCAAAAGACCAGAATGAAAAGTCATAAATGAAGTCGTACACTTGTTTTGTTTCTGGATGTCGCACAACTGTCTCCAGGCCACTCATGGAGACCACCTGGAATGCTTTTTCTTTTCTCTCTCTGAATAAGACACAAAAACAAACTTTACAGATAAATGTAACATTAAAAGCAAAGTTATGTTATGGTGGTCAACTCAATCACATTTTGTGATCAATTATTTTCTTAAGAGCCAAGGTGTTTTACATTTATGTAGAACATCATCATCTAATAAAGAACAGCTTAATTTTGCAGAAAAAAAATAAACCTAAGTCCTTTACATGGAGCAGTGACCTATTTTCTACCATTGGTTTCCCATCCTAGCCTTAACTACATCAACATGCTTCTTAACGCTTTTTTCTTTATTTAGAAAGAAATCAGATCTTTTCACATACATTATATGTCAAGAGAATGAACATCTTTAATAGAATGACCATGCTGCCTACTTGATATATATAAAAATGTTTATGATACCACACATTTAATTCAGCTCAATGTATAAAATAGACCTACACCAAAATGAAAAGTTGACTTTAAAATAAAGCTGAAGATTTGTAATATGGTCAAATAAAATACTTGCTACATCCTTTCTAACCATGCACTGTAACTCTTTGCCTAGACGACCAACTGAAATGATTCAGGAAACATTAGCAATTAAACATTACTAACAAACAAATTAAAAGTTATATTACATTGCTTCTACCAAGATAATAACATCATGAGTCTGACGAAAGCTCATGCTCCAATTACTTCTGTTAGTCTATAAGGTGCCCCAGGACTCTGTCACTTTTTACAAGATAATAACGATTCTATTGAACATATACTGTAGAAACTATTTTAAACTGTTTAAATCAATCTCTGAAAACAGTTGATTACTAACCTGTCACTGAAGGGCCTTACTCGCACAGCCACAGTCACTTTACTGTTTTCTACTTTGAGAGGATTTTCCTCTATGCAAGTGTTCTGAGCTACAGTTTCTACTTTAAGTGCAGCAGGTCGCATAAATATTTGACTCCCTTCTGCCCTGGCACTTCTATGTATGGACAAAGAGCTGGATGCATTGGTGTTCTTTTTCTGTATAACTTGAAGACAAGGTGTCCTGTTCTTAAGAGTAGGCATAGCTGGACTTTTGGCATCCTGAAGAGTGCCACGCATTGGTGTAGCCTTTGTTCCTTCTGTTGTACCACCTTTCCTAGGTGTTCTTTGTTTTTCCAAACTGCCATATTTAGCAACTGAATTTTGTATCCTTTCCTTTCCAGTCAGTTCATTAAAATTATCTTTTTCATTCAGCTTTACCCCTGGGGTCCTGTTAACAAGTTTTGTTGCTATTAAATGTGCTGATCTGGGAACGTCATTTTGAATTTTGGCATCAGCAATAGTTGTCCTATATTTCAAACATTTACTATTCCCATTTCCACTTGAACCATTAAGATTAGCAAGGGAATCTTTATTTTTCAGATCAGAGCATCTCTTTTCATTCATCTGACCTTCAACTAACTGAGTACTAGATTTAATGTAATGGGTGTTATTAGTACTAATGTCTGGTGGAAATCCATTTTTGTTATTTGTCTGTGCAACAACAGAATCTCTATTTTCTATCCCAGGTTCACTGTTCTTATTTGTTTTATGTTTCTCTATTGATCCAGTCCCCAAACGTCGCTTCAGGGTAAGTCTTCCATCTGTTTGGGTACTTTCAATGTCCTGTGCTGTCTTCTCCTCCAACTGTTTATCAATAGAAGAGGATATTTTGCTTGCTCCAGTTCTTCTCTGGAGAGTTAACCTACCTTCGGGTTTAAATGTAACTGAAGTATCACCTGCATTTTTACAGGCAGAAATCACATAGGTCCTATTTATTTCTTTGGTCTTAGTCAGAGAAAGAGACAGTGAATTATCTTTTTCATCTTCTGGTACCTGTGATTTAAGCTGCTGTCCAAACCTGTTGCTTTTAGGAAAGGTATTTTGTGGAGGATTTTTTTGGAAAGAAGAAACACCAAGCACCTCAGTGTGGTTTCTAGTAGGAACTGTGTATATGGGCATTTTGGCTTCAAGCACGTTTAAATTTTAGGATTTAAAATATACAACCGAAGCTTCTCCTGAGAGATTAACTTGATTTTTTAATTTTATCTTCTCTACAATCGAGTGGGCCACCCATCCAGCTTTTACATGGAATCTGTAAAAGTAAAGCAAACATATTTATTTTTATCCTGAAGAATGCAAGTTATTTTTACTACAATGTATTCAAGTCCTGTGTTGGGAAATATATATTCAGTCTGATGTTTAAAGTAAATGATATCCCCCTTCTACCTCACACACAACACACATATTTGATTAAAATGCTACTGGCCACAACATTGCACCACACCCTATTGGATGCAGGTTTGGCCACAGTGAGTCACACATTTGTGACCAATTGTGATTTTTGCAATTCATGTCTAAGAGAATGTCTACACTGCAGTCGGAGTTATGATTTGAAGCTTACATAGGCATTCCTGTATCAGCTTTAATCTAGCTCAGTGGTTCTCAACCAGGGGTACATGTACCCCTGTGGATATGCAGAGGTCTTCCGGGGGGTACATCAACTCATCTAGATATTTGCCTAGTTTTACAACCAGCTACATAAAAACCACTAGCGAAGTCAGTACAAACTAAACTTTCATACAATGACTTGTTTCTCCTGCTCTATATACTATACACTGAAATGTAAGTACAATATTTATATTCCAAATTATTTATTTTATAATTATATGGTAAAAAGGAGAAAGTAAGCAATTTTTCAGTAATCATGTGCTAAGGCACTTTGTATTTTTAGGTCTGATTTTGTAAGCAGATCTTTTACAGGAATTATACCTAGACTGAAATTCACAAACAGAAAAATTAAGAATCACTAGTATCTACACTATGTTCAGAATCAAATGAGGAACTCATCTATATAGTTTATTTCCCCCTCCCTATGTCCTCCCCACACACAACAGAGAAGAAAAAAAAACAAACTTACACTAATCAAGCTATTTCTCCTAGGATGCCAAAGGGAGACATTTCTTGTGTTTTCTATTTTTTAAGACTCAGGAGGCGTTCAAGCACTATAGTGTTGGGCTCCATGATACAAGTCCCCACATAGATTTGACAGATGAGACACACTCAGATGTGTATCACTCCTGACTATGCAACATTTTAGGTGCGATATGAGTATACTGTGCCTTCGATCATCCAGATGTATCACCTGGAATTTCAAAAAGGCCCAACAATCTTAGGTGCCCAACTGCCATTAAAAGTCAATATGAGCTGGATGCCTAACTCCCTTAGGTCCCTTTGAAAATTGCAGACATTTTACATAGAATACAAAATACATGTGGATAAAATACTCTTTGGCCTGTGATGCTATCTAAATATATTGCTAATATATCTTTGAGGTGGATGGGCTGCATACAGAGAGTGCGGAAGGTTGGCATGACAGCAGGGAGCCATGTGTTAGTTAAGACTAAAAGAAGTTTAAAGTCTATCCATTTTTAACTTTGTTTTTTGGTTTTGGATTTGATAGTGAGAAAAAGCTTAATTTTCTTCCTATAGTTAATTTCTCTCTCCAGTTCTGCACTTTTCATAATTAAAGGGCAGAGTTTATATAGCTCAAATGCTGGAAAGAGAGCAAAATACAAAAACAAAGCCTATTAGCCAGCCATCAGCTTGATGTAAGAAACTACTTCTACATTAGTTGGAGTTTGCACAAAGAGATTAGGGAGTGTTCCCTTTGAGCAATGATTTATGTTACATGCTTTTGGGTCATTTACTACTATGGTCTCTAAATTATCCTTATCTCATTTTGATTTGGCTTTAAAAATGCTTAAGACTGAAGATAATGTATCTTTCTTGTTCCTATATAGTTGTAATTTGTAACTACTTAAGGAATAGTACTTCTGCAGCAAGATTAATCTCTCAGTTTATAGCTGCCTTCATTTTATTAATTTTTGAAAGTTAAGTAATAAAGAAAATATACATTTATAACTGAACTAGACATAAAATCCAAGTGTTCAAAATTAGGTTAAAGCTTAAAGAGATCAATAAGCTATTACTCTACCCACCAAATCCATTCTCTTCAGAAAAAGCCGGTCAGATAATTTGTTACGAATTTTTTTATAATCACAAACTTTTACTTTTATGCCCCAAATGCAACTGCATCCCCAACCCTGCACAAATGCAGTGGTGCAAGTCTATGAACTATCCCCAGTACTAGTACTCATTTTGTAAAGATACAATGTTTGGCTAGGACATGTCAAAAGTGCCATATTTCCCCAAATGTAATTTTAACAAAATAAAGATCCCAATACTGGCAATAGATGTAATACTCTGTTGGCTGAGTGCACTTGGCTTGGGAAGGCCAGGCCACAATCCCTTCCTCCCTTCACAGCTGTCTCAATGGAGTCAACAACTTTCTTGCGTTCCTGTTTTTCCGGGTAGGGTAACCCATTATCCAACTGTATTGAGAGGCACTGCGAGATCTGAGGTGGGTCCGTTTGGAGCCTTCTTTTAGAAGGCAGAGCTCCCTGGAAGGGCAGGTCCCAAGGCAGCAGCTCAGGGCTGACCCCAGCCACTTGCAGATGCTGTGGCTAAAGAGGGCTAACGGGGTGCCCTGTGCACTGAGCGCGGGCTCGGCAAAGCAGGGCCCCACCAAGACCTTCCTCGAGGCCGTTGCCCTGCACCTGGCCGGGTGCGTCAGGGGGCAGTTAGTCAGGCGCTGCCTCAGGGCATCGGGCCCCGGCCCGAGGCATTCAAAGCGGGCACGAATGGCCGAACTTTCCCTGATCGGCCGGGGGGGGGGGGGTCGTCTATTCCACTAACAGCCTCGTAGCCCCCTCATCGCTGGAGAGGGGCCCCGGCTTGGGAAGGTGGAGGGAGAGCGAACAGCCCCCAGGGGCGCCCCATCTCCCGGGGCTAATGCGGGGGGGGGGGGGAACGAGAGCAGGGCACTTCCATTGGGGAACTAGCCCGCCCCCGGGCTCCGCGCAGCGACCTCACTTACCTGCCCCCAGGCAAGCGCACCAGCGGCCGCCGCCCTCC
Source organism: Mauremys mutica (assembly GCF_020497125.1). Taxonomy (NCBI): domain Eukaryota; kingdom Metazoa; phylum Chordata; order Testudines; family Geoemydidae; genus Mauremys; species Mauremys mutica. The sequence goes on along the minus strand of NC_059079.1, from coordinate 43,232,527 downwards.
AGCGCCCTGTTCGAATGCGCCGCGCCGCCCACGATTGGCTACAGCGCTGGGCGCGTCATACGCAGCACGGGCGGGGCGGGTCCTAGGCGTTATCTGGGGAACGGGCGTCCCTGAGCGGCCTGGTTGCTTATGCTCTGGTCTGGGGAGCTCCTTGCCGGCCCCAATGAGGGAGGCTCCCCAGCGCGGCAAAGCCCGTCCCCAGGGAATCCCCCCTGCCCGAAGTGCCTGCTCCTCCCAAGGGGAGACCCTGGCATTGTGACCAAATGACCTGGCGCGCTGAAGCAATTGGTGGGTCCCCCGAGGGAGTGCAGGTGAAACCCTCCTTCGCAGCATGCAAGGTTTATGCAAGAGAGGCAGGACACCCTCAAGCAACTGCTAAGAATTTGCTTTGAATATTTGTTCTCACTTTTTTTTCCTACCGAGTCGTTAGGGAGGTGGGAGAAGGTTCCCCTCCTGAAAGTGTCCCTGGGTGTTACTTGGCTCTTATCACCTCTCCCATCTACCCTGCTCAGCACCATTTTCAGCTACTCACAGAATGTTGGCACCTTCTTCCATGCTGCCCTGCACCCATTAAATACCCTCTCTGAGTGGGCCCCCTAAGGCCAGAGCTGTCTCTTTCAGATCTGTCCTTAGGACCTCGCTGTGCTACAAAGCCTATAAGAAATTAATTACTAGTTGCTAGGTTGAGTTGCTGATTAAGATAGTTGATACTTCATTTATAACTAGCTGCTGAAAGCCTGTGCTGGTGCACCACTGTGATTCATAAAGCCATGTGTGTAAAAAAACTGGAAATGGCTGAGACCTTAAAACCAGTGGCTAAGAGCATTCAGAGCATGTACAAATGGTTAGGCAATTCATCTGAAGAAGTGAGGATTTTTACCCATGAAAGCTTATGCCCAAATAAATCGGTTAGTCTTTAAGGTGCCACTGGATTCCTTGTTGTTTTTTTAGGCAATAGATCATTTCTGAGTGGTCAAAGATTACTTCTGCTACCTTCCAGCTGATTTTAAGAAAAATATTATAAAATTACTAAGATTTTGCACTACCTATCAGATAAAAAGTAGTCAGATTTGAATCTTATACTTGAAAAAATATAATTAAATATATACATTGAAATTATGGATAAGATATTCATTCACAAAAGGAAGGACTTTCTGAGTTAATGTCATAGCCTTAACATTTAATATAGTATACCAATTTAACCGATACCTTCTCTGTTGAAAGATTCTATCCTTCCCTTCCAAGTGAACTCAGTGGTTTGTTTTTGCTTTTTCCCATATCTGGGAAATAATCCTATTGATCAATTAATCAATAATCCTATTATTGTTTGCAAATTCCCTTTTCTTAAAATGCCATACAATTCAAATTGATAGCCTTTGCCAGGCTTGATCGACTACATAACATTTTCTTCAGAAAGCTCCAGTGAAATCATTTTGACAATGTAAAGTCATTGTCATATATCAGTTACTTCCCATAAGAGATGAAGAGGCAACTTCCAGCTGAGGCAAATGTAGTTCAGCTCAAACTGAATCAATTGTCCAAAGATTTCTTTTGGCTCAGATAAATACAGCTGCTTCCTTCAGACCACAAGGATCTTCATTTAAGACTTGGCTTTAGGATAAGCCACCAGATGGGGCACGGCGCTTGTCTAATTGTTTATGTCTGATCTGGTGTCTGGCCAACAATTGTGGGACAAAACAAATCATACCATTTATCTCAATTAAGATTAATAACCCTTCCACTACTCTACTTTTTCTCTACTTTAAGAAAACATTATAATGCAGGTTGTAGGGTTTTTTTAATTTAGTTATTGCTTTATATTGAGCAAAATTATCAATTATTTTCACAAAAATTTTCCACAGAAAATAATCGTAAAAACAGGACAGTAAAGCTGTGTTCTACACATGCTACATGCAAGTACAATACCCCACCCTACCCCATGTTCTTTACTGGAAAAATACTGTTAGCTGTTTAGGTTATCAGAATATCCATCAGTCTGATAATCTTATATGTTTTGAGTAGTTTTCCAGTGGGTCTTAAAGCATTCAGCTCTGTTATAGGGCAGGTAAAACAAAACAGCTGGTATTCAGAAATATTGTACATCAACCAAACTAAAATATGAGCAAAGGTAAAAATATTCCAGCAGAGGGAGACAAAAGGAAGGATAAAGTTCAGAAGCAGCAGCAAAGTAAAACAAGACATGACTGTTTTCCTCATCTTAATCAAACTATGTTAACAAAGGAATGCCAGCAGTATCTGGAACACAATACAAATCAGGATGAAATATTAAATATGATATTTTACATAAATATTAGCATTTGGCACTGATTAAATGGAAAATAATTTAAAATATAAATATAGCATACAAACTTGGAAGGGTTACATTCTGCTAAGTGCAGAGAGTGCTATGTCATTTCCAGTACGTGCATATGCACATTCACAAACAGCTTGTCTACATGAGACTATCCAGGAACGTTAATTTGAATTAACTAAAGATGTGAATTTGAAATGGGTTAATTAAACTACATTAAATCCCTGTTGTTCAGAATTAGTGGCCTTAATTTGGTTTAGTTTATTTGACTCTGGAACTGAATTAAGGTCACTTTAATTCTGAATGAGGATGTTCACACTGGGTTAATGTGGTTTCACTAATCCACTTCAAATTCACACATTTAGTTAATTTGTATTAATATTCCTGGATTAATTAATATCCTCATATAAACAACCTCATACAAGACAAAAGCAGTACTGATAATGTATTGGTATTCTGGCTGTTAACCTGAAGAGGGCACCCCTTCTGAATTTCCTAAATTGTAGTCCATGGACCACTAGTGATCATAGAACAGCTGTTTTTATTTTGAGATGAGACAAATGGAATAGATTAGTGGGGGAGATGAAATAGACCAGAAACAGAGAATGACAACTTTCTTCAAAAAGGACAAAACATTTAATGCACTAAAGAGAGCTAAATGATTATTTCCTAATGATGCTCTTGTTGCCACAGGGATTTTATGAATGGGAGTAGGTGTCCCTAAGACAATTTATGTTAAGAAGCGGTTCATACTATAAATTAGAGAACTACTGCTATACAAGTGGGAATAAATAACACAGTAGCAGTGCCTAGGAACAACATCTATAGCAGGTCAAGGTGGAGAGCTGGTGAAACATGTGGACAATAACTCCTTACCTCCATTATGCTGCTCTGTAACTCCTGTTTTAGAGGTCCACTAAGAAAAGGTTCTTTACAATATTTCAGGGGATACAAGAGCGAGGAAGACATGTTCCTCTGTTTTTTTGCATACCACATAAAAAGGAACTCATACCTTTGTGAATTCCATATTGGATTATTGTCTGGGATCTCCTTGAAGACCATCCAAAAGTTTTAGATAGCTGTGTTAGGATGGATATGGAACACGGGTCACCTTATCACCAGAGGCTGCAATGGCTTCCGGTTAGTCTCCAGCTGCAATTTAAGGTGCTGTATTCTCAATAATAATGTAGCTGCTGGTAATTTCTGAGATCACTCTCTCTCCTCTTTATCATCTCAATTAAGATCAGTGGGAGCACTTTCTGTTAACAGATCTTATATTTGAATTGCAGTGGCCTGGAGGGACAGCTCTATCTAAACTTGTTTCCAGGATAGGTCTGAAAAAGCTAATCTTTTGAGATTCAGGGTATAGTACAAAGCTTTATTTATTCCAGACTTGGACTGATAGGATGACATGGAGTGAACTGTGGTCAGTGTGAAATAGTTTTATGTTTGTTTTTTGCTTTTATCAACTTTATTTTTAATTGTGTTTTACATGTGTCCAGACGCTTGTGTAGAACTAATGAATGAAATTGTTTAATTGTTCACTTTATTAATGTAACTTCATAAGTAACGTTTTATGAATGAAACATTCATTCATAAACCAGTTACCCCAATAACTGGCTAATTGACAATTAAGATGCTTGTTAAGAGCCATAGCTGTTCAGCCAGTTGCCCTTGTAAGTTTCACTGTCAATCAATTCCTGCTTAAATCACTAAGACTTGCACTGTTTCAGTACTGTAACTTCTGTTCACTGTTTGCCATATTGCAATTCAAACTCCATTTTAAAATGCTTTCTCCATTTTATAAAAGCTTGCTGCAACCTTCATTTTTGCAAAACCCTGCTAAATCTTATTAGTCTGGACGTGTGAATGAGGTATGTATGGATGATGGAATCAACCTCCAGCCCCAATCTGTCCTGATGAAATAGAGTTCAAACACCAACTGCTGAAGATGCAGACAACAGCCCTAACAAAGTAAGAAGAGTCCACCCTAAAAAGAAAAGAACAAAGGTACAATAGAAGAAAGATCAAAGCCAGGTCTGAAGCTGAAAGTCACGTCTGCAATTGATGGGTGATCAATCACACAGAACCCAGAAGCAGCGTGACACAGCAAGACCTATAGACTGGATTCAAACGAAAGCCTACAAAAAGGATGGGACAGATGGAAGACTTTGGGAGGGTAACGTCTGCTGCCAACATGCGAGGGCAGACCCAGCCCTTCCTTGTGCCCGGCTTTCCTGGCCAGTTAGCCACCACAAGCTATGAATCCAAGCTGCAAAATCAAGCCACAGACTCAAGCTACGTTCAGGACTGGTAACTATACAGCAGCTGCAGAACATCTGATGGGGGTGTGTGTGTGTGTGTGTATAGGTATTAGTTATTGGTCATAAATCAAATTGTGTTATAACTGTGGCATCTTTGTCTTGCCCCCGAAACGATCCTGTGTAGTTTTGTCCGCATAACACTTACAAACATATAACACAACTCAAATGTAAGTTGTTTTGTGTTATCTCCTACCAGTGGGTTACTTTAGTAGGAATGCAGCTACTAAATAAAGATCTGCCTACATAGCAAATATGTGTTGTCTTTCCAGAGGAAAAAGGCATATTTCCATAAACCTGTTTTCATGTACTGTATAATTCCACACCCATCCACATGCCAATACAAGTTTACATAAGACTTCAATTTTCCTTTTCTGATTCAACATTCATTCTGTAGTCTGACTCGCTCAGAAAAAAATGCCTGAGTTGGATAAGAGTTGTGTTTTTATAAAACAGGATGGATAAAAATGGACTCTTCTTTCCTGAAGTTTCATTAATGATGGGAAGATGGTATTTTATTCTGTAATAAGCTTGGTTTTTAAAAGACACTACAGGGTTTAGGCAATATACACAACATACATTTAAAATGTTAAATTGATAGGGTTTTTATTGAAGGGAGCTAAAAGGCTTTGTTGATATGCTAAAACTATTTCTAGACAGTCTATGGGACCCCAAGTCATCAAACAGTTATGCACATGCTAAATTTTAAGGACATATGTAGTGCTCTTTAAGTCAACATCCCCAGCTGGTATAAACTGTCAAACTCCATTGCTTTAATACATCTAAAAAAATGTACACAAATTAAGGATCTGGCCAATGAGAATAACATGCTTATATGTAAGCATTTCTTTAAGAGTATTCAGGATCACAGCCTAGAGCACCAGATTCAATCATGTTGAGATCAAGAGCATTTGAAAACTGCTTCCCTGCATGATCTATCTGATTCTGGTGTGGTTTTTTTAGGGCTGTCAAGCATTTAAAAAAATCGCAATTAATCGCACAGTTAAACAATAATAGAATACCATTTAAATATTGTTGATGTTTTCTACATTTCTAAATATATTGACTTCAAGTACAAAACAGAATACAAAGTGTACACGGCTCACTTTATATTTATTTTTTATTACAAATATTTGCACTGTAAAAAACAAAAAATAGTATTTTTCAATTCACCTAAGTACTGTAGTGCAATCTCTTTATCATGAACGTTGAACTTACAAATGTAGAATTATGTACAAAAAACTGCATTCAAAAATAAAACAATGTAAAACTTCAGAACCTACAAGTCCACTCAGTCCTACTTCTTGTTCAGCCAATCGCTCAGACAAACAAGTTTGTTTACATTTGCAGAAGATAATGCTGCCCACTTCTTGTTTACAGTGTCACCTGAAAGTGAGAACAGGCATTCTCATGGCACTGTTGTAGCTGGCGTCGCAAGATATTTACGTGCCGGATGCACTACAGATTCATATGTCCCTTCATGCTTCAACCACCATTTCAGGGGACATACGTCCATGCTGATGACAGGTTCTGCTCGATAACAATCCAAAGCAGCGTGGACCAACGCATCTTCATTTTCATCCTCTGAGTCAGATGCCACCAGCAGAAGGTTGATTTTCTTTTTTGGTGGTTCAAGTTCTGTAGTTTCCGCATCTGAGTGTTGCTCTTTTAAGACATCTGAAAGCATGCTCCACACCTTGTCCGTCTCAGATTTTGGAAGGCACTTCAGATTCTTAAAACTTAGGTCGAGTGCCATAGCTATCTTTAGAAATCTCACATTGGTACTTTGTGTTTTGTCAAATCAGCAGTGAAAGTGTTCTTAAAATTAACAACATGTGCTGAAATATATGGCCCAATGTGGGTAAACAGCAGGGTACATACAATTCATCCCCAAGGGAGTTCAGTCACAGATTTAATTAATGCATTTTTTTAACGAGTGTCATCAGCATGGAAGCATGTCCTCTGGAATGATGGCCGAAGCATAAAGAGGCATAGGAATGTTTACCATATCTGGCATGTAAATACATTGCAATGCCAGCTACAAAAGTGCTATGCAAATACCTGTTCTTACATTCTGGTGACATTGTTAATAAGAAGAGGGCAGCATTATCGCCTGTAAATGTAAACAAACTTGTCTCTCTTAGCAATTGGCTGAACAAAAAGTAGGACTGAGGGGACTTGTAGGCTCTGAAGTTTTACATTGTTTTGTTTTTGAGTACAGATATTAACAAAAAAATCTACATTTGTTTAAATTGCACTTTCACGACAGACTGCACTATAGTACTTGTATGAGGAACTGAAAACTACTATTTCTTTTATCATTTTTACAGTGCAAATATTTGTAATAAAAATAATATACACTTTGATTTAAATTACAGCACAGAATACAAGATATATGAAAATGTAGAAAAAACATCCAAAATATTAAATAAATGTCAATTGGTATTTTATTGTTTAACAGTGCAATTAAAACTGTGATTAATTGCGATTAATTTTTTTGAGTTAATCATGTCAGTTAACTACGGTAAATCAACAGCCCTATTTTTTTTTTATGGTATAACATTCCACCCTAGCAGCCCAATCATGTTCCCATTAACAGAATGAGATCACAATTTAATGTTTTAATTACAGATCTAATTTTCCTCATTCCTCTGCTATGAAGTTGAAGAAACCACAGTCCTTGCTAGCCCAAATGACAGCAGGGAAAAAAATCTTGTTGATGTTATAGAGTACTGGAGCAGGATTTTTTTTTTTTTTTTACTGGTTTCAGACATGAGATGGCAAGAAGCAATCATTTTTAATAATTCATTGTGACCCATAAATGAAAACTGTGTGGGTGCCCAATATTGAGGATAATTATACTGATTTGAGGGTTTAAAGGGAGATTCTTAACTTAAAACATAGTTCATTTAACAAGAGTTAAAAATATTTGCAGATAGTAAACATGTCCATGCCATTTTTTTGTAGTTTTATAATCAAATTTTCCTGTTTTAAAAATATTCCTCTCTCTTCCACTGCGGTGCAAAAGCCCCACAGAAACAACAAGGAAAGAAGACTATATGTTTAATGGGAACAGTGAAAATAACTATATAGAAGATGTCACCCATACAAAGTAAAACTGAAAAAATGCTTGTAGATGTTACTATACTTTTAGAGTGAAGTGCAATTTTTAGATTTTGAATGTCCTTTTAGATCAGGCACTATTTGGGGATGGAGATGAAAATCAGACTCAGGATTTCACCAGAAAAAAGCTTACACATTCTCAAAAATAACTTTGACAGATCTTATACCAATGATATAAATTCACATTTAATTACTACTGAAATACAGTGCTTTCATTATATTTACACATTTATACATATAATACCATTAATCACTTCTGAGTATTACTTTTGTCATGTTTTCTAATAATGTCCATAAGATTATCACCTGTTACAAGACTATTCTGTGATTGTTTAACTTTCTGTTGTTCTTTTCTCTTTTGGTCATGAAGATAAGGGGAGTTTAGCAACTGTGGAGGAAGAATCGTGCCTGTTGGTTTTACTCTCTTTACAACATCCCAAAAAAGCTTCTTGCTGTTGTTATTGATAAAAGTAATTGCAGTTCCACTGTGACCCAGCCTTCCTGCTCTTCCAACCTGCAAATGAAAACAAAGTTTATTTTCAATTAGCATTAGTAATCTCTCCCCCTTCAAAATAAAAGCAGCCTTCAAAATAAAAGCAGCCTGCTTAAACTCCATTGTGCGATAGTTTAAAAAACTATTTTCTGCTGCAGCAATACTGTATATTGGGTGTTCTTACATGAAACTGGATATATAGTACGGCTGTCAAGCGATTAAAGAATTTAATCACGATTAATCGCACGATTAATTGCACTGTTAAACAACAGAATACCATTTATTTAAATAAATTTGGACATTTTCTACATTTTCAAATATATTGATTTCAATTACAACACAGAATACGAAGTGCAGAGTGCTCACTTTATTTTTGTTTACTAATATTTGCACTGTAAAAAACAAATAGTATTTTTCAATTAATTTAATACAAGTACTGTTGTGCAATCTCTATGATGAAAGCTGAACTTACAAATGTAGAATTATGTACAAAAAAACTGCATTCAAAAATAAAACATAAAACTTTAGAGCCTACAAGTCTAATCAGTCCTACTTCTTGTTCAGCCAATTGCTCAAACAAGTTTGTTTACATTTGCAGAAGATAATGCTCCCAGCTTCTTGTTCACAATGTCACCTGAAAGTGAGAACATGCATTAGCATGGCACTGTTGTAGCTAGTGTCACAAGGTATTTACATGACAGAGGCACTAATGATTCATATGTCCTTTCATGCTTCAACCACCATTCCAGGGGACGTGTGTCCATGCTGATTACAGGTTCTGCTTGATAACCATCCAAAGCAGTGTAGACCAATGCGTGTTCATTTTCATCATCGTGAGTCAGATGCCACCAGCAGATTTTCATTTTTGGTGGTTCAAGTTCTGTAGTTTCCGCATCAGAGTGTTGCTTTTTTAAGACTTCTGAAAGCATGCTCCACACCTCATCCCTCTCAGGTTTTGGAAGGCATTTCAGATTCTTAAATCTTGGGTTGAGTGCTGTAGCTATCTTTAGAAATTTCATGTTGGTATTTGTATTTTGTCAAGTTTGCAGGGAAAGCATTCTTAAAACGAACAACATGTACTGGGTCATCATCCGAGACTGCTATAACATGAAATATATGGCAGAACGCAGGTAAAACAGCAGGAAACATACAATTCTTCCCCAAGGTGTTCAGTCACAAATTTAATTAATGCATTATTTTTTTTAATGAGCATCATCAGCATGGAAGCATGTCCTCTGGAAAGATGGTCGAAGCATGAAGAGGGATATGAATCTTTAATGCATCTGGCATATAAATATCTTGTGATGCCAGCTACAACAGTGCCATGTGAATGCCTGGTCTCACTTTCAGGTGACATTGTAATTAAGAAGTAGGCAGCATTATTTCCCCTTAAATGTAAACATACTTATTTCTCTTAGCGATTAGTTGAACAAGAAGTAGAACTGAGTGGACTTGTAGGCTCTAAAGTTTTACATTGCTTTGGTTTTGAGTGCACTTATGTAACAAAAAACACCTACATTTGTAAGTTGCACTTTCATAATAAAAAGAGATTGCACTACAGTACTTGTATGAGGTGAATTGAAAAATATTATTTATTTTATCATTTTTGCATTGCAAATATTTGTAATAAAAATAATATAAATTGAGCATTGTACACTTTATATTCTGTGTTTAACTGAAATAGATATACAGTTAAACCCTGTTATCTCGACGGCCTAGGGGTTTGCCAAAAGCCATCGAGATAACCAATGATCGAGATAAACCCCTATCCACCCCCCACCCCCTCCCTGCCCCCTTACCGCGCTGCCTGCACGTGGCTGGATCCGGCAAAGCGGAGCCGGGCGGACGGACGGACGGGCGGGCGGGGAAGCGGAGCCGGCGGGCGGGCGGCAGGCGAAGCCGGGACCAGGTATGTGGGGCGGGGACGGGCAGGGACCAGGTATGCGGGCCGGGCGGGTGGGCGGGGACAGGCAGGGACCGGGTATGCGGGGGCGGGGACCGGCGGGCGGGGAAGCGGAGCCGGCGGGCGGGCGGCAGGAGAAGCCGGGACCAGGTATGTGGGGCGGGGACGGGCAGGGACCAGGTATGCGGGCCGGGCGGGCAGGGACCAGGTATGCGGGCCGGGCGGGCAGGGACCAGGTATGCGGGCCGGGCGGGCGGGCGGGGCCGGGCAGGGACCAGGTATGCGGGGGCGGGGAAGCGGGGACCGGCGGGCGGGGAAGCGGAGCCGGCGGGCGGGCGGCAAGAGAAGCCGGGACCAGGTATGTGGGGCGGGGACGGGCGGGGACGGGCAGGGACCAGGTATGCGGGCCGGGCGGGCGGGCGGGGCCGGGCAGGGACCAGGTATGCGGGCCGGGCGGGCGGGCGGGGACAGGCAGGGACCGGGTATGCGGGGGCGGGGAAGCGGGGACCGGCGGGCGGGGAAGCGGAGCCGGCGGGCGGGCGGCAGGAGAAGCCGGGACCAGGTATGTGGGGCGGGGACGGGCAGGGACCAGGTATGCGGGGCCAGGCGGGCGGGGACAGGCAGGGACCGGGTATACGGGGGCGGGCGGGGAAGCGGAGCCGGGCGGACGGCCGGGCGGCGAAGCGGGGAACCGCGGGGCTGGGGAGCCGGGGAGCGGGCGGCTGGGGACACGGTGGGTCGGGGACGCGGGGAGCCGGGCGGCTGGGGACGCGGGAAGCGGGCGGCTGGGGAACCGCGCGGCTGGAGAGCCGGGGAGCCGGCGGCTGGGGACGCGGGAAGCGGGCGGCTGGGGAACCGCGCGGCTGGAGAGCCGGGGAGCCGGCGGCTGGGGACACGGTGGGTCGGGGACGGGCTCGAGATATTAGGGTTCGGCAAATCGACATAACGGATGAGAAACTCATAAGCCAAAGAGGGAGTCTGGCGGTTCCACCCTTAAACCGTCGACTTAACAGGATTGGCAAGTTAACCGAGGTCGACATAAATGGGTTCGACTGTATTTGAAAATGCAGAAAAACATCAAAAATATTCAATAAGTTGGTATTTTATTAACAGTGTGATTAATCGTGATTAATTTTTTTGAGTTATCACATGAGTTAACTGCAATTAATTGACAGCCCTAATATATAGCATTGTCATGGGCAAGTCAGTACTCTGAATGCTCTACTAGCTCTCAGTTGTTCCTCAAGAGTAGTGAAGTCTAATAGGTTGGAACTAAGCAAAACATCAAATATTGCTATACCGATAAGCAGAGTTCCCATTCATTATTTCATTGACATTTCACTTTTGTCCAACAAAAAATGAAAGGAGATGTTTAATATACACATATGCTTCAAAAAGGTATAGGAACAGAGATACTCCTTCACAGTGAGGTGGAGAAGGAGAGCTATACAAACACCATTGGCAAAGAGGCATTATTTTTTAGTGTTCCTCCATTAATTCAGACTGAAGGTTTGGTGTTTCTTCTAAAGGATGGAGGAGAGATTCTTCAGGATGCCCTTCTTCCTCCCCCCCAAACGGGAACTTTTCTGGAGGTATGTCCATCCCTATGTGTGCATCTTTCAATTCAGATCATGCATGGTCTTGTTTTATTTTTCCAACAATGTTTTAGCAAATATCTCATGCAGTGTTTAAGATACACATATCTCTTTACCTGATGTACATATTCGTCCATGCTTGAGGGCATATCAAAATTTACTACCAGTTTGACATTGACAAGGTCAAGTCCTCGCCCAAGGACTCCAGTGCTTACTACGACTTCATATTTTTCCTGAAATAATCCCTAAGGGGTTGGAAACAAAATAAATTATAATTACTTTTTATCTATGCTTTTTTCCCTTGCAATTCCCTTTTTGAGACCTGCTGTAGAAGGGCAAGATATGAGGGACGTGCTGGCTGCCCTTCCTGTAGCCCCCATTGGCCTGGAGCAGCGAACCGCGGCCAGTGGGAGCCGCGATCAGCCGAACCTGCAGATGTGGCAGGTAAACAAACCGGCCCAGCCCGCCAGGGGCTTTTACTGAACAAGCGGCGGCCCAAGTTTGAGAACCACTGCCCTACTGTACTCTTGATTTATGTAGCATACACAGAAATAAAATTTTGTGATTCATTGAGTCCTGCTTAAAGTGATACAAAACAGCAATTCAGCAAGGCACAAAAGCAGTCACAGACTAATGTTCAAGTCAATTCCCATTTAAAATAAATAATAATCTATAAAGTAATCTAGAGTATTTAAAATAGCCATTTTCATGAAGTATTAGTAGAAATACAATCTGTGCTTTCATTTCAGTTTTCCATAAACTCTAGCATTCATTGTGAAAACCCAGTAATACAAGACAGATGTAAGTACTATCATTATGCATTTCCTTCACCCCAAAGAACAATATTCTGAGGAATAAAAGTTATGCTTGGAGTTTAAAAAACAAACAAACATTAAATCCAGTGGCATCTGGAATTGCATTAGTCAGAAGCTTTTATATAAGTGATAGACCACGACAAGATGCCTACTTTACTAACTCATTACAACTAAATTATCTTTTTAAAAATAAGATGGAATGTTTCAAAGTGACATAGAGATCTCTATTTTAGGAAGTACAAACCTGCAATATATTTGTTCTTTCAGTTTGTGATTTATCAGAATGCATGGATATGCATTGTAATCCTGTGATTTTATGAACAGCATCACTCAGAAGATCTGCTCCTAGCTTGCAGTCCACAAATACCAACACTGGAGGTTTGAAGAGTTTCTTATCCTGTAAAATTAAAATAGTTGTGTAAAACCTACTGCATCAGCATAGTTTATTGCTGGTCAACCACAGCTGTTGATTTACAGTTGTTCATTTTCTCTTCAGTAGATTTTATACATTAGATTGAAACAAGCATATTTATTTAAAAAAAACCCTCCCAAACTCCTAATAAAAAAAAGGACAAGATTTAAGCCCTAATCATGCAAATACTTGCACACGTGTGTGATTTTACTCATAAGTCAAATTAAAGCCATGCATATGGGTTTGTAAAATCAGGTCCCTAGTTTGTCTTGACAAAACTTCAAAAATAATCTTTTTGAAGTTGTGTTTTAAATACAAAAATGGTGACTTTTTAAAATCAAAAATAGATCTGAGGTTCACTTAAATGCATATATCAATCTCTTACATAACTGCAGCTAAGATTACTTCAGAATGCTCATAAAATAAGCCTAGAATTACTGTGAGGATTAAGGCCCACTGTTTTTTTGGGGTATGTGTGTGTATTTTATTTATTATTTTCTGGGGAAGTTTCAGCAGAGTTAATTCAAAAAGAATAATCTAGCCCACTCATCAATCTTTTTAATGGCATTTTAAAAGACAAAGTACCCTCATGTATTTTTGTTTTATTAGGGAATCCCCAGGGAGACATTCTTGACCGTGGTGGGCTAGATAAACTTACTTTCCATTACTGCTCTTGCTTTCCTCACACATTTGAACTAGATAGGCAAGAGCTAAATTAAACGAAATTAATTAAACTTTATTCACTACAAGCATAGACATAATTTGCTAAATAAAACACTATACTAACATTTAATATTTCAAATAGTTTTTTCTTTTTAGACGGTTCTTCTACCCACAAGATAATCTGGCGAACATTGGAACATGGCAGATTCTTTTCTCCAATGGTTATTCTCACAGGATTCTGCAGAAGTTGATTTGCCAGCTGCTCAATGCCAACTGGTATTGTGGCTGAAACCAATATGGTCTGACGATCACTGGAGATATTTTCCAAAATATCCAGCACTTGTTGCTGGAAGCCCATCTTTAACATGGTATCAGCCTAAATGAAAATATGAATTTAAGACAGTATGATTTTTTCATAATAATTTTACGTATAGCATACAAAAAGACACAGGAAAACTCTTGACGATCATGCACTATTCTTTAATTGACCATCAACACTAGTGTAGCGACATTGTCACCACATTAAAATCAGTTCTGATTTGGGTAGTCAGAAGAAAAGCTATGAAGAGAGATAGACACTGTTATTCTGTTAACATTTGTGGGTCATTGTGGCGGAACTTCCGCTCCAATCAGTCATGTAAACTGACAGATGACTACAGCCACACAAGCATCTTTTACATAACACTAAATTCACTTTTTAACCCTCAGAAGTACAAACTATATTTTAATGAACATTGTGTGTTTAGTTGTCGATCCACCACCTCGCCTGGGACTCCAATTAAACCATTTATTAGACACTATGGCCCTAATCCAGTAAATCACTCACTCACGTGCTTAACTTTAAAGCATATGCAAAATTCCGAGGAAGTCAAGGGGACTACACACAAACTTAAAGTTAAGCACTTGCATAAGTGCTTTGCTAGATCAGGACCTATATTAGGCAACCACTTATTTAACAGTCAGAAATACGAGCGCTCTAACAGTGGCCATTATCATTATATTTAGATAACACTAATTTCTAATTTAAGTATTTAACTTTATATGAACTTACTTCATCCACGACTACAATTTTAATACCATGGAGCTGAACAGAGCTTTGTTTTAAAATATCTAAGAGTCTTCCGGGTGTTGCTATTATAACCTATCAGAAAAAAATCAAAACATTAGAAAAGCAAGCTAATATGAGTTAAAGCTATATGAGAACTGTATTCAGTCCTTGAAAAATAATGTTTGACATTAGCACTTGCAAGCATTGGAGGACAAGCTTTCATTTTTTGTTTTTAGTAGAGACAGAAAACAGTGAGTGACTATCACGGGTAAGTTACAATTATAGCACATTTGTACTAATTATCTATCTTTGTATAATTATTCAAGCTCAGATGCACAGAGACTTGAAATTCCTGTACATGATTCTCCAAAGTTGTGTGTATCTGAAAACAAATGGAACAAATTAGCCCTCTGAAGATACCTGGAATTTATGAATGTCTGCAGTGGGTTCCGTGCAAGAAAAATCTAAATCCTAAAGTCAAAATGTGTTTCCTGTTGTAAATGATAATTCCTCACCTAAGTAAGTGGCAAATTGTACCCTTTGAAAGCAGCAAAAATATAAAGACGAGAAATCATTTTGAAATCTTATTCTTTATATGTAAAATTCAGAAAGATACATATAAATGTTTCATATCTGTAAAGAAATTTATATTACTATTAGGGCTGTCAAGCGATTAAAAAATTAATCGTAATTACTCGCACTGTTACAATAACAGAATACCATTTATTTAAAAGGATGTTTCCTACATTTTCAAATATATTAATTTCAATTACAACACAAAATACAAACTGTACAGTGCTCACTTTATATTTATTCTTATTACAAATATTTGCACTGTAAAAAACAAAATAGTGTATTTCAATTCACCTAATACAAGTACTGTAGCGCAATCTCTTTATAATGAAAGTTGAACTTAAAAATGTAGAATTATGTACAAAAAATAATTGCATTAAAAAATAAAACAATGTAAAACTTTAGAACCTACAAGTCCACTCAGTCCTACTTCAGCCAAACGCTCAAACAAGTTTGGTTACAATTTTCAGGAGATAATACTGCCCACATCTTGTTTACAATGTCACCTGAAAGTGAGAACAGGCGTTCGCATGGCACTGTTGTAGCTGGTATCGCAAGATATTTATGTGCCAGATGTGCTAAAGATTCATATGTCCCTTCATGCTTCAACCACCATTCCAGAAGACATGCATGCATGCTGATCACAGGGTCTGTTTGATAACGATCCAAAGCAGAGCAGACCAACGCATGTTCGTTTTCATCATCTGAGTCAGATGCTGCCAACAGAAGGTTGCTTTTCTTTTTTTGGTAGTTCGGGTTCTGTAGGTTCTGCATCTGAGTGCTGCTCTTTTAAGACATCTGAAAGCATTCTCTACATCTCATCCCTCTCAGATTTTGGAATGCACTTCAGATTCTTAAACTTTGTATCGAGTGCTATATCTATCCTTATAAATCTCACATCGGTACCTTCTTTGTGTTTTGTCAACTCTGCTGTGAGTGTGTTCTTAAAACGAACGAGCTGGGTCATCATCCGAGACTGCTATGACATGAAATATATGGCAGAATGTGGGTAAAACAGAAAAGGAGATATACTGTTCTCTCCCAAGGAGTTCAGTCACAAATTTAATTAACGCATTATTTTTTTAATGAGCATCATCAGCATGTCCTCTGGAATTGTGGCTGAAGCATGAAGGGACATATGACTGATTAGCATATCTGGCACATAAATACCTTGCAATGCCGGCTACAAAAGTGCCATGTTAACGCCTGCTCTCACTTTCAGGTGACATTGTAAATAAGAAGCAGTCAGCAGTATCTCCTGTAAATTTAAACAAACTTGTTTGTCTTAGCAATTGGCTGAACAAGAAGTAGGACTGAGTGGACTTGTAGGCTCTAAAGTTTTACATTGTTTTGTTTTGAGTGCAGTTATGTAACCAAGAAAAATCTAGATTTGCAAATTACATTTTCACGATAAAAATTGCACTATAGTACTTGTCTGAGGTGAATTGAAAAATACTATTGATTTTATCATTTTCACAGTGCAAATATTTGTAATCAAAATAATAATATAAAGTGAACATTGTACGATTTGTATTCTGTGTTGTAATAGAAGTCAATATATTTTAAAATGTAGAAAAACATTCAAAAATATTTAATACATTTCAATTGGTATTCTATTGTTTAACAGTGTGATTAATCATAATTTTTAAAATTGCAGTTAATTTTTTGAGTTAATAGCATGAATTAACTGTGATTAATTGATAGCCCTAGTTACTATAAAAATTCAGGAGCTACTCTTTACTGCTAAGGGTCTAGATTCACTGTGTAGAGATAGGGTGCCCAACCTAAGCCCATCAGAGCATTTCATAAGGCCCACAGCCTGCTTCAACACAATATACTAACAGCAGATTCATTAGCATTTTGTGTTCTTTACCTTTTTTTTTTTAAAACCACTTTCTGTAATTCTGATACAAAGAAATCAGCGTATAAAAATGTATTTAGATGGGTTGTTTCTATGTACAGTATTGTCTATTTAAAAACATACAAAACCAGCTGAACTTAAAATATAAATCAATACAGGTGACTATAAATCTGATTAAAATATGTAGAATCTGTTTGGCCCCCACAAGGTTGTGGTTTAGATTTATATGGCCCTCCTATGTAATGATGTAAAAACCTTTGACTTTTCTACACATGCCATAAAAACATCTTTCTTCAAGGGACTCTTTCACACAATAGTTCTTACCTTAACAGTTTGTTTCAGACGATGAAGTTGGGGTGGCAGTGGTAAACCTCCTACAAGAAGAACTGTTCTCATGTTTGGCAGACCAATCATCAGCTCTTTAGCTTGTCTCTCTATCTGAATTGCTAACTCTCTTGTTGGTGTCAGAATAAGTGCAGATGGAGTTTTAGTCTAAAAAAGGAAAAAAAAATACTTCTATCCACCATAGAATTTTCATTCTTAGGTGAAAACCTAACATAAATCTTTCTATAGTGACATAGTTATGTAGTGCAGTCATTCTGATCTAATTAGCTAGTAAACAGCCTACTAAAATCATTCATGAAGCCAATTCTAATATTCAACTGAAAGATAAATGATTCTAATTGACATTTAGGTCCCTTTACACTGCTCTGGCAGTGAGTGCAATGTAATGTATACCAACTTCAAAGCCCCTTTATGCGCCAGAGCAGTGTAAAGGCCCTTTAGGGTATGTCTACTCAGCAAATAACCACCTCCAGCTAGCTTGTGCCAGCCAAGTCAGGCTTGAGGGGTTCAGGCTGCAGGGTTGATTCATGGCTGTGTACACTTCTGGGTTTGGGCTGGAGCCCAATCTCTAGGACCCAGCGAAGTGTGGGGGTGGGGGCGGCTAGAGCTCGGGCTCCAGCCTGGCCCTGGAAGTCTACACAGCAATGAAACAGCCCCACAAGCCTGAGTCGGCTGGCCTGGGCCAACCATGGGTTTTTCTTTGCTGAGTAGACCTTTAGTGTCAATGAGAATCAGGCCCAGAATTTTCAAAGCAATTCAGTGCATTTTCTTTTTATAACAGACAGACACCTATGTGATTTATAATGCCTTTTATGTATTTTTGTCAGGTAACAAATGCATCACTTCTAGCTGCTTTCTAAATCAAAGCATCCTTTAACTGTTCTTCTCAATACTGTACTGGATACTAAAGACAGGATGCAGGCTAAGCCTTAAAACAGGAAAATAGAAAAATTATCTTAGATGTGTCATTATTCCCCTGCCAACATTAAGAGATAACCAGACCAAGAATTAACCAAGAAGTAGAATTAACTTGATCATAATTTGTATATGCATTATAATATGCTGAAACTGTAATTTAATTTAGTCTACTGTATAAATAATACATCTATACAGCTGTGAAACTAGAAAGATCACAACTGTCTAGGCCTGAAAATAATATTTATCTAGGTTGTTTTCCCCAACATTACAATAACAAGGACTTGTTTACCAAGAAAATAGATTTCTCTTTTTGTAGACTATTGTTTATTCAAACTGTGAAGAGGAAGAAGAGTGGATTTACAAATCCATGGAAGACTATATTGCCCTACTTAATTCTAGAATCCAAAAGCCTGTATATAGCGACACATTCAATAAATAAGTTAAAAAAATACTCTGTTAACACTACTACAATCATAGGGCTTTGTCTACATGGTGCATAAGTCCCCACTAATGAAGAGTGCACTAACGGGCCCATGTGGACCATGTTGGCATGCACTAAAAGTTCCCTAGTGTGTACTAATGTAGTCCCATTTCAAAAAAACCTCCTGTTTTTACATTAACGTGTACGAGGGAACTTGTAACACCAGCAGGGTCCAAGCAGGGCAGTCAGTGCACAATACTAAATTTACACCCTCATTGGTGTGGACTAATGCGCCGTGTAGACAAGCCCTAAAGCCCAGAATTACATGTGACAAGCAGGGCTCAGATGTAATTAGTTAACATTTCTGATTTTATCTATACATAGGGTACAGGGATCATCCATCCCTTCCCTCCCTGCCCCGCAAGACAGACAGGTCAGAAGTGGAGTCATTCCATGGCCTCGACTAGTCTCTGGGCTACAGTAGTTATTACGTGTGCTGGGCTACCCCTCTCTGTGGAGTAACTGGGAAAAAACTACTTAACTGGCACAGCCACTGAATTATCAGGCTCAATTCTGCCCCTTGGCAGCCATAAAAAGAATTTCCATAGCTGTGCAAACCTAGTGTGCAGATTCTCAGCATCTTGTCCCTTCTGAGCAGCAGCAGAAAAAGTTACTCACTTTGTGCAGTAACTGCAGTTCTTCAAGATGTGAGACTGGTTTCTTGAGTTGCTCATCTTCCCTGAGTTGTGAGGATATTGAGGTGGGCTCCCCATCTCAACAGTGATCCATCTGTTATTAAAGTCACAATGGAGCTGAGCAACAGAAAGGAATCCCTGAAAAGGCACTGAGTTGATCCTTCCACCAGTGTAGGGAGTTCCTCCTGTCTGTCCAACATGTCTGACTGGAAAATGGATCATTCTGAGCCAACCCTGGAAGCAGTGGACCTGCATGACTGGTCAAAGGTACAAGTTGTCATGTGCCCCAGGAACTGAAGACAGTTCCTTATTGTAGTCTGAGGGCTGCACTGAATTGCCCGTACCAGAACTGCCAAAGTTACGAATCTGTCTAAGGCCTGGTCTACACTAGGCGTTTAAATCGGTTTTAGGAGCGTAAAACCGATTTAACGCCAAAACCGTCCACACTAGGAGGCACCTTATATCGATTTTAATGGCTCTTTAAACCGGTTTCTGTACTCCTCCCTAACGAGAGGAGTAACGCTAGTATCGGTATTAACATATCGGATTAGGGTTAGTGTGGACGCTGATCGACGGTATTGGCCTCCGGGAGCTATCCCACAGTGCACCAGTGACCGCTCTGGACCGCAATCTGAACTCGGATGCAGTGGTCAGGTAAACAGGAAAAGCCCTGCGAACTTTTGAATATTTCCTGTTTGCCCAGCGTGGAGCTCCGATCAGCACGGGTGGCGATGCAGTCCGAAATCAAAATAAAAAAAAGAGCTCCCGCATGGACCATGCGGATGTGATCGCTGTAAGGGCAGGCAAATCCGTTCTATCCGTTCTATCAGCGCTCCGTTACAGAAGATGAAATTCAGAATCCTTTTTTAAAAATCTCCAGACAGACGCCATAGCAGGGACTCAGCGCACTGCAGCGTGACAAGCGTAACTGAAAGCCAAAGAATCAAATGGATGCGCATGGACTGGAGGACTGAAGCTATCCCACAGTTCCTGCAGCCTCCTAAAATTATTTGCATTCTTGGCTGAGCTCCAAATGCTTCTAGGGTCAAACACAGTGCCCGCGGGTCAGGGCATAGCTTGGCAATCTACTCACCCACCCCCCACCCACCCCCAGAAGCGAAAGGTAAAACAATCCTCTGACTCTTTTACATGTCACCCTATCTTTACTGAATGCTGCAGATAGACACGATAGTGCAGCACTCAACACCAACATCCTTGCTCCCCCCCCCGCCATGGGCGGCTGATGGTACAAAAGGATGGAAATCCATCTTCATCATCAGCATAAGCTGATCGTACAAAATGATGGAAATCCATCCTCATCATCAGCCTCAGCTGATGGTACAAAAGGACTGGTAACCGTCCTCGTCATCAGCCTATTGGCCCTAATTTTTTCTGGTGGATGGATGGTGCAATATGGCTGGTAACCATCCTCATCATAGCAACAGGGGGCTGAGCTCCATCAGCCCCCACCCTTCATGTGTAAAGAAAAGATTCAGTTGCCCATGGACTAGCAGTGGGATGCTGGGCTTCTCTCCTACACACTGCTTAATGTCCTGTCTGGACTATCATAGCAGCTGGAGGCTGCCTTCCACTCATTTCTCACTAACAAGTCAGTGTGTCTTATTCCTGCATTCTTTATTAATTCATCACACAAGTGGGGGGACAATGCTACGGTAGCCAAGAAAGGCTGGGGGAAGAACGGAATCAACAGGTGGGGTTGTTACAGGAGCACCCCCTGTGAATAGCATACAGATAATTTCTGCGGGCTCTGACACAGAGCAGGTGGTTCTCTAGCACACTTGCCTATATTAGGCAGCACTGATTCTATTTTTAGATACCAAAAAGGGGGGTTGACTCAGGGAGTCATTCCCAATTTTTGCTTTTGCGCCCCTGGCTGATCGGCCAGGGGCACTTATGACAGCAGCCAATGGTACAAAACGATGGAAGGTGCAATATGGCTAGTAACCACTCTTGGCTTTTGCGCCCCTGGCTGATTGACCAGGGGCACTAGCAGCAAATGGTACAAAAGGACTGGTAGCCATGATCATCCTCAGTTCCAATTTATGGAAGGGTTTGGATGGTGCAATATGGCTAGTAACCATCTCTGCTGTCATGCAAAAGCAAAAGCATGCTTCTGTGTAGCGCTGCTGAATCGCCTCTGTGAGCGGCATCTAGTACACATACGGTGAGAGTCACAAACGGCAAAAAAAGCTCCATGATTGCCATGCTATGGCATCTGCCAGGGCAATCCAGGGGAAAAAGGCGCGAAATGCTTGTCTGCCGTTGCTTTCCCAGACGAAGGAGTGACTGACGACATTTACCCAGAACCACCCGCGACAATGATTTTTGCCCCATCAGGCACTGGGATCTCAACCCGGAAGTTCCAAGGGGCGGGGGAGGCTGCGGGAACTATGGGATAGCTAGGGAATAGCTACCCACAGTGCAACGCTCCAGAAATCGACGCTAGCCACGGACCATGGACGCACACCACCGATTTAATGTGCTTAGTATGGCCGCGCTCCACCCGATTTTATAAATTCTGTTTTACAAAACCGGTTTATGCAAATTCGGAATAATCCCGTAGTGTAGACGTACCCTAAGGGAAGGTAGTCCCTGGCTGCCAACAAGTCCAAATACACCCCTATAAACTGTATCTTCTGTATAGGGGTTAAAGTGGATTTTTTTACATTCCGTTTCAGGATAAACTGTAGGGGTTAACATGGGACAGAGCAAGGCTGTCTGAGTGGAAGACATCACTGCTTCATTGGAGCTGCCCTTGAGTAATCAGTCATCAAGGTATGGGAAAACTATAATCGCTTCTTGTCAGGGGTAATTCACCATTGTTGCCACTGCTCTTTTGTCCAAAGAGATCCAGTGTCTTCTGGTCTTTGTCTTACGGGGTAGACTTAGAGAAGTCCTGTCTATCATGCTTAGTTAGGTGGAGCATCGGAGAACAAAAGGAGTATCTCATTAATGGGTAACACCACCCTGGAGGTTGTGTGGACGACAGTATATCCAACAATTTGTGCTGTGAATCCTTGACTTCAAAAGAAATTTGCTAGCTAGAAATTTATGACTTCTTGAAATTGCTGAAAATCTCTGGCAATGGATGATGGTGGAGGTATAACCATCTCATACAGAGAAGAGGATGAAATAAGTGTTTGAGGGGTAGCCTCTTTATCTGCCCTGGATTCCTGGTCTTCAAATGTCTCTTTGTGTGTGTGTGTGGGGGGGGGGAAGACGCCTCGTTGGGGTGGAGAGCTGTGCAACTCTAGCCTCCCTATGCGACAGTATAGGTGGTCCGACAAATTGCTGCCAATAAGCATCCCAGAGGTCCCAGTGTGGCCACTAGGGGGGCCCAAATGGAAGTTGGAGTGGCATGCAGGGTTGGTTCCATCACCCTCAATAATGAGAAGAATCTTCCCTGTGACTGTCAGAGGGGGGATAGGAGAAAAACAATCCTTTCACTTCTTATCTAGCTAACTATGCTAATTAATCAATCAACTATAGAAAAAGAGAAAAGACGAAGCATGCTTGAGGCAGACACACTAAGGCTCCCTCTCAGGCCAAGGCAGTTGAGAAGGAACTGAAGGCAATTTGCTCGTACTCACCTATATGGACTTGGTGTCCAGCACAAGGAGGCATAAGGCACATGTGCAGGCTGAAAGTACATTACTAACTGAAAATCTGCTTGAGAGGCACATGCACTGTTGAATGGAGCACCCATAGGGATACACTACTCGAAGAACTATAGTGATTCTGCTGCACTTTGGATCATCCAACCCTAAACTGCCACCAATTACTTGAAAAAGTAAAGCCATTTCCCTCCCACCCATAATAGACAATAATTATTATCCTAAAAATTAAGAAGCCATAGAGACAAATTAAAGTTTTTCAGATGTCACAAGCAAAATCACCATAAATAAATAAGCCATAGTGTATTAAAAGGGGGAAAAAAAGAAAATCTCCTAAGTTAGAGACACTTTCATTTAAACCCACCAAAAAAAAAAAAATTCAACGTTCAAATGAGAATCTGGACTGAAAAGTCACCACAGTGTATCCTGAAACTGAAGCACAGAATAGTATGCCAGATCACCCATTGCTTGAAAACTTGCCATATGAAATGTAAGCATTCACGTTAGTCTCTTTTCCCTTACATCAAATGGTATTGCCAAAGATTAAGATAAACTACAAAGCAAAAATGAAAACTGAGTTAAGTATTCAAGTATGCACTGATGGGCCCCTTTTGATGAGGTTGTGGGGAGCAGTCAGCACAGAAATAAGTTTTACCTCACCTTTAAAAATTATTTTACCCTCTGAATTCCTCTGGATATTTGCTGGTTGGCTGAAGACATCACAGCCTGAAATTCATCTGTGAAATCACATGAATACCAGGAATGTCTTTAAAGCCCTCATAGTATTTGTGATGTCACAGAATGATGCATGCTGGGATATTAGCAACTAACTTCTAAGTTACTGGGAATACTACATAATTATTGGGAGAAAACACACCAAAAAAGGGTCAATAGGTTACTTTTTGTGAACAAAATGATACTGCAAGTACATTAATGTCAATGAACAGACTATATTTCCTGCCCACCCAACTAGAAAATATTCACAATATTAGGGGGGGAACTCTTTAAAAAAAAAGAAAAAAAAAACTACTGAGCTTCAATACAATCACAGCCATTTTTAATTACATTGAGAACTCTGGACTCATTAAGCATCTCACCTCTTTCTGAATATATACATAAACTTTAATTACCTCTTCCAAGGCTTTAATAATAACTGGAAGCAGGAAGGCTGCAGTTTTTCCTGAGCCTGTGTCTGCACTGGCCACGATATCCCTTCCCAAAAGTCCAACAGGAATCATCTGCATCTGGATAGGGGTTGGAACTTCATAGCCTGAATTCTTTAAATTATAGTTTAAAGTTTCAGGAAAACCACAGTGTTCAAACTCTATAATAGGTCTTGTAACTCCTTCGCCCTGGACAACAATACCTAACTGCAATTTAAGGTTCTTGATCTGGTCATCTTGCAGGCTTAAAATAAAGGAATGTTCTTTATAGGTATAAAGCGTGACAGGCAAAAGAGTTTCTGGTTTTGATTCTACTTTCACAAGACTGTCAGAGTTTAACCCTTCTTTTTCTTGGGCTTGTAAAAGATGTTTGGCTTTACATTCCAAACTACAAACATCTTCATCTGTTTTATCACAAATATATTCACCATAACGACCACAAACAACACATATAGGTTCTCCAGGTTCTGCCCAGCGCTGGGATTTGCTGAAAGATTTAATGGGTTCATCTACAGAGGAACTGTCTTCATCAGCATTTTGGTTGTCCCTTCCCAAAGATTCATCAGCAAAGGGGAAGTCTGAATCTGGAAAAATTTGTAGCTCTGTGCATTCTTGTACTGCTTTATATAAATTACATCCTGAAGCAGAAGCATCTTTTATAGTTGGCTTAACATCTCTTAAGTCTGTGGCCTCCACTAATGAGGGTTCTCCAGAAGACAACTTTTTTATTTTTGCTGTACAGCTTAGGTCATCATCAGCATTCCTCTTGACTTTAAGAGACCTTGGAACAAACATGCTTCAATATTCTGTGAAGAAAATAATTATAATTATTAAAAGGTATTTTAATGTGGCCTTGGGGAAAAGCTGCAGAGTGGAGCTAGTCAGAGACTCCAGCTGGTAGCCAAAGCAGGGACTGCTGCACTGCAGCAGGGAAGCAAGGGGTAAAATAAGGTCCAGCCAGGGTCACCCAACCCTGAGCACACAGAAATGTGATGGGGAGACCCCTGACCCCAACTCCAGGGGTGTTAGGGCCCACACGTGCCTTCCCAAACCATGTGGCCTTGGAGAAAAAGTAGAGCGAGCAGCCAGCCCAAGATTCTAGCTAGTAGGAGAAGTAGAGCCAAAGCATGGACTTTTAGACATTCAGAGAATTTTCTGCAGTTTTGACTGGACCTTCTCTGCCCTGTGCTGATTGGCTGTTTGCTCCAACCCTCTCTGTGACCGTCCTTTCTAGTCTCTTCACCTCAGTTTCACTCAACACCTGGGCTTCTGACCCTCTTGACCCCTGTCCTGTCTCCTATTTCCCTTTTCTTTCCATTTAGCTTATCCCCTCCTAAGTAAATCCACTCAAAGGAGAGGTGTGTGTGCGCGCGCATATGTGTGTGTATATACATTCACACTGTTCATGCTGTTTGTTTATTATACCTCTTTCCCCATCTTTGTCTATTTAGGGGTTTGTCTTGTCTATTTAGATTGTATGTTCTTCAGAGTGGAGACTTTGTATAGTACAATGGTGCCCCACTCTTGGTTGGCCCTTAGGCTCCACTATAATAAACATGGTTAATAATTGTCATGGTTTATTTTTACCATGAAACATTACAATCAGTGAAATGTATTTTCAAGGCAAGAGACTGAATCAACATTCATAAGTACCTAATAGTTAATTAACAGTTGTTTTGGCTCGTACAGCACAGCTCAAGGCCTTTGAGACCCTCACACAATGACAGTATCTTCCCTTTCTCTAAACAATACTGAAACTGTTTATACCCATCGGCCTCATGACATCATCTAGACTTTCGCTGTAGAACTTTTCACCTTGAGTGTAGTATCACTTCTTGTTTCAGCCATCCTACCATCTTCTTACTTATCCTTTCCAAAGCCTGATCCCACACATGTTGAGGTCTAAGTTCCCTCTAAGCTGTGCAGCCATGCAGCAGGCTATCAAGGGCCACAAAGACAGGGAGAGGCGCCCCAGCCCCAGGGTGCTGTGGCAAGAGAGGACTGGGGGGAGTCCTTTCTGCTCGCCGCAGCCCCGGGGAAGCCTGCATCCCAACCCTCTCATCCCTGGCCCCACCCCAGAGCCTGCACCCCCAGCTGGAGCCCTCATCCCCCTGCACCCCAACCCTCTTCCCCAGCCTGAGCCCCGTCCCACACCCTGAACCCCTCATCCTTGGCCCCACCCAGAGCCCTCACCCCCTTCACTCCAACCCTCTGCCCCAGCCTGAGCCCCGTCCCGCACCCCAAACCACTCATCCCCAGCCCCACCCCAGAGCCCACACCCCCAGACGGAGCCCTCACCCCCCCAAACCCTAACCCTCTGCTCTAGCCCTGAGCCTCCTCCCACACTTCAAAACCCTCATCCCCAGCCCCAACCTAGAGCCTGCACCCCCTAACCAGAGCCCTCATCCCCTCCACACACCCCAACCCTCTGCCCTAGCCCTGAGCCCCCTACACACACGGCCCCACCCCCGTGACACTCCACCTCCATATTGGTGCACATAACAAAAATCATTCCACATATGGATATAAAAAAATTAGAGGGAACGTTGGTCAAGGTGCCCACCATGAATCTCTCACTTTTCATCTCATTTGTCACCTTCATTCTAATATTCTACCCTTCCACCTCTATCTCATGTTTCCACCTTCTTTTATCTCATTTTCTTCCCATCACCTCTTTATACTCTCTGACCAGCCCCCTTCAGCCTTCCTAGATAGCCCACATAATCCTTTGAAATCATTTACTAATTTTAGCTCTTAATGTGTGTAAAAAACAAATAAAAAGTATCCTACAATCTCTGAGATTCACATAGAGATCAGCAAAATAATACAGTAAATTGTGGTTAATCTCTTCCACCTTCCCTGACCTTCCCCACCCACTATTTCTTGCCTTCCAACTTGTGCTGTGCTTAGTTCCAATCCTGCATATACATCTGATTGACCAGGCCCTTACCCACCACCTCACTGCCCTGAAGTCCCAGTGACTTCAACTAGATTCCTTTGCAGGACACGGGGCTCAGATTGCAAGTTTCCTGGAGAAAGAACTGTTTCTTACGCATCTGTAAAGCGCCTACTATACTTTGAGTGCTGCATAAGTAAAAGTATATTTCTGGGCTGCAAAATAGTTTGTTGTATAGTAGCACAGATACATTGTTGGTCAAATTGAGACGACTTTGTGAATATTATATAACTAAAAAAAAACAACAATTATCACAGTTGTCCAGTCCAGTGTCTATGGAAAATAATCATTATCAGGATGGCAAATTCCAAAAGGAACATAGACTACATGCAAATCAAGCGCCACCCAGACTGATCTCTGGCAAGGTGCTTAAGATAGTCTGATTACATATTCAGTTTATCTCTGTGATCCTCCTGAGGGGCACCAAGGGTTGTGAGACATCACACCACAACCTGCGTACAGCAGTCTTGTCTGTGCCTACTGTGGATCAGCTCCATGAAGCCACTAGCCTCTAACAACACAAGCACTACTTTCTAGGCCCCACTCCACACCGTACAGGTTAGTGATAAATACAAACCAATCCGAGTCCTACAAGCATTCCCTGTAGCATCCAGTTCCTTATTCGCTGAACACTCTCAGAAATACCAGATCTGTTGTTCCAAAAGGAACAGTATACAACAGCTTGTAAGATTCAGCTCAGGACCACTGTGACGTTGTACAGTCTATATGGTTTTATAAAAATTTAATAATAAGTAAATATAATGTAATTGAGATATGCTTCATGCAAAAGGTCTCTTGTAAGGTATTACAAAGCTTATAATCTGAGCGTGATCATCCTATTTGTATAAATGTACCACTCTTGTATCTGAAACTAAAAATATGAAATATAACTCTCAGGGCCTATTGTAATTATGTAAAGTGTGGGCCATTAATAGTGGTTTGGAATCTTGATGACTGCCGTTAACTAGGACCACTGTCTGCAAATGGCTGCATTTTACCTGCAAGTCTTCCTGTATACCTGTGTGCTGGAAGTAGGTAATGAAGTCTTGCAGTGACATGTGATCACGTCACCTGAACTGGAATCCATCTTTAACCTGGTGTCTTTCCATTGAGAAGGAGGGGGTGGGAACTCAGAGAGGGACAAAAGGATTCCCGCCTTATGCAAAGAATATATAAAGGGGTGGAAGAGAACAAGGGAGGAGCTATCATGAAGAATCCCCTAGCTACCACCTAAGCTGGGACAAGAGCTGTACCAGGGGAAGAATTGTACCCAGACCTGGAAAGTGTCCAGTCTGAGAAAAAACTTACTGAAACATCTCTGAGGGTGAGATTATCTGTATTCAGTTTGATTAGACATAGATTTGCACGCTTTATTTTATTTTGGTTGATGACTTACTTTGTTCTCCCTGTTACTACTTGGAACCACTTAAATCCTACTTTCTGTATTTAATAAAATCACTTTTTACTTATTATTTAACTTAGAGTATGTGTTAATACCTAGGGGAGCAAACAACTGTGCATATCTCTATTAGTGTTATAGAGGGCGAATAATTTATGAGTTTACCCTGCATAAGCTTTATACAGGGTAAAACGGATTTATTTGGGTTTAGACCCCACTGGGAGTTGGGCATCTGGGTGTTAAAGACAAGCACACTTCTGTGAGCTGTTTTCAGGTAAACCTGCAGCTTTGGGGCAAGTAAGTCACACTCTGGGTATGTGTTGGAACAGACGGGAGTGTCTAGCTCAGCAAGACAGGGTGCTGGAGTCCTAAGCTGGCAGGGAAAACAGGAGCAAAGGTAGTCTTGGCACATCAGTTGGCAGCTCACAGGGGGTTTCTGTGATCCAACCCGTCACAACCACCACTTTGCTTGCCACCACAGCACTTAGGTATATTTATAGTGAAAACAAGGATACGTTTCTTATCAAAGAATAGAGATTCAACTGATAGTGAATAAAAATATTAGAAACAAATGGTTAAATATAAAACAAAATCATCATAACCTGTTGGTTAAGTTTGGTTTCTAGAAAGTGTAACCTCCCGTCTAAAGAAGTTTCTCTCTCTGAAAGTTTCTCACTCATCCAGCATTTTCAATCAAGACTGGTTGAGAATGTGTTGTCATGAAGCAAACTCACTGTCCATTTTCTTCCTCAATGAAGGGTGATACGCAGTCTTCTTTGTCCCCCAAATAGAGCTTACCTTGATGTGCACCTCAAGATACGGATCTCCGTCCTCCTCCCACCCTCACTTTTTTTCCCATCCTGTTGGTTTCTTTCTTTGAAGTTCCCATAATATTTCATTTGCATTTGGTTCTGACTGGTAAGTGGCAACTCCTTGTGAACTGTACAATACTTAATGTACATTTAAGCAGCCAGATAGACAAGAAATGTTTATCTGACAGAAAACCCGTTTTTCACCTTTGCTGGTGACCAGTTCATAGATAGAGACATTAAGAACTTCAGTATATATATATATATATATATATATATATACACACACACACACACACACACACAAACTCCTTACATAGTTTCTGCACCATACATTTCAATAATATTGATGACCAGAGTGATACAGGATTTTATTAGAGACACAACATGACACTCTTCTGGTGAGCTAGAATGTAAATACCTGACTCAGGAGATTCCTGCAACCCAATACAGTTGTGCCCATTGCCAGTTGGCATTAAGAGGCTCCTGGGTCACAAGCCCATCACTGGCAATCTTGTCACACCACCAAAGTTTTTGGTGCCCATGTGCTCGCCGCCCATGCAGCGACATTCCTTGGTACACAAACTTCAGAATTTGTTGGTCTTCCTCTCAGATCTTGTCCTGCTCCTCGATACAGAGCAGCTGACTGAGAAGATGAGAATCAAAAACATCAATCTGGTGTTCTTCAACCTTCCTTGGTTCCACAGAGCTGCAACTTTGCAGCAAGAGATGGGTCCCATCTCCAAGCTATAGGAGTTCGTTAAGGCTGTGTTCTGTCACCATTATTGTTCAATATTGTCACTGACTGGCTGATGGATAAGCTTGAGGAGACCATTATCAGTGGCACTGTGCTGAACATCATTCTGCTTCAAGATCCTGAATATGCCAATTACATTGTCTTGTTGGCTTGGCTCAGTTTGGCAAATCACACTGCAGCTGACCACTGATCTGGTTAGGCAAGAAGCAGCATGCACTGATCTGGTTGTAAGCAGAGATAAAACTAAGTTCCTGGCCATTACCATCAGTCTCCAGCTCAATACTAACATATCCGGATGGGACAGAAAAGTGGTGGGCAGTGTTAGAGACAGTGCTGGAGGATGCTCAAAAGATGTGGATGTCTATATATCAGCAGTTGTAATGTTTTGAGCCTTTCAGTAGCCTCTGTCAGGATATCATGACATCAAGCTTGTCTATGGAAAAGATCAGCTACAAAAATAGGAACAAACATGCAGGTTTTGAAATTGATAACATGCAAAAATATAATTGAAAATAAGAATCACGTTATAGAATTATAGGCAGTGCCCCCTAAAGTTAACATTACTTAACACTTTCCATACAAGATCATTTTCATTTGCTTATCACTGTGCCAAACTTTAAATGTTTATGCTGAAATCTTCTACTCCAGGTGTCTATCTCAAATTGCATCCGACGAAGTGGATATTTACCCACGAAAGCTCATGCTCCAATACGTCTGTTAGTCTATAAGGTGCCACAGGACTCTTTGCTGCTATCTCAAATTGAATTTTTTTGGAAAGTTTCAGCAAAAACAGTTCAATTGTTTCTAAGATCAAGGTTTGTAAGTTGTCTTATTATCAGTTGTTAAAAATTTGTTCAACCATTTCACTGAAAAGCTGTAGAGCATCTATGCTTTAGAGCAGAGACCTGAAATTTGGCAGGGAGGTCCCCCTGCAGCCATCAAGGAAACTTTTTGCTGTCCTGTGAAAATCTACACAAGTTTGGCCAAACTATAAGCCTCTGAAAATTATCATTTTGTATTGCTTGGTAGAGGCTTGTTAATGGTTCTGTGGGGAAAAAAAGCATGTGATCTTGTAAGTTAAAGACTACATTAAAACGCATACACACAAGGAAGCTGAATTAAGGTTGTATGGGCATTCTGTCATTCCAAACTTAAGTGTTTGACTTTGTAACCTCAGCATTATTTTAGGGGAGATTTTTGGTATGCAATTTTATTTTAAAATTCAGACTCTTTGTATACATGAAATGCAAAGCAAACTGATGTTATCTGAATTAATCATAGGCTGTATATACATTTATAAAGTTTGCGGACGATACTAAGCTGGGAGAGGTTGCAAGTGCTTTTGGAGGATAAATCTGCTGGAAGGATGG
This sequence comes from Mauremys mutica, assembly GCF_020497125.1. NCBI lineage: Eukaryota > Metazoa > Chordata > Testudines > Geoemydidae > Mauremys > Mauremys mutica. Next base: position 43,200,941 of record NC_059079.1, on the reverse strand, counting down.
TTTTGGTTGGACTTTAGGAAAAACTTCATCTGTTTGGGGAGTTAAGCACTGGAACAAAATGCCTAGGGAGGTTGTAGAATCTCTGTCATTGGAAATTTCTAAGAGCAGGTTAGACAAAAACCTGCCAGGGATGGTCTAGATAATACTTAGTCATGCCTTAGGGTTGAGAGGACTAGACGACCTCTCAACCCTTCCAGTTCTACGATTCTATGATTATATTATCTCCACAACCCTTTTATAACATAATATTTTCGTATTGTAAAAATATTTTGCATATATGTAGACCCTTTTGTCCACATATTTCAAAGCACTTTCGAAACATTAAGTAAACCTTACAATACCCACATAAAGCAAAACACTATTATCCCAATTTTACAGATAGGGAAATTTATGCACAGATAGTTTAAATGTCATTCAGTGAATCAGAACTCATGACTACTAGATATTTATTCACATTTAAACAATCCTTCTTTCCCACTGTAAAATTCCTTTAGAACAGCACTATGATATTATCCAAGGAGTGCATTGATATTTTCAGTAGTTAATAATGGCATATAGGACTGGTCAACATTTTTCTGTCACAATTTTTTTCAGTCAAAAGTTGGATTTTCAACCCAATGACATTTTTCAGGAAGTGTCTGCTTTCTGTAGAAACTTTTGCTTTTTTTGTCAAAAAACCATACGTACAAAAAAATCCAAATATTTTGATTTGGATCTCCTGCTCTGGTGGAGCTGTAGTTCAGTTTCCTCATCACTCCATTCTTCTCTAAGGGCTGGGCTCCCCATTCAAAATGCATCTCCCTGCTGCCACTCTAGCTGTCTCTCACACACACACCACCCTGTGGAGCGGCCGCAGCTCCAGCTGTCACACATACTTTCTAGCGCACAGAGGCCACACCTCCAGCTGTCAGCCCCCTTCTTAGGCAGCAGACTTCCAGGAAAACCCATACACCCTATACCCTGCAACCCTCACTTCTGCACCGCTGCTGGTGGAGGCACTAGCTTTAGAGCTGGGCACCTGGCCAGCAGCCTTCCTCTCTGGCTGCCCAGCACTGAAGGCAGCACACTTGTCAGCAGCAGGTCAGAAATAAGGGGAGAAATCCCATGACACCCCCCCCCCCACACACACACAATAGCCTTGCAACCATCCCATCCTGCCAGCCTTTTAGCTCAGGACCCTTATGGTTACAACACTGAAATTTCAGATGTAAATATCTGAAAATATGAAATTGACTAATTTAAAAAATCCCTGGCAGTGAAATTGACCAAAATGGACAGTGAATTTGGAAGGGTCCTAAACTATAATGACAAAGTGCTTCTATCACTAACACAACTTAAAATTGCAAAACTAAGCTTTTGCCAACCATCCCAGACCCCACACACTCCAAAATAAACCTACCATGGAGCTTATACCAGCAAACCTATGACTATCAGGGATCACACCCCTGGCCTAGCTCTGCAAACAGGAGAAGTTTGCCATGGAGACACGGTTCTGGGTACAGAAATGGTGGGGCAGCGCAATAGATAACACCACTTATGGGGTGGGATTTTCTTTTTGCAACATTTCTATACCGACAAAAGCCCTAGTGCAGGTGCCGTGACAATGCCAAAGAAGCCCCCTGCCGAAAAGCTACTCTGGCCAGGGAGCGGAACCAGTCTGGCAGAAGCGCTCGCTTGCTGTGGGGCAAACCCCTGCTAGTGTGGACATGGCCTCAGCCCAGCCCTACAGTCTCCCCAGGGACACGGGAGCGGTTTGATCGCGCTCAGCCATCCCGCCTCTCCGGGACCAACCGGCGCAGGGTCTCGTCCATACCGCTCTCCACGGCAAGGCGGATGCAGGCCTCGCCCAGGGGACCCCGAACTGCAGGGCTTGGGCTGCCCGGTGCAGACACTCACCCGCCCGTCCCCCAACAAGGAGCCCCCGGCGCTGCGCAGCTCCCTGCCGCCTGCCTCGCCGCAGACGGGACCCACAGCCCCGCCGGCGCCGCTGCTTTGGAGCTAGCGCGCTCCCGAGGCGAGGAGTTGCTGGGTAACGTAACTTACCGGGACCTCCCCGCCATGCACCTCGCAACCAGCCCGAACTTCCTTTACAAAATGGCGACACCACAAGCAGCCAAAAAATCGAGTGCCGAGGCGGCGAGCAACCAGGCTAGGCCGGCTCTGGAGCCCCACGCCGGCGGTGCGCGCGGCGACGGGAACCAGAGTGCACGCGCTGGAGCAGCGAATGACAGAGGGCAGGAGCAGGCTGACGTGGGCGGGAAAGGAAAGCGGGACGAGATCGAATGGGACGGGAGGAGAGGCGGGAGACCCTGACAGGGCCTGAGGCTAGAGGGTGGCGGCGAAGCGGGGCGAGTCTGGGTGGAGCAGGCAGCAAAGCCAAGAGGGGTCAATGCGCGCGGGGGGGGGGGGGGTGGGTTTCTGCCCCTGACGGGAAATGCAAGAATCAAATGTCAAAAAGCAGAGCGCTTAGGGAACGGGACACGGCGACGCCCAACGCCGAGGTCACTCCCACTCCCCCCAAAAACAGCAAGGGCGATTAAACAGCCAGCGGCAGGAGAGGAAAAGAGAGTGGACGGGCAGGTGGAGGTTATGCAGCAGAGCTGTAGTTAGAGCAGAGGAGGCAGGTCCCGCAGTCTCAGCCCTTCTAACTTTCTGAAGAAAAGCAGCTTGTGCCTGAAATTTCTCCTTGGTCTCCATCTTTTCTTCAACATTTTGCTGATGCTGAATTATTGTTTCACAGGCTTTCAAAAGAAGGGTGGGTGGGTGCTCCTCCCCCCCTCGGAATAATTTAAATGTGGCTAAGATTTCACACATGGCAGGTGCATGCACTCCTCAGTAGGAAACGCATGCCTTGGGAGAGGGGGAAAGAATGGAATGGGGAAAGAATCAGGGCCGTCCTTAGGCATAGGCAGAATAGGCAGCCGCCTAGGGCACCACTAGGTCTGGGGGCACCGCTCTGCCGGGAGCCCAGACAGATGGGAAGCAGTGGAGCATGTAAGAGCAGGGCTGCTGGGTCCTAGAGAGAGCCGAATGCAGCACAGGCTGAGGGAGGGGATTGGCTGCTGGGGTCTCTGGGAAGGGGAGGGGGTTGGGGTTGGGGAAGGAGCTCACCTGTGAGTGTGACTCTTTCCTTCTGGCTGAGGTGAGGTGAGGCAGGCTCAGAGGCTCTGGAACCAGGCAGTATCCTTTGTTGTCCCCCATAACATCCATTCTTCTCCCCCCCTGCCCCATGGAGCACCCCTCCTTTCTCCCTCCTCCCCAGGAGCATCCCCTTCTCTCTCCTCCCTCCCCCCCTCCGTCAGGGCTGGGTTGGGTGAGGTGCGGGGGGGGGGGGGGAGTAAGTGGGGGGAGGAGGCTGGCTGCGTGCCTGCTGAGGAATGAAAGTGAAAGTAACTCACTTCCTCGGCAGTGAGCCAGAATTAGAATGTCACACAGGGCTGGGCTGGGGATAGCCATATAGCCAGATGTGTGAAAAATCAGGACAGGGGGTTGGGGTAGGGTGAGCATATATCCCTATTTTATAGGGACAGTCCCAATTTTGGGGTCTTTTTCTTATATAGGGTCCTTTTACTCCCCACCCCCTGTCCTGATTTTTCACACTTGCTGTCTGGTCACTCTAGGTGGGGGCAATTGGTGCCTATATAAGACAAAGCCCCAAATATCAGGACTGGCTGTTTAAAATGAGGACATCTGGATCTGGTCACCCTAACTGGGGAGCGCGTCTCCCCCAGGCTGGCAGCGATTCATCTCATCTGGGGGGAGCTGCACAGGGCAGGATGAGCTGCTGTGGCTCCATGGGTGCCCCGTCCCTGAGATCAGATGCTGTGCTAACTTCACCATGGTCCGTTGGGCTTGCGGTGGTGCCCATTGGCATGTGATCGGACCTGAGGGTTTGCTGCTGCTGTTGCCACTCTGCACCCCAAGAGGTGGATTTTGGGGTCTACTGAAGCTGTTGGACCAGCAGGCTGGGGGGTGAGCCAAGCATGAAAGCAGTGCTGTGTTGCCATTTAGATTGTCATTTAACAACTTTGTTTGCCAAAAATGCTTGCTAACAATCTTGAATCCAATTTCAATATATTTTTTTAAATCAATATCTTAGCCAAAAACAGAAAATTAAATTGTTGACAATTATTAGTGACAGGTTTGGTTTGAGGCAGGGAGTGGACCAGTTTTCATCAGAGAAACAAAAAATGTTGACTGACTTTCCTATAGCCTGTTACTCCTGATAAGAGCCCTCCAACAACTGTAATATGCTCATCTCCTTATTAGTGTTTAGAGCAGGGGTCGGCAACCTACGGCACACGTGCCAAAGGTGGCAGGTGAGCTGATTTTTGATGGTACGCAGCGGCAGGCTGAGCGGCTCAGCCCATCACTGCTCTGGGGTTCCGGCTGCTGCCCTATTGCCAGCTGGGATACCAGCCGCCGGCCCCACTCAGCACCTGCTGCTGGCCTGGGGACCCCCAAGGAACCCCAGGCTGGCAGCAGGCTGAGCAGGCCGGCTGAACCACTCAACCTGCTGTCAGCCTGGGGTTCCATTCATTCAGCCGGCAGCGGGCTGAGTGGGCTGGTGGCGGGCTGAGCAGGGCCGGTGGGGAGCTGAGTGGCTCAGTCTGCTGCCAGTCTGGGGTGCCGGCAGCACTCAGCCTACTGCTACTCCGGGGTTCCGGCTGCCAGCCCCTTGCCAGTCAGGAGCCCAGCCACCGGCCCCACTCTGCCTCCTGCCAGCCTGGGTGAGCAGGACCCCAGGCTGGTAGCAGGCTGAGGGGGGTTGGCGGCCGGGATCCTGGCTGGCAGGAGTTGGTGGTCAGAACTCCAGACCACCAGTGGGCTGAGCAGGGCCTGGGATCCTTGTCTCAGGTTCCAGCTACCAGTCCCACTCAGCCCGCTGCCGGTGTGGGGTTCCATTTACTCAGCTGGCAGCGGGCTGAGCAGGACCAGTGGCCGGGACCCCAGATAATAACAATAGTTTATTTATATAATATAGACATAGAGAGAGACCTTCTACAAACGTTAAAATATATTACTGGCACAAGAAACCTTAAATTACAGTGAACTTGGCACACCACTTCTGAAAGGTTGCCGACTCCTGGTATAGACTGACCATATGTTGTACTAAGATTCTCCTGCTTTTTTTTTCCCCGTGAGTCGGTATAGCTTTTGCCAGCCCAGAAGTTGGGCAGGCAATGTTTTACGTTTTCACAATGTTTTCTTCAACTTTCATAAAGTAAATACATAGTTAATATGAGTTAAAAAGGCCAGGGACACTTCCTTGTGAAGAATCTGTACAGCAGATCATGCTAGAGCTGTGAAAATGTCAGTTTTTGATGGAACTTTAGAGGCAGTGATTTATCATGTATTTTATCATGTGAATGTGCTGCTATTGCCAATGTCTTTCCAAACAAAAATAAGGCACAATAGGACTTCTGTAACATTTCTGTGCTACCTTAATCTAGATGAGATGATTCTGTGCTGACTTCATTTTGGTCACTTTGTGCTTTACCTAGCAGTAAAACTAGGGTTATATTTTCCCACTGTTTGGAAACCCAGCTTATTAAACTGATTTTGCAGCCAAAAAAGCCAGAAAGATTGCTTTTAATTAAAAACAAATCTTTGTTTCAATAACTCTTCATATAAATTTCCAATAAAATTTTGACAAATTAAAAAAATTATATTATTTGCATCATTCTGTCAAATCAGAATTTTTTCTATAGGGCTACTTCTTTAGTGCTAGTGCATCAGCATTACAGTGTGCTTAATTAAGTTAAACTGGTTTTAATAACGTGAATGTGGCAAGTTTTCCAATACTGTATGCTTATATTTGTGTTGCTAAGAGCAGATCAGGCACAGGGGCACCAGTTTAATAATCTCGCCTAGGGCACCATAAATCCTAAGGACGGCCCTGGAAAGAATGGGTGTCTAGATAACCAGGTAGCTGTATGCTCCCAAGTGAGTTTCTCACTGGATAAATATAATGGGTATCTACCTAAGTGACACATAGAAAATACCATATTGTGTATATACTATCAATATTCAGCTTGGAAAAGAGATGACTAAGAGGAGATATGAGAGGGGTCTATAAAACTGTGAATGGTGTGGAAAAAGTGAATAAGGAAGTGTTATTTACCCCTTCACATAACACAAGAACCAGGAACAACCAATTAAATTAATAGGCATCAGGTTTAAAACAAACAGAAGTACTTCTTCACACAACACAGTCAACCTATGAAGGCCAAAACTATAACAGGGTTAAAAAACAATTAGATAAGTTCATGGAGCATTGGTCCATCAGTGGCTATTTGCCACAGGGAGTCCCTAGTCTCTGATTGCCAGAAGCTGTGAGTGGATGTCAAGGGATGGAGCACTAAATGATTGCCTGTTCTGTTCATTCCCTCTGAAGCACCTGGCATTGGCCACTATTGGAAGACAGCATACTGGGCTAGATGGTCTGACCCAGTAAGGCTGTTCTTATGAATTAATATCAAAAACTCTGTACAATTTCTTGCAATCTAGTTGCAGCAATTCTGCACCCTTTTCTACGGTGCACTGAATGCAGTAGTCCAACCCATGCATGTTTAATTATATTACACTTTCAGAATATAAATTCTCCCAGGAAGAGCTTTTCCTCTTTCATTAAGTGGATCTAGCAGAGGCTTGTGGTCCCAAGGCCAGTATCGTCATTTGAAGATGCAGTAGCCAGGTTTTGATTCTGTGCTAGAACAGCCTGGTGCACTGACATTCTGTCAAAGGGGTCAGGAACTGCCTAAGTCTATTATACAGTATTCCAGCTTTATATGTCAACAGAGCACTGCAAAATTGGAGATTAATAAATTATCTTAGAATCCATTCATAAAAATTCTCCCTCAAATTTGCGAGTTTCTTTTTAATCCAAGAGGATATAATATTAGAAGAAATAAATCAGAAACGTACATGAGTTAAGAAAAAACGGGTTAAGATCTACTACAACCACATCCCTGTTTTCTACAGAAATGTGCATATACCGCTATATATCTTTATTGCAACAGGCTAGGCTACTGTGCTACCGTTGTTGCTGCATTCAATATATTGCAAAAGCTTTGTGTTTGGTCAGAGGCTAGCTGAAACGTCCTCCAGTTAAAATTATTTTCTGTGTTGGTCCCATTCTGCACCAAAACTGAACTACAGAATCTAACAAGCTATAGCTGTGATTTGCATATCATTTGGTGGCTCTATAACCAGGTTTACAATGGCACAATGGAGCCAGGCCCATGCTCAGAAGAGACTCCATCCTGCTCTACTTGTACTGTTCCCTGAGACCACGCCAACCTGCTGGCTCCCCCATGCTCACCACTTGCTCCTCTTGGCCTGCCCACTGGCCAGCCAAGGGTTCCTCTCCCCCCAAGCCCCGCCCGCCGGTTTCTCTCTGCCTCCTGGCCGGACCCCAGTGCACCTCCGGCTCCAGGTAGTCTCTGCTTCCCACCACCTGTGGGGCCCCACCTGTCTCCCTGGAGCTGAACCGCCTGGGACTGATGCAGAAGCCTGGCCAGTTGGGGGGGCGGGGTGGGAGGGACACAGTGTGCTGGTTTGTAAATAGTGCCCTCGCACTGGGCTGGGCAGAGCGGGGCCATCCATGCCATGCCATGCCCCTGGCCGGCCCCTCACTCTGGGGACGAACCCCCCCAACCCTGCACCATGCTCCATTGCCCCCAGGGGGGCCCACAAAAGATTAATCCGGCCCTGTCTATAATCAGTTTCACTGGACAGCAGTTCCTGATACCTATTGCTGCTGACCTCAGAAATTCACCAAAGGAATTGGAGATGCTGGTGATCCAGCAACTCTTGTCAGCTAGGAGATCATGCTGAAATGACCAGTGACCTGCATATTCAGAAGGCTAGTCTGTTGATTGTTATACCTGGAGGGAAGAATGGGGGAATATGCTGCCTACAGTATATCCAGGATGAACTCATTAATACAAGAATTGTTGAATTTGGTGTGTTATATAGCCATAACAACTGTGCCTTTAAGATGATTAAGACTTGGAATAGAAAATGTAACATGGGATAACAGTGATGTGTATGTGTTATGTTTTTTAACTGATGCACAAGCCCTTAGCTCAGATGTCATATATTTGGTCACAACATACCTGTGTTTTTTTGTTTAAACGTATTTTCAAAGATACCAAATACTACTGAATAATGAACGTAATAAAATGACTAAAAAATTAAATGTAGACTAGAAATCATATGTACTACATTAGATCACGTTCATAGCTAAGAACCTTATGACTGTAGAAGTAGGACAACCCACTCAAACTGTGCATATGATGGTATGGAACACCACAAAAATATTCTGTAATTGAATACCTTGGCAGAACTTCAGATTTGAAAATGTAATGGGCTCAGTATATTTTTTATTCAAACTATTTAGAGTCCAAAATTATGCTTCATGAACAAAATTCAAGTTTTTTGTTTCTTACAGGATTTACTTAAAATGTTTACTAGTTCACAGGATTTTCAAATATTTCACTTTTCAGAATTCTAGGATCTCTACAGTTGCCCTGTAATGCAGAGGAATGCACATTTCCAGAACACAGACAGAGTTTAGGGCACTGAAATACACAGGTTGTCAAATTCATTAGGACTGAGAATCATGCTCGTAGATACTAATGGGAGACAAACACAGTGGGGATCTTTGAGTATTGTATCTGTGTCAAAACAGTAATCAACACTGAAGGGAAAGGAAGGGCATGATAATTATAATGGCTCCTAGTCTAGAGTAAAATATGTACCACTGCACCCAGTGATGAGCTGCCAAAATCTTAACAACGGGTTCCCTATAAAAAGTTCTGATTTAACAACGGGTTCCCTATAAAAAGTTCTGATTTAAGGGATGTGCGACAGCATGTATTTTTTGTACCAATAGGGTTACCATACGTCCATATTTTCCCAGGAGGTGATTAAGAACCGAAAAACCTGACATGTCCAGGAAAATACAGATGTATTTTAACCCTACCTAAAGTTCTTTTTAAAAAAGATGGGGCTGAACTAGAAATGAGCTCCGTTTCACATGTGTGGGTGGTGATCAGGGACAGTCTCAATTTTGGGGTCTTTTTCTTATATAGGCTCCTATTACCCCTCACCCCCGTCCCGATTTTTCACACTTGCTGTCTGGTCACTCTAGGGTGTGCACATGTGTGGGTCCCAGCTGCTCCCTGCCCCCCCCTCATTAAAGCACGTGTGCAGGGTTACTGCCCTGGGAACTGCAGGGCACCAGTGGATGTGGGGCTGGCTGCAGATAGGGGCGTGGGGCAGGGCTAGCTGGAGGCAGGGAGTGACACGGGCTGGCTGTGGGCAGGTGATGCAGACGGGCGGGCTGCGGGTGGCTGTGGGCAGGGGGTGGCTGCAGGCAGCTGTGGGCAGAGGCTGGCTGCAGGCAGGGGGTGGCTGTGGCAGGGGCTGCAGGCAGAGGCTGGCTGCGGGCAGAGGGTGGCTGTGGGCAAGGGCTGGCTGGGGGCAGAGGGCGGCTGGGGGCAGAGGGCAGCTGGGGCAGGGGCTGGCTGGGGGCGGCTGCAGGCAGGGACTGGCTGCGGGCAGAGGGCTGGCTGCGGGCAGAGGGCGGCTGTGGGTGGCTGTGGGCAGGGGCTGGGGCAGGGGCTGGCTGTGGGCAGGGGGGTGGCTGGGGGTGGCTGGGGGCAGGGGCTGGCTGGGGGCAGGGGGCAGCTGTGGGCAGGGGCTGGCTGCGGGTGGCTGGGGGCGGCTGTGGGCAGAGGCTGGCTGGGGGCAGATGGTGGCAGGGGGTGGCTGGGGGCAGGGGCTGGCTGGGGGCAGAGGCTGGCTGGGGGCAGGGGCTGGCTGCGGGTAGCTGGGGGCAGGGGCTGGCTGGGGGCAGAGGGTGGCAGGGGGTGGCTGGGGGCAGAGGCTGGCTGCGGGTAGCTGGGGGCAGGGGCTGGCTGGGGGTGGCAGGGGCTGGCTGGGGGCAGAGGGTGGCTGGGGGCAGAGGGTGGGGCAGGGGCTGGCTGGGGGCAGAGGGTGGCTGGGGGCAGAGGGTGGGGCAGGGGCTGGCTGGGGGTGGGGCAGGGGCTGGCTGCGGGCAGAGGGTGGCTGGGGGCAGAGGGTGGGGCAGGGGCTGGCTGGGGGTGGGGCAGGGGCTGGCTGCGGGCAGAGGGTGGCTGGGGGTGGCTGCGGGCAGGCAAGGCGGGGGAGGGGCGCAGATACTCACACGGCTGGGAGCAGCAGGACGCAGCCGGGGACTCACCAGGGCCAGAGGTCCAAAGAGCAGCAGCAGCAACAGGGCCAGGAGGCAGCTCACATGGCTCTCGCAGCACAGCGCAGCGCCCCCCGGCGGCCGGGAGGAGGAATTACAGGCTTCCCAGGCAGAGCCCATCAAAGCTTCCCTCGCAGGGAAGCTAGTTAACAAGCGGTTCTAAAATCGCTTCTAAATTTAACAACGGTTTCGCGCGAACCGGTGCGAACCGGCTCCAGCTCACCCCTGACTGCACCTAACATGAAAATCACCAAATATCATAATCTCATAGGCCTGAGTTTAATAACTCTGTTTTACAGAAAACTGAGCTTTGAACAAATCCAATATAATAGCAGCAGCATTCTCTAACGTGTTGTTGAATCTTTGGACGTTAATGATCATTTTAGGTTCAAACTCTGAAACTTGAATAATACTATCTATAGCAGCGGTCTCCAACCTTTTTATGAACAAATTCACTTTTTGAATTTAAGTGCAACCTAGGATCTACCCCACCCCACTCTTGAGGCCCTGCTCCACTCACATCATCCCCCACCTCTCTGTTGCTTGCTCTCCCTCCCTCACTTTCACCAGCCTGGGGCAGAGGGCTAGGGTATGGGAGAGGGTGCAGGCTCTGGGCTAGGGCCGAGAGGTTCGGAGTGTGGAAGGGGGCTCCAGGCTGAGCCTTGGGCTGGGGTTGCAGGAGGGGGTGGAGGTGCAAGCTCTGGGAGGGAGTTTGGGTGCAGAAGACAGGTTTCAGAGTAGCAGCCGTGTTAGTCTGTATCCGCAAAAAAAAAAAAAAAAAAAAAACAGGAGTACTTGTGGCACCTTAAAGACTAACAAATTTATTGTAGCATGAGCTTTCGTGAGCTAAAGCTCACTTCTTCAGATGCATAGAATGGAACACACAGACAGGAGATATTTATACATACAGAGAACATGAAAAGGTGGAAGTATGCATACCAACAGGCAGAGTCTAATCAATTGAGATGAGCTATCGTTAGCAGGAGGAAAAAAAACTTTTTGAAGTGATAATTAAGATGGCCCATAGAAGGTGTGAGGAGAACTTAACATAGGGAAATAGATTCAATTGGTGTAATGACCCAACCATTCCCAGTCTTTATTAAGACCACAGTTAATGGTATCTAGTTTGCATATTAATTCAAGTTCAGCAGTCTCTCTTTGGAGTCTGTTTTTGAAGTTTTTTTGTTGCAAAATTGCCACCTTCAAGTCTGTCACTGAGTGGTTAGGAAGGTTGAAGTGTTCTCCCACTGGTTTTTGAATGTTATGATTCCTGATGTCAGATTTGTGTCCATTTATTCTTTTGCGTAGAGACTGTCCGGTTTGGCCAATGTACATGGCAGAGGGGCATTGCTGGCACATGATGGCATATATCACGTTGGTAGATGTGCAGGTGTACGAGCCCCTGATGGTGTGTCTGATGTGATTAGGTCCTGTGATGGTGTCACTTGAATGGATATGTGGACAGAGCTGGCATCGGGCTTTATTGCAAGGATAGGTTCCTGGGTTAGTGTTTATGTTGTATGGTGTGCGGTTGCTGGTGAGTATTTGCTTCAGGTTGGGAGGCTGTCTATAAGCAAGGACTGGCCTGTCTCCCAAGATCTGTGAGAGTGAGGGATCATCTTTAAGGATAGGTTCTGTTATTTTCTTTTTTAGGCCTGTCCTGTAGTAGGTGGCTTCTGGGTACTCTTCTGGCTCTGTCAATCTTCAGCAGGTGGGAACAACGCTTCCTTAACTCTCGTTCCCTAACACCCCTACTCTACTTGCGCTACATTGATGACATCTTCATCATCTGGACTCATGGAAAAGAAGCCCTCGAGGAATTCCACCGAGATTTTAACAATTTCCATCCCACCATCAACCTCAGCCTAGACCAATCCACACAAGCGGTCCATTTCCTAGACACTACTGTGCTAATAAACGATGGTCACATAAATACCACCCTATACCGGAAACCCACTGACCGCTATACTTACTTACATGCCTCCAGCTTCCATCCCGGACACACCACACGATCCATTGTCTACAGCCAAGCTCTAAGATACAACCGTATTTGCTCCAATCCCTCGGACAGAGATAAACACCTACAAGATCTCTATCAAGCATTCTTAAACCTACAATACCCACCTGCTGAAGTGAAAAAACAGATTGACAGAGCCAGAAGAGTACCCAGAAGCCACCTACTACAGGACAGGCCTAAAAAAGAAAATAACAGAACACCACTAGCCATCACCTACAAAACCCAACTAAAACCTCTCCAGCGCATCATCAAAGATTTACAACCTATCCTTAAAGATGATCCCTCACTCTCACAGATCTTGGGAGACAGGCCAGTCCTTGCTTATAGACAGCCTCCCAACCTGAAGCAAATACTCACCAGCAACCGCACACCATACAACATAAACACTAACCCAGGAACCTATCCTTGCAATAAAGCCCGATGCCAGCTCTGTCCACATATCCATTCAAGTGACACCATCACAGGACCTAATCACATCAGACACACCATCAGGGGCTCGTACACCTGCACATCTACCAACGTGATATATGCCATCATGTGCCAGCAATGCCCCTCTGCCATGTACATTGGCCAAACCGGACAGTCTCTACGCAAAAGAATAAATGGACACAAATCTGACATCAGGAATCATAACATTCAAAAACCAGTGGAAGAACACTTCAACCTTCCTAACCACTCAGTGACAGACTTGAAGGTGGCAATTTTGCAACAAAAAAACTTCAAAAACAGACTCCAAAGAGAGACTGCTGAACTTGAATTAATATGCAAACTAGATACCATTAACTGTGGTCTTAATAAAGACTGGGAATGGTTGGGTCATTACACCAATTGAATCTATTTCCCTATGTTAAGTTCTCCTCACACCTTCTATGGGCCATCTTAATTATCACTTCAAAAAGTTTTTTTTCCTCCTGCTAACGATAGCTCATCTCAATTGATTAGACTCTGCCTGTTGGTATGCATACTTCCACCTTTTCATGTTCTCTGTATGTATAAATAACTCCTGTCTGTGTGTTCCATTCTATGCATCTGAAGAAGTGAGCTTTAGCTCACGAAAGCTCATGCTACAATAAATTTGTTAGTCTTTAAGGTGCCACAAGTACTCCTGTTTTTTTTTTTTGGGTGCAGAAGGGGGCTCTGGGCTGGGGCAGAGTGCTGGGGTGCAGGAGAAGGTATGGGGTACTGGCTCCAGAAGGGGGCTCAGGGCTGGGGCAGGGGGGTTGGGATGAGAGAGGGGGTACAGGGTGCAATCTCTCAGAGGAAGCTCAGGGCTGGGGTGGGGTGGTTGGGATGTAGGAGGGGGTACTGAGTGCTGGCTATGGCAGGGAGCTCAGCGCTGGCGTACAGGCTCCTGCCGGGTGGCACTTAGGTCAGGTGGCTCCCGGTTAGCAGCACAGCAGGGCTAAGGGAGGCTCCCTGCCTGTCCTGGCCCCACATCACTCCTGGAAGCGGCCTCATGCCGTGGCCCTGAGTGGGGGGGAACGTGGCTCCGCATGCTGCCCTCTCTGCAGGCAGCACTCCTGCAGCTCCCATTGGTCACAGTTTCCTGTTCCCAGCCAATGAGAGCTACAGGGGCAGTGCTTGCAAGCAGGAGCAGTGCGCAGAGACCCCTTCCCCTCCACCCTCAGGGGCCTCGAGGCATGCTGGCCGCTTCTGGGAGCGGCGCATTGCCAGGGCAGGCAGGGAGCCTGCTTGGCCCCACTGCGACGTCAGATTAGCAGCTGGAGATTGCAATCAACTGTCAGAGGCTCCAGGATCAACCAGTCAATCACAATCTACTGGTTGGTGACGACTGGTCTACAGGATAAAGAAATTACATGTTTTTGTTGTCACACATGATCTTGCTGTTCTGAGCTGCAAAGTACAGGAAGTTTCTTAGTCTAATATGTGTCTTTCTATGGAAAGAATAATTTAATCAGTGGGTATTTCTATTCTCATATTATGCAATGATTCATTTTTGGTTGCATGCCTTTCAATTTTTGATTCTGTATTGTACACTGTTCCATGAGAACACTAATGCATTTGTAATATGAGTGTCCTTTGATTAGATTTGACATTTTTGATTATCATTTGTTAGTTATAAATGCAACATAATAACACACATTAAGATTCCCCCATCAGAAATCCTGCCTACAATTATATATCCACTAACAGCTTTCTTTTCTTCAGTGTTTAATGAATTAGTAGATGAGCTCATACTTTTCCATCACAGTGATCTACTGCATCAAGAGATAAAAGCAGGTCACAGAAATATTTTAAATCTAAACATTTTAATAAGCTTTGCTAGAGATATCATTATTCAATCTAGTTAGAGACTAAAAGAAACTGAGTATTGACTGAGCAATCTGGGGGATTATTTTACTAATCCGAAAAGGAACTGCAAAATACCACTAGCTCTCATAGCATGCTTAATTGTCTAGAAACCTGTTTTAAATTGTTCAATATTAGAATGTTAGATTTGATTATGAAGTCATAATTGTTAATCTTTCCTGAGGTGAAAACTTTTTTACTGCCTGAAGAGGTTAATACAACCAAGAATAGAAGGAAGATGAGAAACCATAAACACATATGCCTAATTGTTTACTCTGTGTCTATACCAGAATTTATTAACTATATAATTTCTAACTAGAATTTGTAGCATAACATGAAGCATAGCAGTATTCACACAGAACTGGGGATAGACCACATTTACACTTAGGATGAAAGCATTTGGAGGGAGGGAAATTTTTTTTTCCCTATTACTATTTTATTATTTGTTTTCACTAGTGACCACAATATGCTAGGCACTGTACAAACACAGGAGAAGGCATGGTCTCTTCCCAGAAAGCACATAGTCTGATACAGACAATGGGTAGGAGAAAACATATAGGTAAAGAGATTCATGTGGTGACTGATCACGTTTTGATAGTATATATATTAAGAAAAAATGTATTATCTCCAATTACCTTTCATTGTTAGGCAGCTTGGGTGCCATCCACAAAGCAACTTAGGCATCCAAACTCCAGAGTTCAGTGCCTAAGTCACCGTACGCAGCACCACTGCAATCCACAAAACTCTGCTTGGCTTCCACCTATCCCTGTAGAAGTTCCCTTAGCCCCTAAATTTTATATCCTGGGGCATGCTCACTGCAGCCTCCCTCTAGACATCTGGGTGCTTATCTCCCACCTAAGCCCCAGGTGATTCATAAACTGGAGGAAGATGGGTGGATGAATGCCTAAGTCACAAATTGTGATCAGGTGCAAAGGAAGAAAGATGAGATGGAGTCTGATCCAGAGTGTGAGAATCATCCTGTCCAAGATCCCACCGAGGTGACCACTTCAGTGGAATTGGCCTGATTGCAGTACCTGAGAGCCAAGGAAGAATGCTATCACTAGAGACCGATGGTGAATTGCAGATCAGGAAGACCAAAGCAGCCCAGGACACAGTCAAGACTAAGGCCTGGTCTACACTACACGTTTAAACCGATTTTAGCAGCGTTAAACCAATTTAACGCTGCACCCGTCCACACAACGAGGCCCTTTATATCAATATAAACCGGTGGGAGATAAGCACCCAGATGTCTTTAAACCGGTTTCTGTACTCCTCCCCGACGAGAGGAGTAGCGCTGAAATCGGTATTACCATATCGGATTAGGGTTAGTGTGGCTGCAAATTGACAGTATTGGCCTCCGGGCGGTATCCTACAGTGCACCATTGTGACTGCTCTGGACAGCAATCTGAACTAGGATGCACTGGCCAGGTAGACAGGAAAAGCCCCGCAAACTTTTGAATTTCATTTCCTGTTTGCCCAGCATGGAGCTCTGATCAGCACAGGTGGCGATGCAGTCCCAAATCCAAAAAGAGCTCCAGCATGGACCGTACGGGAGATACTGGATCTGATCGCTGTATGGGGAGGCAAATCTGTTCTATCACAGCTCCGTTACAGAAGACGAAATGACAAAGCATTTGAAAAAATCTCCAGAGGCCACAGCAGGGACTCAGCACAGTGCTGCGTGACAAGCGTAACGGAAAGCCAAAGAATCAAATGGACGCTCATGGAGGGAGGGAGGGGGTACTGAGGACTCCAGCTATCCCACAGTCCCCGCAGTCTCCGAAAAGCATTTGCATTCTTGGCTGGGCTCCAAGTGCCTGAAGGGTCAAAAACATTTTCCCGGGTGTTTCAGGGTGTATGTCGTCAATTTACACCCTTCACACCTCCCCCCCCCCGAAAGAAAAGGGAAAAAAATCATTTCTCGCCTTTTTTCAGTGTCACCCTATGTCTACTGCATGCTGCTGGTAGACGGGGTACTGGAGAGCTAAACAGCAGCATCCTCTCCCCTCTCCCTGGTGGCAGACGGTACAGTACAGAAGGACTGGTATCTGTTCTCGTCATCAGCCTGTGAGTGCTCCTGGCTGGCCTCGGTGAGGTCAGCCAGGGCCGCCTGGGTAAAAATAGGAATGACTCCTGGTCATTTCCAGCAGATGGTACAGAACGGCTGGTAACCGTCCTCATCATAGCAACTGGGGGCTGAGCTCCATCAGCCCCCCCTCTGTCATGTATAAAGATTCTGTACTGCCTGGACTATCATAGCAGCGGAAGGCTGGTCTCCTCTCCCCCACTACCCTTTAATGTCCTGCCTGGACTATCATAGCAGCTGGAGGCTTCCTCCCCCTCATTTTATCTCACTAAAAAGTCTGTGTTTCTTATTCCTGCATTCTTTATTACTTCATCACGCAAATGGGGGGACACTGCCACGGTAGCCCAGGAGGATTGGGGGAGGAGGGAAGCAATGGGTGGGGTTGTTGCAGGGGCACCCCCTAAAATGGCATGCAGCTCATCATTTCTGCGGGATCTCTGGGGCTCTGACACGGAGCGGCTGTGCTCTCTGGTTCTCTAGTACACTTGCCCCATATTCTAGGCAGGACTGATTCTATTTTTAGACAAAACATAGGAAGGGAATGACCCAGGGGGTCATTCCCATTTTTGCCTATGCGCCCCCGGCTGACCTCAGCGAGGCCAGCCAGGAGCACCCATGATAGCAGCAGACGGTACAGAATGACTGATAACTGTCATCTCATCGCCAATTTACAATGGCATGGTAGACGGTACAATATGACCGGTAACTATCTCTGCTATCTTGCAAAGGCAAATGAATGCTGCTGTGTAGCAGTGCAGTACTGTGTCTGTCAGCAGCATCCAGTACACATACGGTGACAGTGACAAAAGGCAAAACGGGCTCCATGATTGCCATGCTATGGCGTCTGCCAGGGCAATCCAGGGAAAAAGGGCGCGAAATGATTGTCTGCAGTTGCTTTCCCGGAGGAAGGATTGAGTGACGACATTTACCCAGAATCACCTGCGACACTGTTTTTGCATTGGGATCTCAACCCAGAATTCCAATGGGCAGGGGAGACTGCGGGAACTATGGGATAGCTACGGGATAGCTACCCACAGTGCAACGCTCCAGAAATCGACACTAGCCTCGGTACATGGACGCACACCGCCGAATTAAGGTGCTTAGTGTGGCCGCGTGCACTCGACTTTATACAATCTGTTTTACAAAACCGGTTTATGTAAAATCGGAATAATCCCGTAGTGTAGACGTACCCTAACAAAGAAGCTGAGGACAAAGCCCACCAAAAACACATGCAATGCAGCAAAGGCCAATGCAGAAGCTGAGGAGCAGGCACACAGGAGGCTGACAGAAGCTCAAGCAATGCAGCTCAAAATAGTGGAGCACCAAAGGGGGCTTCCCCATCCAGTGAGTACATCTCCTACAACAAAATGGAGAGGGAGAAAGTCTGACCAATTTATAAAGATTATATAGAAGAGTACCTGTCTACCTTTGAGAGGCCATGTGGGATGCACAATATTCCAGAGGATAAACAGATTAACCTGTCCTCTTAACCAGATTAGCTGGGAAAACGAGACAAGTTTTTAATGATATGGAGGAGGGTGATAAGGTGCATGAGAAATTTTTTAAAAATGTATTGAGAAAGATTTAAGATTATCCCTGAGATCTATCAATTGATGTATAGAAATCTCAAAATGTTTGACAATATCACTCATGTTGAATATGTACATAAAATAGGTAATGCGGAGGGGGCTGAAGGTGATTACAGAAAACTATTTGATCTGTTGGCCCAGGAGCAATTGTTATGGGTAGTTACAGGTGAGGTAAAGGCAGAATACTACCCATGGTTTTAGAAGCTGCAGATTTGCTGATGAATATATAGACTCAAGGGCCTTCAGGGAGCACAAATCCCAGGTGAAGGAAAATCCCCATGTCACCTAAGTTAAGTAGGAAGAGGGGATTGGAAATAAACCTAACCCCAACTGTGATTAAAAAAAAATAAACCTGAGGGAGCTCTGGGTTTAAAACCTCATATCAAAAGGGAAAGCAATTAATCTGCTATAATTGTGGGGATCCTAGCCATATAAAACCAAATTGTGAAAGGGTCAAAGTAACCTTATGATCCACACTCCCATCTTCTCCAGTGAATGCCACTACCATTGCTTCAGAGGCAGCGGTGGAGCAAAAGAATATCCTAGTGAACTATATTAGGACTAAGTCCTGGAAGGGCAGTGAAGAATTAATTGAAAATGCTAGGGTAAATGGCATAGATTGTAAAGGCTGGAGGGACACTGCATCCCAAGTCACTTTGGTCAGGAGAAGTTTGGTAAGGAAGGAAGACAGACTTCCTGGCAAAAGGTTAAATATATTAGTTTTGGCTGAATTATCTGTAACTGTACCTTTGGCCAATGTCTATCTAGAATGCAAGAATTTTAAAGGAGCTGCTGTGTATATCAGAAATCTGCTTCCCATTGATGTTTTAATTGGGAATGATATATTAGCCATGTTTGAGCAGGTTAATATCATAATTCGCAGCCAGAAAGAGTATGGATCAGCCTCACTTGGCTTGTCTGTGGACAGCAGGGAGGGCTGTGAAGGTAACAGAAGAAAATTCCATCAGTCAGTCTTTTGTCAGATGAAAGTAAGTTTGTTCCCAGAGGAGGGATTTGAGATTCCATCATTTTGCCAGAATCTGCTCTTAAGTAACACCAAAAAGGAATTTATTGAGGCAAACCAGGCTGATCCTTCTCTGGACAAGGAGAGGGATGCAGCTCAGAATGCCCCAGCTGGAGAAGAAAAGGGTAGATTTTTTTCTAAAAGGAGGTTTGTTGAACAGGGAGGATCCTATAGCAAAAAAAGAGGCACCCTTGTGAGATCTACAAACAGATGCTTGTGCCTGTTACCTGCAGCACCTCTGTCCTGTACTTATCTCATGACTGTCCCTTTGCTGGACAGTTAGGTGTGGCAAAACCATGTGACAGGCTCATACAGAATTTCTGTTGGCTTCACATGTCTGAGGTGGTGAAAGATTACTGTGTTTTATGTCAAAAGCGTAAGAGATTAAAGGGACCCTCCAAGGCACCTTTGTGCCCTTTGCCCATCATTAAGGGGGTGTTTCTGTAGATATTGTGGGACTCCTACATAGACCTTCCAGAAATGGAAAGAAATATATACTCTGTGTGGTGGATTCTGCCACCAGCTACCCTGAAGTTACAGCTCTCTCTAACATAGAAGCTGAATCCATGGCTACTGCCCTAATTACCATTTTTTTTAGCAGGATAGGTTTTCCCAGGGAAATCCTGTCAGAGCAACTTTAATGTCTGTATTTTCCAAAAAGTTATGGGAGTTGTCTGAAATGTGCCATATAAAAGCCACCCCCTATCATCCAGAGACTGAGACCAAGGGTCTGATAGAAAAATTCACTAGAACACTGAAATCTATGTTGAGAATGTATGGTACTTGTCAAGACAATGATTTGGATGTGTTACTCCCTTATTTGTTATTTTCTTACATGAGTATACTCCAAGAGTCTATGGGGTTTGCCCCCTTTGACCTCCTTTACAGGAGCCAGGTAAGGGAACCCCTAGATTTAATTTGAGACTCATGGGAGGGCAGTACAGAAGAACCAGCCTGTCAGGGAACGTCACTCATTTTAAAGCGGATGTAAAGGCAATGATGGACTTAATGCACCAGAACCTTTAAAAGAGTCCAAAATCTCAGAAAACATGATATGACAGGCATGCTGGAGAAAGATCTTTTGATACAGGTGACTTGGTGTTGATTCCAGTAAGGAAAAACAAGATGGAAGACAATTGGGAGGAACTTTTTGGGGCGATAGAAAGAGTGAATGAAGTTACTTACAATGTAATAAATCCCCATAGGATGGGAGCAGTGCAGACAGTACATGTCAATCGGTTAAAAACTTAGCACAAAAGAGAGATGATGGTGAGTATGATTTGTTGTGCTGATGAGGAAACATTTTCTGTCCCTTTAATTGATTTAGTCACAGAGAGAAAGAAACATATTTCCCTAGAGAGCACTGAGATTTGGGAGGGTTTGGACTCAGCCCAAAAGCAGATTTTGGCCCTCTTGAAATACCAAAGCAGGTACTGTCCAACCTCTCCTGCCAACATAGCTACTCGTTGGGGGTGGTTTAATTATGCTGGTAGGAGAGCTGTCTCCTGTCGGTATAGAGTAGCTACACGGGAGACCTTACAGAAGTGCAGCTGCAGCAGTACAGCGGTGCCACTGTAAGGTCTGTAATGTAGGCACAGTCTATGACTCTTTGGAAAATCAATTGTGTCAGGATGTTAAAATATATGGGAGAAAAATGGATAGTTAGTTCTGGTGAATTTAATTCTCCTTCTCCCCATTTCTTGATGCTGCGAAACCAAATCTACCAGGAATTACTTTTATCTCGGGCTCCTAAACAGAATTTTTAACAGCAAATTGTGTGTCTTTAGAATGCACCAGATTATCCAAAACGTGCCTGGGGAACGATGGTCTTAGACATCCTGCAAGGGTGTTAGCCTAGTATTCTACCTCTTGAAAATGAATTAATTCAAACACTGGCTGGTTGTGAAGTTGGTTTAAATGAACAGTGAATGGACAGTCTTCTGAATTAAATCTGATCTTTTTACCTGAAAGTGGGGAATGGAGGGGGACATTGGTAAGGTTTCCTGGTTGTCTCAAAAGCTGTTTCTCATATTTCACATATCCCAATTCCCTTCCCTTTTTTTTTCTTTATTTGATTAAAAAAATCAAGAAATATAATGTAGGATGTAAAGTTGTTCTTGTGTAATCCGTGGAATGAATGTGATAGACTATCCTGTCTATTATGGTATAATGGTTGCTAAGGAAATTATTCTTTATTGTTCAATAAGTCAACACTGAATTTAACAAATACAACATCTGCTTCATTTTCATACTATTTGCCATTACAGAGAAGTTACTAAAACAAACGGTATGTCTACAAAAATGAAAGAGCACATAAAAAAAACAGAATAAATTCAATTGTAAGACAATATGAGTTAGCTAAGTGTTAGCTGGAATAGATTTGTCTTAAATAACAATTAAAGGAAAGACGCTGATGAGCTCTCATGATTGCAAATATAAAGAAGTGGTTACCTCTACATTAAAAAAGATTACAATTACAAGTAAATAAAATGAAGACTGAAATGCATTCAGACACAAATTTAGGATTATCCACATTGTCAATTTGGGGGCGTCAGGAAAAAAAAAGGAGTAGCAGGGCCCACTTCTTGTTAGAGATCTTGTACAAGATTCACTTAATATGTGACTTCGATGTAGTGAGTCTGGCATGGCGAACCACAAATGTGTGTGCCAACATGTGACCCAGGAACTGGAGACGTGCTCTGGCTGTCGTCACAGGAAACCTTGTGACTGTGTCGATGAGAACTTTCAGGGACTTGAATCTGTCTAGTGGGAGGGAGGCCCTGGCTGATGTCACGTCCAGGACTGCCCCGATAAGCTCTATGCATTGTACCAGGACTAACGTGGACTTGGTGTCATTTACCAACAGGCCCAGGGTGGCGCACGTGGACAGGAAGGGCGCCACGTGATCCCACACCTGCGACCGGGAGCTGCCCTTGACCAGCCAGTCGTCCGGATAGGGGAAGATCTGGACCCCATGACGTCTGAGGTTGGCCGCCACCACAGACATGCACTTTGTGAATACCCTGGTAGCAGTGGACAGGCCAAACAGGAGAACCATAAATTGGTAGTGCTCTTGCCCAACCATGAAACGGAGGAAGCGCCTGTGCTCCTCGAATATATGAATGTGGAAGTAGGCATCCTGCAGATCGAGGGCAGTGTACTGTGACAGATTTTCATTACCAGTCTGTCTGGGCCACAGTTGATCAGGCTGGGCCACAAGATCTTTTTTTGGGGAGGAGATGATGAGGCACACCAAGTGTCTAAATTTTAAAGCATTATTAATAAAATAACAGCAGAGAGTGCTGCAAACTCTCCCACATCACTCAGGGGAAAAAATAAAGCATTAGTGCCCCAAGCCCTAACCCACTCTCAGACTCACATACGTCCGACCCAAAACTGTCCAGGCCTGGGTGTAACGTGAGACGAAGAAGGGGGGACGGGAGTGCTGTCCTGGGCCCAGGTCATCCAAGAATCTGCTGCATTCTCTGAATTGCTCCAGCTCTCAGGAGGACTGTAAGTCTTGGCTCCTCGCCGGGGGTGGGGGAAGAGTGCTCCGTTCGGGGACCTCTGGTCCTGGTGCCATCTTTGCCAGTCCAAACTGGCCATCCATGGTTTCTTCAGCTTTTCCAAAACATACTGGCTAGACTCTGTTGTCCTCTGTTTTCCTTTGTGCTGGCCTTCACTTGCCTCACTTGTTATGGGCTGGTTCGGCAGGACTGTCTGTTCAGCTGAATCTTCCTTTATCATGGTTGGTTTGTGGATTCCGGGCCCCCCTCTTTCTTGGCCAGCAGCTGAGAGTCAGATGTGTGCTGTGGTCTTGAGCTGGCTGGAGTTAGTGTCTTATCTTCGGACTGAGCTTTGCTTTCTCCCCCCGCTCTCTCGGCCTCTCATACCCTGTAAAGAAAACTTCCACTCCCCACTCGCACACTTTTGACCCTCCCCAAAATGCTTTGTGATGCTCGCAACAGCGTTAGCAATATACAGTGCTGATCTGCCTTCCCAGGAGACTTCCTAAGGGGAGGGGGCCATTGGGTTGTAACAGTACCAGTCCATGGGATCCAGGGAGGGGATGATGGAGGACAGAGAGACCATGTGAAACTTGAGCTTTACCATGTACTGGGTCAGGCCTCACAGGTCCAAGATGGGCCTGAGCCCCCCTTTGGCCTTCAGGAGAAGGAAATCGCAGGAGTAGTACCCCTTCCGTTTGAACTGCGCTAGCACCACTTCCACTGCTCCTAAGCAAAGGAGCCGCCTCACCTCCTGCTCAAGCAGGGCCTCCTGAGAGGGGTCCCCCAGGAGGGATGAGGACGGAGGGTGGTTGGGCAGGGTAGAGGTAAACTGGAGGGTGTGGCCCCAGGAGACAGTGTTGAGGACTCAACGGTCCGAAGTCAGCCACAAACACTCAAGGAGAAAAGCACATAACCGGTTGGAGAAGGGAACCTTTATTGCTGGTGGATCCCTGGCATGAATTGGTAGGTCCTGCCCAGGCATCCCATTAAATCTGCCATTTTCCTACCTGTTTGCCCTTGGAGTACCCAGGCTAGGGGGCAGACCAGGACTGCCTCTGCGGGCGTTTTTTATAATCCCATGACTTTTTGTAAGGAGGCTCGTATTTAGAATGGGTGGCCTGCGTGGGAGCCTGCTGCGGCTTAAACTTAGGTCTAGCCGGAGCTGGAACATAGAGGCCCAGTGTCTTAAGCATAGTGTGGGAATCTTTCAGGCCATACAGCTTCACGTCCATCTATTCCGCAAACAGGGCCTTGCCATCAAATGGGAGGTCCTGCAAGGAGTTCTGCACCTCACTGGACAGCCCAGACAGCAGGAGCCACGACACCCTCCTCATGGAGGCCATGGACCGTGCAGCCGTACCTGCCGCATCTGATGCTGCGTGCAGGCGCCGTACGCTCCTTCACCAGAGCCTTGAACTCTGACAGAACCTTCCTGTCATGCTCCTGGAGGGAGTCTTCAAATTTGGGCAGAGAGCCCCATAAATTGAACTCATACCAACCCAGGAGAGCCTGCTGGCTAGCCACCCGTAACTGGAAACTTGAGGACGAATAAATTTTCCTCCCAAATAAGTCCAGCCTCCTTGAGTCTTTATTTTTCAGCGTAGGGGCTGGTTGGCCCTGCCATTCCCTGTGGTTGACCAACTCGACCACTAGGGAGTTGGGGGCAGGGTGGGAGTACAGATATTCATGCCCCTTGGTGGGCACAAAGTACTTGCATTCCGCCCTCTTAGAGATGGGGGGCAAGGAAGCTGGGGTTTGCCACAAGACATTTGAAATTTTTGCCACCCCTTCGTGTAGTGGAAGGGCCACCCTGCTCAGTACTGAGGTGGATAGGATGTTGAAGAGGGAGTCTGAGGGCTCCTCCACCTCCTCGGCCTGAAGGCTGAGGCTTGATGCCACCCTTTTCAACAGTTCGTGGTGGGCTTTAGAGTCCTCCTGCAGAACAGAGGGGGGAGGGGCTGTAATCGCCTCATCAGGAAAGGGTGAGGAGACGGGCGCGGTACTTTGCGTGTCCACCAGTACCGGAGGACCCACCACTTGGTGGTCCTCTGGACACGGCACCAACGATGCACGTCCCACCGACTTCCTTTCTCGGAGGCTGGGACAGGGAGGCTGACGGCTGCTCCGAGGCTCCGGCAACTTAGCGAGCCCCCACCAGGGACTGCATTGGTGGCCATAGGGCCCATTGGTACCACGGCTCTGGCCACAGAGTCCGGTGCCACTGCACCTGCTGTGGCACCGGGAGAGCAGGCTGTTCAGCCTGACTGGCCTGTCTCATTGATCGACGACTATGAAGGGAGGCCAGGCTGGTGTATGACCTGCCGCTGTCCCTGGACCGGGAGGAGCGGTGGCGTCGGGAACGGTGCCAACCATGAGACCACGATCCCAACTTAGAGGAATGGTACTGCCGGTAGCAGCTGCTCTGTGATCAGCTCCGGCAGGCGGATCTGCGATGGCGAGGCACCAGCGATCAATGCCCGGGACCGGCATAGACATAACATCCCAGGCCACTTGCAGGGTCTCCGGCATGGAGGGCATCCGGACATCCGGTGAAGCCTGCTCCGAACGGTCTGGGCTACTCCGCTCGACCTGAATCAGAGGACTAGAGGCCGATGGGGACTGAGGACTGCCCAACATGGGTCTAGCCTTTCCCCCGGTTTTGCTCTGGTGCCACAGTGGAGAAGGCCTCTTCTTAGCCTTCTTGGCATGCCCCGCGGATGGGGAGCAGTGCTGACTGGTAGATGGCACCGAGGGGTCACCGCACACCAACACCGCAGTACCTGGTGCCGACTCAGAGCGGCATACTGGAGTCGGGGACAACGCCAACTCCATCAGGATAGCCCGGACCCAAATGTCTCTTTCTCTCTTGGTCCGAAGCTTGAAAGACCTGCAAATCTTGCAGCAATCGCTGAGATGGGTTTCACCCAAACAGCGTAAACAGTCCACGTGTGGATCACTCACAGGCATTGGCCGCCTACAAGTTTTGCACGATTTAAAACCCGGGGCATTTGCCAGCCCCGGCGCACTAAACTAAACTAACTAATCTAACCACTTCAACTACAGGTACTACTACACTGACCAACCAAGAGTTCTGGAGGAAAGCTGCAGACAAGCTGGAGCAGAGCAATTCCGAAGCACCTTCATGGGCGGCAAGAAGGAACTGAGGGTGGGGGGAGTGCGCAGTGCCCCTTATACCGCACCATGGAGGCACCACTCTGGGGGTCGCTGGGGCGGTCTCCTACGGGTACTGCTAGGGGAAAAACTGCCGGCACAGGTGCATGTGGCAAGCACGCACACCTATTGTGGAATACACATGGGCAATCACTTGAAGAAGAAAAGAAACTTTAACAAATCAGAGAACTGCAGGTAGGATCCCCTGGTAAAAAAAAATCTAAGGGAAAAATTTGCTCAGGAAAGCTGGCAGTTTCTCAAAGAGACAACATTAAAGGCACAATAGCAATCTAGCCCAACATAAAGGAAAGATAGGAAGAAAGGTAAGAGGCCATTCTCTTTAGTGAAAATCAAAAAGGAATCCTAGAAAAAGTGGAAACATGGACAAACTGATAAACAAGTATGGAAAAAAATCAGAAAGGGTAAGGCACAAAATGAGTTACACCTAGCAGGGGACATAAAAGGCTGTAAGAAGTTGTTCTGTAAATACATTAGGAGCAAGAGAAAGTTACAGGAGTATGTGGAACGATTACTTAGTCAAGAAGGATCGCTAATTACAGACAACATCAAGAAGGCTGCGGTGCTTAAGGCCTATTTTGCTTAAGTCTTCACTAAAAAGATTAATTGTGACCAGATGCTTAACACAATTAATATTAACAAGGGGGAAGGAACATAAATTAGAGCAGAGAAAGAACAGGTTAAAGAATAAGATAAGTTGGATGCAGTCAAGTCATCAAGGCCTGATAAAATTCACCCTAGGGTACTTAAGGAACTAGCTGCAGCACTATCAGAAGCCTTAGCAATTATCTTTGGGAATTCATGGAGGATGGGTGAGATCCCAGAGGACAAGAGAAGAGCAAACATTGGTCCCCTTTTTTACACATAGATACTAAGAAAACCCAGGGAATTACATATCAGTCAGCCTAACTGCAACACCTGGAAAGATACTGGAACACTTTATTAAGCAATCGATTTGTAAGCACCTAGAAGATAATAGGGTTATAAGTAATATCCAACATGAATCTGTCAAGAACAAATCATGCTAGACCACCTAATTTCTTCTTATGACAGGGTTACTGGCCTAGTGGAGTAGAGTGAAAGCAGCAGATATATCTTGATTTTAGTAAGTCTTTTGACACAGTCCCCTATGGACATCCTCACAAGCAAACTACAGAAATGTGGTCTAGGTGAAATTACTGTAAGATGGGTGCACAAATGGTTGAAAAGCCATACTAAAGAAGTAATTATCATTGGTTTGCTGTCAAACTGGGAGGATGAATCTGGTGGGGACCCACAAGGTCTGTCCTGGGTCTGATACTATTAAATATTTCAGTTAATGTCTTGGATAATGGAGAGCACAGTATGCTTATGAAATTTGCAGATAACACCAAGATGGAAAGGGTTGCAAGCACTTTGAAGGGCAGGATTAGAATTCAAAATGATAAATTGGAAAATTGGTCTGAAATCAGCAAGATGAAATTCAATAAAGACAAGCATAAAGTGCTACAGTTAGTAAGGAAAAAAAATAAAGGCAAAAAATACAAAATGGGAAATAATGGGCTAGGTGGTAGTACTACAGAAGAGGATCTGGGAGTTAGAGTGGATCACAAATTGAACATGAGTCAACAATGTGATGCAGCTGCAAACAAGGCTAATATCATTTTGGGGCAGATATGTATCACACGGGAGATAATGGTCCTGCTGTACTCAGCCCTGGTAAAGCCTTAGCTGGGCTACTAAGTCCCGTTTTGGGTGTCACACTTTAAGAAAGATGCAGATAAATTGGAGAGAGTCCAGAGGAGAGCAACAAAAATGATAAGAGGTAGAGAAAACCTGACCTATGAGGAAAGGTTAAAAATCCTGTGTATGTTTAGTTTTGAGAAAAGAAGACTGAGGGGGGCACCTGATAACAGTCTCCATTACATTAAGGGATGTTATAAAGAAAAAGGTGATCAATTGATCTCCATGTCCACTGAAGGTAGGACAAGAAGTATCTGGATCAATCAGCAGCAAAGGAGATTTAGGTTAGATTTTAGGAAAACCTTTCTACTATAAGGCTAGTTAAGCTCTGGAACAGGTTTCCAAGGGAAGTTGTGGAATCTCCATCATTGAAGGTTTTTAAGAACAGCTTAGACCAGGGGTCGGCAACCGGTGGCTCGCGGCTCGCCAGGGTAAGCACCCTGGCGGGCCGGCCCGGTTTGTTTATCTGCCGCGTCGGCAAGTTCGGCCGATCGCGGCTCCCACTGGCCGCGGTTCGTGGTCCCAGGCCAATGCGGGAGGCAGGAAGCCGCGGCCAGAACATCCCTCGGCTCGCGCCGCTTCCTGCCTCCCGCATTGGCCTGGGATTGCGAACCGCGGCCAGTGGGAGCCGCGATCGGCCGAACTTGCCGACGCGGCAGATAAACAAACCGGGCTGGCCCGCCAGGGTGCTTACTGGCGAGCTGCGAGCCACCGGTTGCCGACCCCTGGGTTAGACAAACACCCGTCAAGGATGGTCTAAGTGCAGGGGCTAAACTAGATGGCCTCTCAAATTCCCTTCAGTTCTACAATTCTTTAATTATGACACTACTTCCAGCTTCTTGAGACCAGGCCACTCCACTTCTGCACACTCACAACACACAATTTCCTTCCTGCTCCAACCATCTTTAAACGGTGACAAACCCCTCTTGTCTGTTAGCAATACCCCATGTCCTCTTGTGACACCTACTCCCTTTAGATAGCTCAGGAAGCCAGGATGCAGAGCTAAAGTGCAATTGTCCAAGCGAGGGAGGGAAGTTAAGAGATTGATTCTGTCATGGCTTGCTGGCACCAGGGTCAGATGGTACTGCAGCTGAAGAGTTAGGGATGCTGTTGTCTCTTGATAGCAGATCGAGCAGTGCCCCTGGAAGCATAAGGCTCTGTGCAGTTGCATAAATAACTTATGCCTAAGGTAGCTAATATTTATACCTCAAGTAGCTTCAAAAAATATCACAGACACAAACTGCATACTACTGGCTTTTCACAAGTCATCCAGTTCACTGGAAAACTGAAAGTCTGTGTTATTTGCACAAATTACACAGAACATGAGATAATCCTGCAAATTTATTTGCAAGCACTTATTACATTTTGGAGGATAGCACTTTGCATATATTTCACTATGTGTAAATTATGAGGCACCATATGTATTTATAATGAAATACATACTCTACATACAGAAGAACAGGGCCAAAATTTAACTTCTGGCCAAAACCTGGGGTCCTTTTTCAGACCAAACCCAATGGGTGCAGCTAAAGAAAGGAACAATGGGGAAAGTCAATCAGGATTTTACCCTTTAAGAGAGTTTCAATGCCTATGTTATTTTTGTTTAAGTACAACAAATCCAAAATCTAGTGTTGAGAAAACTGCCACTGTATGAGATACCAATTTAAAATGTAAAGACCAAATTTACTATTGGCATAAATGAGCACAAGTCCATTGTTAACTGTTATGGATTTTCATCCACTTAATGAAGCAGTGAACTTGGTAACAAATCTCTTAACAGTGTTTCCCTGTAATCTATATCCAGCAAAGCTTTTCTATCTCCTGCAAATATGCAGTCTCAGAACATTTCACACCACCTGCTACTTACTGTTCCTGCTTATGAAACAGCATAAATCATTGAATTAAAGAACTATTCAAAATGACCCTTAATTCTTAGAGCTAAGAAATTCTCAAAGCCTCAAAAGAGGATCAATCAATTCAGCCCTGCTCTATATTATGGCATTCTTGAAAATTTTGTAGATTTTACTTTGCCAGTATAATAATAAACAAAATGTGTATACAGCAGTTCTCTCTTTTTGTTCCCTTCAATACTTTTAAGTTAATACATCTCTTTCAGAAATTACAGTAAGAAAATGTAGGGTTTAAATTCCCCTCACACCGATGTAAATCAGGAGTTACTCTATTAAAATAGAGTTATCCCAGGGCAAAACCAGCAGAAGTGAAAAAAGTATCAGACTCATTAAGTTTAAGTACACACAAACTGCACTTTTAATCATCAGTACTGCTTCTTAATTTCCTCTACTTGCAGTTTATTACTCCTCCTGGGGGAATTCTGCCCCAAAAAATAAAAAAGCTGTGCTAAAGAATTAAAAATTCCGAGCACAATATTTTAAAATTCTGCAAAACTCTGCATATTTTATTTGTCAAAATAACACAATATAATCCTGTAATTTTCTATTATTTTGGTAATTTATTTCAAAATACCTGTCAGCAAGTATGTCTGTAACAATAGAGACAACAAAAAAATTCAAGGAATGTTTTTTGACAAAGCAGCAAAGAATCCTGTGGCACCTTATAGACTAACAGACGTTTTGCAGCATGAGCTTTCGTGGGTGAATACCCACTTCTTCAGATGCAAGACAGAACCAGACTAACACGGCTACCCCTCTGATTTTTTGACAAATAAATTCCTTATTAGGCATTTAAACTACAACACAGAAACGTATTTCCCACATCCCTCAGAAGCAGTGCAAAGACTGGGGAAGCCAGGGGTAATGGGGGACAGGGAAGTAATTGCTGGGAAGGAGCCTGGGAGGGGACCTGGAGAGTTGTTGGGTGTGGGTGGGAGAAGTATGGAACAGGGTTTTGGGGTTTTTTGCAGGGAAGGACTGTTAGAGAATTGGGGAGCCTCCCCCATGCAGACCCCTAGCTTCTCCCATTTAGTCAGGCACATCTTCCCCCTCACCGTGTGTCCCTGCACTCCCTCACCCGTGTCCCTGCACTCCCCTCCCCATGTGCCCCTGCACCCCCAATCAGACACATCCTCCTCCACATCCCCATGTGGCCCTGCAACCCCTCCCATTCAGCCCCTGGATCAATGCTGTTATCCCACTAGTTCCTGTGCCCCTGCCTCAGTCTGTCCCTTCCACTAGCCCATCTGAACCCCAGTCTCTGTTATCCCCCCAGCAGCCCTATGTGACCTGCTCTGTCCATCCTGTGCCTCCTCACCTGGCCTCTGCCCCCTCTCTCTCTGGCCCGTGAGCTGGATGTCCTCCCTTCTGGTGCCACAGTAGCCCGTGACGGGCAAAAGGTGTAATTGCAGTGCCTCTCCAGCAGAATGTATTTTCTTCAGGGGAAAAAATATCTGCGGGGGTGTGATGGGGCACCTGCCCCACACTGGCCAGTAAGGGGTTAACAGAGCCCTAGGGAGGCCGCACAAAACGCAGCCAATAGGAGAGGGGCTGTGAAGAGTGGCCAATCAGGGACCCGCAGGCCCATATAAGAAGAGCTGCATGACAGAGCAGGGTCAGTAGCTGTTTGGAGCTTGTGGAAGGAGTACTGTGTCTGGAGCAGGCTGCAATCCTGGAGCACCTTAGACAGAGTAGTGCAGGCAGGAACCCAGAGAGGGGAGAAGGAGCTCTGGACAGGTTCCTGAGACTGAGAAGGGTGCTTTTTGGCCATGCGGAAGTGGCCCAGGAAAATGCAGTGATAGTAGAGGCAAAGGAAAGGAAGTGACTGTGGTTCGGAGGGTCCCTGGGCTGGGACCTGGATTAGTGGATGGGCATAGGTTTTCCCCCATTTGCCACTGAGGAAGTGGAAGGACTACTGAAGAACTAAACCTCGAACAGACGGGGGGAACACAGAGAGTGATGTGGCTGGAGGGCTGAGCCATGAAGAGGATGCTGCGGATCCTGAGGCAGCAAGCAGGGCTGCAGGTAGATGGTGGAGATCAAGTGATGGTGTGCAGATTTGGATGGGGATGTTGACCTTGAGCTAATCTCGAGAATGACTTGGAGGTGCCAGTCGGGTGATGAGTGATGCACACTGACAACTTGGTGGAGAATGCTGGCATAGGGTCACCCTACTATAAGGGGAGGACAGAGGACAGTGGGGATGACTGCCTGTCATAAGGATTTGAAAGACTATTTGAGAGACTGTGAAGGTGGAGAGACAATGGAACTACAATATGCGGAAGCATGTTTTGCCGAGGGATCATACACCCTCCCAGGCTGGACTCCAGAGTCGCAGCCCCTGCAGAAAGGGGCTGGCAGTCAGCAAGGGTGACTCCAGGCCCTGATAAGGCAGGTACTCGAAACCCAGCAGATAGTGGGAGGCACAGGAGTACTTGCAGGCCTCTATGGCCCAGCTAGCTAAGCAGCAGCTGTATATATTCAGGCTCCTGTGGGAAGAGGTCACTAGAGGCCACAGAGTGAGAGTGGGAAGCATGGCATCAGGGCAGGAGGCCAGTGGTTGGGACAGGACTGTGTTATGCCTGTGGGCGACAAAGACACTGGAAGGAAGAAAGCCCCTACCGGGATGGGGGACAAAAGCCTCACTCAGAGAATGGGAGGAAGAAAGAGCCCAGGAGAGTCCCACATGTGAGGAAACAGGGAAGGGATGGGCATGTTGGGCCTCTGAGCAACCGGGGCACCTGCAGTAGGAGTGCCCATACATGAGCTGTAGTGTAGAGTCAAGGCTAGCCCAGGTAAAGGGGCTGTGCAAAGGAGGACAATGGGAGGCCTATGGCCAAAGAGAGGCAAAGAAGTTGCTTTCAATGCCATGAGGTGGGCCATATAAAAATACATTGCCCCCTTAGGAAAAGGCAGGATAGAAAAGGCATGCCCAGGAACCAGGCGAGGGTATAGACCAGGGGTCGGCAACCGGTGGCTCGCGGCTCGCCAGGGTAAGCACCCTGGCGGGCCAGCCCAGTTTGTTTATCTGCCGCGTCGGCAAGTTCGGCCGATCGCGGCTCCCACTGGCCGCGGTTCGCGGTCCCAGGCCAATGCAGGAGGCAGGAAGCGGCGCACAAGTTTTTCTCCATGCAACATGATATCAACCCAGTAACATCTTTTGCCCACAGGACACCTCTTTGATTTGTCATTATTCCTTATTTTTGAATTTTAATTCTTCTTTATAATAGCACATACTGAGCATTTCAACCTCTGAGGTGCTAAATCTTCACAAACATTAGCCTTATAATTCCCCTGCAAGATACTGTAGATATTACAATCCTCTCCTGCAAGTCCTAATTTCTTGCTCTAAGGTAAGCAGTAGCAATCTTTGGCCAGTTGAGGTCAATGTCACATTCATTGTAAAGAGGTCGCAGTGTGCAATATCTTAGTAAACTAATTCTCTTGGTTATAATTTCAGCAGGCAGCTAATAAACTGCCCTCGCTTCAGCTCAAAATACTTATTCAGCAGAAATGGATAACCAGTGGAGAGAACAGTAATACTGTGCACTTCCATCATGCCTCCATCTCACAGAATATCAAGTTACTTTAGAAACATTAATGAATTAAGTTTCAAAATATCCAAGTGATGTACACAAGTATCTTCCCCCACAAGAAAACGTCATTAAAATATAATTATGGCTGAAAGGGTGTTGACATGCAGTATAGCTAACACCCAACCAAATATTTTTGTCCCTACCTGTCATATACATATAACAACCTTACCACATGGAACACCAGAAAAATCTGCAAATGCATCACTGAGGATTCAGCCAGCCAGTTCCCCCACAAACTGCTTACTTATTCAGATGAATCCAACAAATGATTCAGTTAAACATCCAAACAAAAGAGCCTAAACCTGACTTGAGAGAGTGCAGTCTGACTCTGTGCCCACATGCAGCCTAGTCAAGCATCTGCTCATGTAATGTTGACAGACCCCAGTCATTGGGATAGAAATGGGGACCTCTGGAGCTTAATGCATGAGCCTCTACCACATAAGCTAAATGCCAACTGGCTGTTAGCTAAGGCTGTAGAGCAGACTCATTAATTGCTCTCTAAGTGGTCTCGGTGCCACTAAATGGGACAGAATACTACACCCAGAAGGTGTGTGGGTTACACTCACACTTTATGATTGCAAGATTGGGGCCAAAGGATTATGGGATTGAGGCAAATGTAAGATTGACTGGGCGGTAGAAATTGGTTCAGGTGATAATGAATGAGCAATTGTTACATGGCAGCAGATAATTAACTGGATTCCTCCAGACTTTCTAATGTTTAAGGCAGGGGTGGGCAAACTTTTTGGCCCGAGGGCCACATCTGGGTGGGGAAATTGTATGCAGAGCCATGAATGTAGGGCTGGGGCGGGGTACAGGTGGGAGGGGTGCAGTGTGCAGAAGGGGCTCAGGGCAAGGGCTTGGGGTTCATGGGGGAGCTCAGGGCAGGGGGTTGGTGGTGCAGGAGTGGTGTGCGGTGCAGGAGGGGGCTCAGGGCAAAGGGTTGGGGTGCAGGAGAGGTGTTGCAGGGGGCTCAGGGCAGGGGTTGAGGTGCAGGGTGCAGAAGAGGTTTGGGGTGTGGGATCTATCCCGGTGCCGCTTACCTCGAGCAGCTCCGGGGTGGCAGCAGATCACAGCGGAGCTAAGGCAGGCTCCCTGCCTGCCCTGGCCCCGCCCCACTCCTGGAAGTGGACAGCATGTCCAGCAGTGGCTCCTGGGGATGAGGTGGGGCAGGCGGCTCCGCCGCGCACTGCCCTTGCCTGCGAGTACCACCACCACAGCTCCCATTGGCCGTGGTTCCCCGTTCCTGGCCAATGGGAGCTGCGGGAGGTGGTGCCTACAGGTGAGGGCAGCATGCAGAGCCCTCTTCCCCTTCCCCCCCACCCCAGGGGGCTGCAGGGATGTGGTGCCAGCCGCTTCCGGGAGTGGAATGGGGTCAGGGCAGGCAGGGAGCCTACTTTAGCCCCGCTGTGCCACAGGGCTGGCAATCCCGCAGGCCAGATTGAAAGCCCTGGTGGGCCAGATCCAGCCCATGGGCCATAGTTTGCCCACCCCTTGTTTAAGGGCTTGTTGGGTCCCTTATCACTGGTGCCTTCAGCATTTACACACTCACACTATTGGACTAATGAAAATTTGAAAAATGTGTTGTAGTTATTTGTGTTTTAATTTATTGACATTTAGATATATGGCTATTTTATTTGCATTTTTGTACACAAATGGACATGATGAAGTGGTCATTTTAAAAAATACATGTAATTCATCTGTCAAGTATGGAAAATTCCAGATTTTTCTGACTCTCAGTCCTGAGCTACATAGAATGTAATATAATACTGTAAACTCTTAGGACTCTTCCCCCATCATTTTAATAACATTCAGCCTTTCAAGAATATGGATGTAAAATTCTTAAAGCCTCATTTAAAAAAAAAAGAAAAAAGGAAGAACCTGAATGGCAAAGACTGCCAAAATGAGATGACATTAAATGCCACTGATTATTTAATAAGAAGAGTAATCAAGTGGTTGGAGAGACAATTTGATTACCTTTTTTAGGTTTTTTGGTTTTGTACATATAAATCATTAAACTCAGCAGTATACATGGATATAAACTGATGGATTACTCTTGCACCTGCTTCTTAATGAAGCCGTTTCAATTTTTGTGATTGCAGTATACCAGAACTTGTCCTGTAAATCAAGTTTTTCTAAGGACACTGGGCACTCATTCATTGACTTAGAATAAGATCTCAGAGCTGGATATGCTTGCAGTACTCATTCGGTCACTGACACAGCACAATACAGACATTGCTAATAAAATCTGCTGTTGGCAAATAACTGACAGGTAAATTACATATTATATCATTGATTTCAATTAGCCAATGAATTTCATTTCTGGCATATTTAAATATTCTGGGGGTAGGGAACAGAAACCTTGACCAAGTTGTCAGTGCGGAGGATTTTTGTGTCAGAACTTACGTTTTTATTATCAGCTCTGCCACTGATATTTTCCTGTATCGTAACTGCTCTCTAGGTGCATGAGTAGGTGAGCTGTGAGTTTGTGGCACAACATGGTCTGTACTCGGTTTCAGATAACTGAATGCAATTTTGTCCCATTTCTATTTTGGAACACAGGGCAATCATCCCCACCCCAGACAAGTCAGTCCACAAATAGGATAAAGTATCAGAGGGGTAGCTGTGTTCGTCTGGATCTGTAAAAGCAGAGAAAACTACAATGCATTGGTGACCTTCCAGAAAACACCATCCTAGCCACCATGGATATAGAGGCTCTCTACACAAACATCCCACACACAGATGGAATACAAGCTGTCAGGAGCAGTACCCCTGATGATAGCACAACTGGTTGTTGAGCTCTGTGCCTTTATCCTCACACACAACTATTTCAAATTTGATGACAATATATACCTCCAGATCAGTGGCACCGCTATGGGCACCCGCATGGCTCCACAATATGCCAACATTTTTATGGCTGACCTGGAACGCTTCCTCAGCTCTCGTCCACTCACGCCCCTTCTCTACCTACGCTAAATTGATGACATCTTCATCATCTGGACCCATGGGAAGGAGACTCTGGAAAAATCCCACCACGATTTCAACAGCTTCCACCCCACCATCAACCTCAGCCTGGACCAATCTACACGGGAGGTCCACTCCCTAGACACCACGGTACAAATAAGTGATGGTCACGTTAACACCACCCTATACTGAAAACCTACCGACCGCTATGCCTACCTTCATGCCTCCAGCTTCCCTCCCGGGCACACCACACTATCCATTGTCTACAGCCAAGCACTGAGGTACAACCGCATCTGCTCCAATCCCTCAGACAGAGACCAACACCTACAAAATCTTCACCAAGCATTCTCAAAACTACAATACCCGCATGAGGAAATAAGGAAACAGATCAACAGAGCCAGACGTGTACCCAGAAGCCTCCTACTGCAAGACAAATCCAAAAAAGAAACCAACAGAACTCCACTGGCCATCACATACAGTCCCCAGCTAAAACCTCTCCAATGCATCATCAAGGATCTACAACCCATCCTGGACAATGATCCCTCACTTTCACAGGCCTTGGGTGGCAGGCCAGTCCTCGCCCACAGACAACCTGCCAACCTGAAGCATAGTAACTGCACACTGCACCATAGTAACTCTAACTCAGGAACCAATCCATGCAACAAACCTTGATGCCAACTCTGCCCACATCTCTACACCAGCGACACCATCACAGGACCTAACCAGATCAGCCACACCATCACCAGTTCATTCACCTGCATGTCCACCAATGTAATATATGCCATCATATGCCAGCAATGCCCCTCTGCTATGCACATCAGCCAAATCGGACAGTCCCCACAGAAAAGGATAAATGGACACAAATCAGATATTAGGAATGGCAGTATACAAAAACCTGTAGGAGAACACTTCAATCTCCCTGGACACACAATAGCAGATTTAAAGGTAGCCATCCTGCAGCAAAAAAACTTCAGGACCAGACCCTCTACCCCCACCCCCAAGCTTCTCTCTCTTTCCAGTCATATTGGTGTTTAGGAGAGCAAAATATTTCTAATTAGTCAATGAACATATTTAATTTAGCAGTTCATGATCTACTCCATCTCAGCTGCATTAGATGGAGACTGGTAGAAGCAGCACAGAGTTATGATTTATTGGTGTGACAGACAAAAGATTTACATTGCACACCTTTGAAGTGGTTGGGTGCATTTTTTTTCTGTAACAGCAATGGCAGAAAACCACAGTACTTAGGTCAGACTAGATGATCTACTAGTCCCTTCTGGCTTTAAACTCAATGAGTGGTTTGATCTGGGAGAAATGTGTGGAAGGTGTCCTACACTTGATTCCTTAAGAATCATGGTGCCAAATTCTTCCCTGATATCAGTCTACAGGTCAGATCCTGCCCTGAGTTAAGGCTGATTTGCACTACTCAGGGCAGATTTAGAACTATTGTGTGTGGCCAATCTACCCCTGCATAAAATAGTCCTGGGGAGGCACAGAGAAGTCATAGCAGCTGCTACGTAATTCTCCTTTTTGTGTTAGGGGCAAGACCAAGGTGTTTCTCCAGCTGCCAAAATTCAAATAGAGCAACCTTCAGGCTCCTCTTTCCACCAGGGACTGCCTGGTGGCCAGACAGCCCTAGGACTGAGGTCACAAAGGTGTCCTTTGTGCCATCTCTCCCCAGCTGTGATGAGTGCTACTTGATCACAGGTGATTATCTAGCCCATTGATTTCAAATTATACACCAATTTCACCCTTGGTATGTAGAGTGTTCAGTGTAAAACCTTGTAATAGAGTTTTTTCCAAAATAATCTCCTTCAGCACAAAATTATTTCCACTGAGTTACAATATGGATCTCTGATCTTCACTTTGGATATCTATTGCATAGTCTGCATTAATTTAATGTGAAGAACTCCCACTCACATTAATGAGAGGTCTTCATGTGGTGTACATGAATATGGAATAAAGATAAAGATATAAGAGAAAATTTTTGCCCTTAACAGCATACCCCTATAACTTAATTTCAACCAAAGTTCTTTCCAAAGGATTATGTAAGAAGCTGGCTCAATGTATTTGTATTGTCATATAATTACAAAGTCATCCCATAGGGCCATATGCTCACATGGCTTGTGTGCTGAAGAGTATAGCTACTTTTTCAAACCCTGACACCAGAATCTACATATAAGATAAAATATCGTATTTGGCATGGTGCCATATCAGCCTCCAACACAAAAATGATCTTATGCTGAAAGGGCCAAATTATCTCTAGTGCAATTTCACTGATGTGAATTGAGTTTCAGCAGGAATTGCTTTGGTCCAAGATCTGCGAAAGACATGCAGACTACAAAAAAGGGGTTGTGATATAAAAAGTGTGGGATGAATCAGGGCAAATGTATATCCAGTGCTATGTATCGTACCCAGGAAAAATAAAGAAACAATTAATCCCTTCCACTTCTATGTATGGAGGGGACATAAACCTGAACAGAGATAATTCCCTACTAAATTTTACATAATATTAAGAAGACTTTTCTATAGAACCCTGTTGGTTTCATTCCTATTAAAAATCTATTAGATGTTTTCATTAGAGAACCTTTACAGATTTAAGAGTAGCTGTGGCTGGTGTATAGAACAGATTCACACAATGCATCTGAGAAATCAAAATAGGCTACAGGGGTGCGGCATGCGAGCTGATTTTCAGTGGCACTCACACTGCCCAGGTCCTGGCTACCGGTCTGGGGGGCTCTGCATTTTAATTTCATTTTAAACATTTTAAAAGCGTCTTAAACATTTTAAAAACCTTATTTACTTTACATACAAGAATAGTTTAGTTATATATTAGAGACTTATGGAAAGAGACCTTCTCAAAACATTAAAATGTATTACTGGCACGCGAAACCTTAAATCAGAGTGAATAAATGAAGACTCGGCACACCACTTCTAAAAGGTTGCCGACCCCTGGGCTACATAATATCAATTTGTCTGATAAGGATACTTGAATCCATTGTTGTTCCATTTCTGTTCAGGCGCCATTAATATGGAATATCTACATAAAGTTAGGACAAGGTTTTATCAGATACCAGGAGTACTATAAATTTCAGTTTAAATGCTTATTGCCTTCTGTTTTCAAAATAGATTTATCTGTTTTACTGTTACTTCCATTACCTCTGTGACAAATTATTGCTCCCCCCCGCCCGTCAGTGCTACAGAAATCCATAATAGATCGTCATATGGTTCCTCAAGAGATGACTCTAATTGATGTCACATAAACAGATCTTACCTACTCCTACTCAAGATTCCCATTTATAATCCAACAAGTGCATTAGCCCTTTTGGCCATACCATCACAAAGGGTGCTCATGTTCACTTAATTATCCACCATAATCCCTCAAATCTTTTTCAGTCACTGCTTTCCCCCGTAGTCACCCATCCTGTAAGTATGGCCTACATTCTTTGTTTCTAGACATATAACTTTACATTTAGTCATATTAAAATGGATATTGTTTGCTTATTCCCATCTTACCCAGTGACCCAGATCACTCTCTCAGTGACCTGTCCTCTCCATTATTTACTATTCCCCCAATCTCTTTGTCATCTGCAAAATTTATCAGTGATTTTGTTTTCTTCCTTGATAAAAATGTTAAATACTGTAGGGCCAAGAACTGATCCCTGCAGGGCTCTGGTTAAGGGGCTGTTTAACTGTCGATGCTTGGGTTTGGGCTGAAGCCTGGGCCCTAGGATCCTGCGAGGTTGGAGGATCCCAGAGCTTGGGCTGTAGCCTTAGCACAAACGTCTACACCGCAGTGAAACAGCCCTGCTGCCTGAGCCCCACGAGCCCAAGTCACTGGCAAGGGTAAGCTGTGAGTTTTTAATTGCAGTGTAGACATACCCTTATGCTCTCTTTTGAGGGTTTAAGTGGTACACAGGCTTGTTTGGGTCATCTGTGCAGGGATGAATCTCACCCAAAACCGTCCCTAGGGTACAGGTAATTGGGACGACCACCCAGGGCCCCGCACTTTGGGGGCCCCTGTGCTTCGTGAGGAGGCAGGCGGAGAGGTGAGGTGGGTGAGTGGGGCAAGGAGGAGCCCCCCTACTGATCTTCCCCTCCCTCCCAGCACCTGTTTCGCAGCATCTGGAGGTGATGGGGGGAGGGGAGAGGAGCGAGGGCACAGTGTGCTCGGGGAAAGGGGCGGAACTGGGCGGGGAAGAGGTGGGGCAGAGCGGGGGTGGGAAGAGGCAGGGTGAGGCCTTGGGGGAAAGAGTGGAGTGGGGGCGGGGCCTGGACGGAGCCGGCGAGGAGCACCGTCCAGCAGACGCCTATCCACCGTCCACAGCGCCTATGTCCCAGGCCCCACACCTCCCTAGGAATGGCCCTGATCTCACCTAAAGAGAATAAGAATATTTTGGAGTTTGCAGGGAAAGGCATAAACACAGCAAACCAAACTAAGTTGGAACATATTTAAATTTTTGATTTACCCAAAAGCTCATGAAAAAATTCTCTCATAAACTGAAATATTTCATGTGGTTTATTTTTGTTTCTATCAAGTTGGGGAAAGATTAAAATCTGCTTTACAGTTGGAGGTTTGCTTCAACCAAAGCTATGAAGAGATATCTCACTCTCTCCATAATCTTAAGCATTTTAATAATGTTCATCACTGTAGTATTTTTACAACATTCATCACTGGTGCTATTTCATTATATTCTCAA
The DNA here is from genome assembly GCF_020497125.1 of Mauremys mutica. Lineage (NCBI taxonomy): Eukaryota > Metazoa > Chordata > Testudines > Geoemydidae > Mauremys > Mauremys mutica. Next base: position 43,160,088 of record NC_059079.1, on the reverse strand, counting down.
AGTATAAGGGTAACCATACCCATGCAGAGGTCTGGCCAGCAATGCAGAATTGGCCTTATTCACAAATGTTGCAGTATGTGTAGTAGTACTATGCTCTTCCTTTTCCTATACAGTATCCACAGCTTCTTGATAGCCAGTTAGTATAGCTCATCATACCAAATGATTGCTATAAATGTTTTTTCTCATGATTGGATGGCATGGGTATTTGTGCAGCTCAGTATGAGAGTATATTTAGGAGGTCCATGGCCCTTTAACTCCTTTTTTTTACTATACAAGTATGTGCTATGTAAAGTAAAGCAATTCTCTGCTAATTTTCTGCTTTGTATGCTCTTTATTATTTAACACCAATAATCTAAATATGAAATAACAACTGTAATCTTCCTATGTGGGATAAAACTGCAGCCCTTAAAATACCCTAAGATTGCACTATTCAATATAACTAAGCAACAGATATAAACAGATCACTGAAAACATTCCACAAATGTAGGTATTTAACTTTCGTTGAGGCTTTTCCTTCTCAGATTCCTATTGGTATTTTTTCAATTAGTTGTTACAAATGCTGAGTAGATAAACTCCAGTTTCGCATGACGTGGTGGCACTAAATTGTCAGTCTGTGTTTTAGTTACATGCTTCCAGACTGCAAAGCTTTGAAGTTGGAATAAAAGATATGTCCTTACGAACTTCAGCCTGTTCCTTAAACTCTCTTGGTTTGTTGTGGGTGTGTGTAGGCATGTCATTCATTCAGTTTGGTGAAGCACAGTAGTTATTAATCATTTAATAACAAGAGACCTGACTCTACAAATATGTGACAGGAGTGTGCCATGTGTATTTTTCCCCTGATTACTACTAATGCCTTTGAACCTTTTTAATAAGATGTTACACCAGCTGCCTTATAGTTAGGTGGTGACTCTGTAATAACAGAAAGTGCAGCCAAAATCATGAATGCCTCCTTGTTTACTTCTGGGGGAATTCTGCACCACTGCGCATGCAGAGAATTTATGTTCCCCGTAGATTTCTTTGCTTCCCCACAGAAAAATGACTTTTTGACAGGAAAGCAAATGAAAGTAACAAGAATGGTCATGCAACCTTCCTCAGCAGTATGTTTCGGGTGCCAAGGGAAGCCGGCAGAGAGGTAAATCACTGTGTGGCAGGGGGCTGGACTGGGGAAGACCCCACCGGTGGCTCCAACTCTGCGCTGGGCTCAGCTGCTAGTTCCATCTGGACTAGGGAAGACGGGACTTCCTCTTCCCCTCCATGGTATTCGGGACCACATCAGACCCACCCCCAGATTTCTCCCCCAGCTGCAGGAAGCTCTGCAAACTTCCCCCACCCCCGTGCTTCCTGCACCCATTGCTCCTCAGCTGCAGGGGGAGGGATCATTGTACAAGTAGCTGCTCCCCCATTTGCCTAACCACTGTGCATCCAGACCCCCTTATGCCCAGAACCGTGCACCGAGCCTCACCCCCCCACACACACTCAGAACCCCCCTCAATGAACCCCACTCCCCCTGCATCTGGACCACCCCAACGAGCCACCCTCACCGGGACCCCCCCTACTGAGCCCCAACCAGCTGCACCTGGATCCCCACACTGAGCCCCATTCCCCCAGAATCTGGATTCCCCTCACTGAGAGTTCCATTACCCCTGCAGAGTCCCATTACCGTTGCACCCAGAACCCAACAAGCCTCTGTGCATCCAGATCCCCCAACACCCAGATCCCTCACTGAGCTATCCGCACCCAGATTGCCCCACACAGAACCCTTTCAACCCATACCTGGATACCCCTCACTAAGCCCCTCCACCTGGCCTGGAGGGGCAGGGCCCTGGGGTGTTTCTGGGGCAGACCTGGTCCTTGCACTGTGTTCGGGGGGGGGGGGGGGGAGGAGGAAGCTGCACAATGATCTCCCAACTCTGTGCAGCCAATGGCCTGTGCTCCCCAATGCCATTCTTTATTTAACAAATAAAATTTGCATAAATTTTAAAATATTGTGTGCAGAATATTTAATTTTTTGGTGCAGAATGCCCTCAGGAGTACTTGTTACAACAGTTTTGTTTGTGTTGCTAAAGAACAGGATCCTGACAAGCACTGAGAGGTTTGCATGGATTTGAAACTCAGCTGCAAAAATTTGCTTCATGATCAAACTTGACTCTAAGAATGCCAAACCAAAAGTATTTTTCTTTGCTAAATTTAAAACAGATTATATATGTTTGGGTTAAATAAGTGTAAAACGTTTGCCAGTTTTAGGTGGTCTTTTGTGGTTATGTCACTTTAAAACAACTTTGATAAAAAATAATTTTGTATTCCATTTATCCCATTATTTGGCATCTAATCCCTTTGGGATTAAAAAGGCCTAAAGTATTAAAGATTGAAAGGAGAGTGTTGTGTATGCACAGCACAGGATTCCTCCCCCACATTTTCATGATAATTTTTTTTTATGAAGTATGAACAGCTCAGAAGACACCACACATTAAAACAATTCAGTGAACTAAATCTAGTCCTGGTATAACTCTGCTGATTTGCGAAAAGCTACAACAAAGATAAATGTCACCAATTGTTTTTACAAATTTATGCACTGTTTCTTGCAAACACATGCTTAAATTTACATGTGAGTAGTCCTAGTGAAGTCACTGTGAGTACTCACATGCATAAAGTTAAGCATATGCATAAGGGTACATCTACAATGCAGCTGGGTAGAGCCTTCCAGCTCAAGTAGACAGACTCACACTAGCTCTGCTCAAGCTAGCATGCTAAAAATAGCAGTGTGACTGTTACAGCAAGGTTAGTCACCTGAGTACAAGACTGCCCAGATCCCTGGGTCCATACTCAGGTGGCTAGCCTGTGCTGCCCCCACATGCCACAATGTCCATGCTACTATTTTTAGCACGCTAACTCAAGCCCTGCTAGAGCAAGTCTGTTTACACTGGCTGTGAGATATGCTTCCAGCTGTCATGTCTACAGCAACTGGGCTTAACTCTAATTCAAAACTGTTTCGGCTAATCATAGGGGTGGGCAAACTTTTAATCCAGTCCTTGAGCTCCTGCCGAGGAGTGGGGTTGGGGGCTTGCTCTGCACGACTCCCAGAAGCAGCGGCACGTCTCCACTCCGTCTCCTATGCGTAGGGGCAGCCAGGGGGCTCAGCACGCTGCCCCCGCCCCAAGTGCCACCACTACAGCTCCCATGGGCCAGCAAGTGGGGCTCCCACTGACCAGCAAATGGGCCCCCCCATTGGCCAGCAAATGGGGCCAATAGGAGCTGCAAGAGCAGCACCTGCGGACAGGGCAGCACACAGAGCCGCCTGGCCGTGCCTCCGCGTAGGAGCCAGAGGGGGGACATGTCGCTGCTTCCGGGAGCTGCTTGAGGTAAGCGCTGCCCGGAGCCTGCACCCCAACCTCTTGCCCCAGCCCTGATCCCATTCCTGCCCTCCAAACCCCTCGGTCCCACCCTTCTGCACCCTAGAGCCCATACCCCCAGCCAGAGCCCTCACCTCCCCACCTGCACTCCTATCCCAGCCCGGAGCCCCCTCCCACATCCTGAACTCCTCATTTCTGGCCCCACCTCAGAGCCTGCACCCCCAGCTGGAGCCCTCACCCCCTCCCATACCCCAACTCCCAATTTCATGAGCATTCATGGCCCACTATACAATTTCCATACCCAGATATTGCCCTCGGGCCAAAAAGTTTGCCCACACCTGGTTTATCATATAGTTAATTTTCTATGCACATTCCTTTGTCTAAACAAAGTTGATTGAGGCTGTGAACAGCACTAACAGTTGATTGGATCTCACAGAAAACACAGATGGGAAAGACCTGTTAGGTCTGGAATCACCTTGTAAAGCTCTTTCCCAAGGCAATATTGTTCCCTGCAGTGTATTCTATCTAGAGTGCTTTCTCCAGCACACCTTTAAATTGACTGTGCACTACAGTACACATATTGCAACTCTGTCATAGGCTAATCATCAGTTGAAACTATGCTGTTCCACTAGCTCATAAAAAAGGGAAAGGTGAATTAATATTTATTTTAAATTGAAAATAATAGGAAGACCCCTGCAAATCTGTGGATATCTGCCCATGGATGAAGATGTCTGCAGATCGTGTTTGCAGATTGTGGATGAGACGCAGATACAAATTTTGTATCCATGCAGGACTCTAGTAATAGGGTGATCACAATCTGTACAATATATGCCTTACTATATAACTATCCTACCTCTATCCCTCCCATTCCCCTCCCTTTTTTTAAAATGACCCTCTATTGCTGAGTCACTTCTGAATTTAGGACCCTGATCCTTAAAACAGTTAGCTATATGCACAGCTTTTCTATTAATAGTTCCATAGAAGTCATCTGTGGATTCAAAATGGATCTGGAGAAACATGCTTGAGCAATTCAGCACTGAAACAGACAAGTAAGAGAAACAATTGAAATGCCCTCACTAGAAGTATTCAGAACAGACTATTATCACATTAAAGGGAATGCTGTAGGGAGCAGTTCTACAAAATGCAGTGGATCAGAGTGGATGAGAGGTCTGTACACCCGTTATTGCTTAACCTGCTTTTTTTTTCCTGCTGGTTTTAACGTGCACATTTCCCATCAAACAACTCTAAATAACCTACAATTCAACACAAATGAAATAAGCTCTGAACTGTCTGTAATGCCTACAACAATCACCGGTATTCTTAAATTGCTTGCATACTGCCCAAAAGATCCCATGCTAAAACATTACTGGCTTGATTCTCCACTGTGCTCAAGCAGAACTTGGATGAACTGGAGGGGGAAGTTGACAGGGAACCAACTGTAGCTCCCTGGTTCTCTGATGGTTCCAAAGTAAGTTGAAGCTGCAGGGGAAGAACTTTAATTTTACACCACTGGTCGAAGGTCTGGCCATATTAAGACCCTACTCCTCTACATGCCCTGCCAGGACCATTCCCTACCTACTCTCTTCTATTATTCTGGAGTTTGGTTTCCAGCACAGGAGGTAACACAGCTGGTGGTGTAGGAGGAAGTGGTGTAGAAGCCAGCTTTAACTGGTAGAGTTTCCGCGTACACTGAGATAATTCTCCAGTGCAAATTGCTGGCTGTTCTAAGCAGCACAGAAACTGCTGTGAAACACAACAACGAAGGGGCTAAATCAGAAGTGGGCAAACGTTTTGGTCCAAGGGCCACATCTGGGAATAGAAATTGAATGGCAGGCCACGAATGCTCACAAAATTGGGGTTGTGCTGCAGGAGGGGGCTCTGGACAGGGGAGTGGGTTGCGGGAGGGAGGGGGCTTTGGGGTGGGGCTGGAGATGAGGAGTTCGGGGTGTAGGAGGGTGCTCTGGCTGGGGCCAAGGGGTTTGGAGGGCAAAAGGGGAATCAGGGCTGGGGCAGAGGGTTGGGGTGCAGGAAGGGGTGCAGACTCCAGCTGGGAGTGCAGGCTCTGGGGTGGGGCTGGGGATGAAGAGTTTGGGGTGGAGGGGGATCAGGGCTGGGGAAAGGGGTTGGGGTGCAGGAGGGGACTCAAGCCACTCCCGAAAGCAGCAGCATGTCCCTTCTCCAGTTCCTATGCGGAGGCGAGGCCAGACATCTCTGCACGCTGCCCCATCTGCAGGTACCACCCCTGCAGCTCCCACTGCCGGGGCGGCGCTTGGGGTGGGGGCAGCGTGCAGAGCAGAGCCCCCTGGCTGCCCCTACACATAGGAGCCAGAGGGGGGACATGCTGCTGCTTCTGGGAGCTGTGTGGAGCTGCCCCTGACCCTGTTCCCTGGCTGGAGCGCTGGAGTGGGGCCATGCCAGGCCGTAGTTTGCCCACCCCTGGGCTAAATGTATTACCACTTTGCCTATGAACAATTCTCCTGTGCAATTTACAAGTTGTCTGCCTCATGTACTTGCTGTTCTTGATCAGATGGTGCTCCATCTACTAATATAGCCCATGGTCCTCATCTTGGCTAGCCTTGCCCAGTGTGCCTGTTTTTTCCCACTGTAGATCACTCTCATGTCTGGCAGGATCCTGACAGGTTCCCATGACTTCTGTTCAGAATCCTCTCATGTTGCTCTACACTTTATATGGTAATGTCTGGGATTACTGGGATTTGTCAGTTTCCTCCACCTTAAAATAAATTTCATTTTTAATCTGTGTTCTGGGAGTTTTTCTGCATCACAGTAATTATGTTGATGCACCTTAACTTGTCTTGCTTTTTATAACAGCCTCTTTTTTTCTTAACTCTTACAAATATTCTTCATTTTCTTTTCCGCTAGCTGCTTACTGACTAATCCCTTGCAACTCCTATATAATTGTCAGGAGCCTCTTAACATCATCACCACCATCACATAGCCTGGATCCAGCTATTCCCCATGATCTGTGAATAAGAGGCTCTCCTCTCATGTCTCTCTACTTCCCATGCAGAAAAGGGATTTTAACCACCTCTGCAGCAGTATTTCCCCCCTTCCTCTAGATCAGTATGGAGGAAGAAGGCAGGCAGTGAGTGGGCTGGAGAAAGAGTGGGCTAGTCAGTAGTGGGACTAAGAGGAACACACTTCAGCCCCCTACCAACCAATAGAGCTCAGGGCAGAAATGTAATGCAGTGAGAGGCTGAACTACATTTCTGCTGCTCCCTGCTTTCCCACTGAGCCTTCTTCCTCTAAGTGGGGTGTATGTTGGAAGCTGTGACAGGATGGGTCCACTGGAGCAAGGAGGGTTACCAAAGATGCAACAGCAGCATAGAGGCTGGGGACAACCCTGTAGACAACCCTGACCTCCTGCTGATGCCTCAGGATCTGCAAGGTGTGAAGGCCTGTTCCAAGATGGTGACTGGGCCCTCCTTTTTAAGAAATGGAATGAGAGCAAGTAATGGAATCAGAATCTTGCTTATAACTACTTGCCTAGCAGTACAATGTCATGGCACTGCCATTGTTACTCTGTATGTGTCTGCACAGTGCTTAGCACAGTGGGGCCCCGATATGTGACTGGGACCTCTAGGTGCTACCACAATACAAACAAATGAATAAATACTCTAAATCCTTACTGCTTATCTGTTTTCTATTAAGTGTCCCCACCCCTTGTTTATCTCCTGGTTCCATGCAGTCAAATTCTCCTCTCAGTCACATCCATGCAACCAAACTGAAGTCCCTGGTGCAAAGGGGTGGAGAATTTGGTATAAGCCTTCTGCCTTGGTTATAGAGCTTTTTCTCTAATTGAGTCAGCATGACCCCAGCTGCCCTCTTAGCTTGTTTTTACCTTCTCTGAGCCAGGGTCTATTTGCACTCCTGATTCTGGCAGATAATGCTGGCTGACAGTAATGACACCATGCATTGCACACTACACAATTCCATCAAATGTCCTGTGCCTAGAGGAGCAATCAAACAAAACTATCTATCCTGTACCATTTGAGCACTTCTTTTCTTGCTTCTTAGAATGCCTTTTCCCTCCTTCCTCTATTGGCCTTCTGTTTTAAAAAGGCTGAAAGCCATCATGTCATTCAGGCTTTCTTCTTGCTATTTTACTACTAACAGTAGTTCAGGTTTCAGAGTGGTAGCCGTGTTAGTATGTATCAGCAAAAAGAACAAGGAGTACTTGTGCCACCTTAGAGACTAACAAATGTATTTGGGCGTAAGCTTTCATGGGCTAAAACCCACTTCATCGGATGCATGTTCGGTTACATTTACCATGAATGCATTTCATACTTTATCTACAAATCTCTTTGCCTTCCAGTTCAAAAGCTTGTGGACAGGGTCACTTCATAGTGATTTGGTGAACATATACTATATTCTGGAGGCTGCCATCTTGTGCTCCAGAATTTAAGCATCATTTAAAACAAAATATGGTTGAGAAGGAAATGTGAACAGGTTGTAATGCAGTGATGCCAGACTGAAAACAACTCCGAGAGAGTTGTGAGCTGCCCACTGCCCTATTAATATCAAGAGGTTGTTAGTTCTGAAGTCTAATGATCAATTTAATGTCATTAACTGTTTCACTCTTCATCAAATACACAAGAAAAGAGTTTTCTGTTATGAAAATTTACTATGAGTGGAATCTCATGTTGCCTTCTGAAGAAGATGGAACTTGATGCTTGGGAAAGTATCACTTTTTTTTTTCCCCTTCTTCAATCCCTACTCATGGACCCCTAGCAAAAGAGGGATCCCACTGCCGCTTGCTGTTGCTATTCCACTATCGCAACACTCCTCTGAGGCCTGGTTTATACTAGTCGATTATTTTGGAATTAGCCAAGTTAATTTAAAAAAAAAAGATTCTGTCCACACAACCAAACCGTTTTTTTCGATTTAAAGGGCTCTTTAATCCGATTTCTGTACTCCACCTCGGCAAGCGGAGTCGCACTTAAATCGAGATCGCAATCCCGGGTTAAAGGTATTGTGGATGCAATTTGACCTTATTGGCCTCCAGGAGCTATCCCAGAATGCTCCCTTGTGACCACTCTGGACAACACTCTCAACTCCGATGCACTAGTCAGGTGGGCAGGAAAAGCCCCGGGAACTTTTGAATTTAATTTCCTGTTTGGTCACCATCAGCACAGGTGACCATCAGCACAGTCCACCATCACAGGCAACCAAGCAGAGTCCACCATCACATGAAATCATGCAGTCCTGGATTCGCAGACGAGCTCCAGCATGGTCAAAACGGGAGGTACTGGATCTCATCGCATGCTGGGAAGACGAATCTGTTATGGCAGCACTACGTTCCAAAAAAAGGAACGCAAATACGTATGCTAAAGTCTCCAGGGCTATGACAGAAAGAGGCTACTCCAGGGACACAAAGCAGTGTCGTACAAAAATCAGGGCGCTCAGACAAGCGTACCAAAAAGCCAGGGAGGCGAACGGGTGCTCTGGGTCACAGCCTCATACATTCTGCTTCTACCGGGACCTGCATGCAATTATGGGGGGGTGACGCCACCACTACCCTACCACTGTCTGTGGACACCTGCAAGGGGGCAGTTGCACGGAGTGAGGAGGATGAGTTATTGGAGGATGAAGAGGACGACAGTGCACAGGCGGCAACTGGGGAATCCGTTTTCCCTCCTAAGCCAGGAACTATTCTTAACACTGGAGCCAACAGCCTCCCCCCACTCCCAAGGCGGGCTCCCAGACCATGACTCCAGAGAAGGTACTTCTAGTGAGTGAGAGCTGGGCTGTTCGCGTTTAGTTTAAAGGGCTCATCCCTGCTCAGAGCCTCATCGGAGCCATGCAGTAGGTGTGGGGGTGGTGTTGGTGTTGTGTAAAGCGATCATCCCAGAGAGCCCACAGGCTCTCCTTTTATATGGTAAACCCACCAGGCATTGCTTGCTATGGGAAAGGGGGCCCAGCAGTTTGAAAGCATTGAAATGAACGTGGACGAAGCAGAACCCTGTGTGCTCCTAGGCTGCCTGCAAGCTGAATTCTGTTGCCCGTGTGTGATGCCTTACTCACACCAAAGTGGCAGGCACTTCAGTATAAGAGACAAAATGCTAACTTGTACAGAAACAACATGTGCTGTGTACTATGAATTGCCTGTTTCACTGAGAAAGAGTGTCCCCTTTGTTCTCTGAAATGTATCTTTAAAATACTACCCTCCCTTTTTCTTCTCCCACAGGTGCAAATGTTTCAACGCGGCCCCTATCTACTCTGTCCCAGAGGCTGGTCCAGATTAGAAGGCGGAAAAAACGAACTCGGGACGACATGTTCACCGAGCTCATGCAGTCCTCCTGCACTGATAGGGCCCAGCTGAATACGTGGAGGCAAACAATTGTGGACTCCCATAAAGCATTACAGGAACACGAAGAGAGGAGGGATGCATGCAATGAGAGCAGGCAGGACGCTATGGTCAAGCTCATGGGGGAGCAAACGGACATGCTCCGCTGTATGGTGGATCTAATGCGGGAAAGGCAGCAAGACCTCAGACTGCCGCTGCAGCCCCTGTATAGCTCCCTCCTCCCCAAGTTCCATAGTCTCCTCACCCAGACGCCCAAGAACACGAGGGGGGAGGCTACGGGGCCCCACATACTCAACCCTAGAGGATCGCCCAAGCAGCAGAAAGTTGGCATACACGAACTTTTGATTTGGTTTCTGGACTTGTCCTTCCCTCCTCCTCCACCCCCAACCCAACTACCCCCTCCCCCCAACCCGGTCTATCTTCTGATTTCTCTCAGAATGTGTTGTGCAACAAATAATAAAGAAGGGTTTTTGAACAATTGTGACATTATTTCCTTTCATATATATAGGGGGTGAGAAACAAACACAACTGTCACACTGTACCCTGGTCAGTCACAAAAATGGCTTTCAAAGCTTCACTGATGCGCAGCGCGCCCTGCTGCGCTCTTCTAATTGCCCTGTTGCCTGGCTGTGCGAAATTGGCTGCCAGGCAAGTTGCCTCAACCTCCCACCCCACCATAAACGTCTCCCCCTTACTCTCACAGATATTGTGGAACACACAACAAGCAGCGATTACAATTGGAATATTGGTTGTGCTGAGATCTAATCAAGTCAGTAAACTGCGCCAGTGCGCTTTCAAACATCCAAAAGCACATTCTACCACCATTCTTCACTTGCTCAGCCTATAGCTGAACTGCTCCTTACGACTATCCAGGGTGCCTGTGTACGGCTTCATAAGCCATGGCATTAAGGGGTAGGCTGAGTCCCCGAGGATAACTGTAGGCATTTCAACATCCTCAACAGTAATTTTCTGGTCTGAGAAGTAAGTCCCTTCCTGCAGCTGTTCAAACAGACCAATGTTCCTGAAGATGCGAGCGTCCTGAAGATGCGAGCACCTTTCCCGGCCATCCCACGCTGATGTTGGTGAAATGTCCCTTGTGATCCACCAGTGCTTGGAGCACCATGGAAAAGTACCCCTGGCGGTTTACGTAGTGGCCACCCCCGTGTGCCGGGGCCAAAATAGGGATATGGTTCCGTCTATCGCCCCACCGCAGTTAGGGAACCCCAGTGCATTAAAGCCATCCACAATGGTCTGCCCATTTCCCAAAGTCACTACCCTTGATAGCAGCTGGTCAATGATTGTGTTGGCTACTTGCAGCACACCAGCCTCTACAGTAGATCTGCTCACTCCAAAATCATTCCCAGCTGACTGGCAGCTGTTGGGCATTGCAAGTTTCCACAGTGCTATGGCCACTCGCTTCTCAACTGTGAGGGCTGCTCTCATTTTGGTGTCTTTGAGCTTCAGGGCAGGGGACAGCAAGTCACAAAGTTCCAGGAAAGTGGCCCTACTCATACGAAAGTTTCGCAGCCACTGGGAATCATCCGGTTCCACCAGTCTATGCAGTTCCACCAGTCTGTGCTTGTTTCCTGGGCCCAGAATCGGCATTCCACAACATGAACCTGGCCCACGCCACCATGATCTCCGAATCACCACATGCCGTGCTTCTAGGAACATCTGTGTCCATGTCCTCATCAGTATAGTAATTGCGCTGTCGTCACTTCCTCACCCAGTTTTGCAGGTACTGCACATACTGCTGGATAATGCGTGAGGTATTTACAATGGTCAAAACTGCAGCGGAGATCTGAGCGGGCTCTATGGCGCCTGCACAGGTAATCCTGGGAAAAGGGCGCGAAATGTAGGAGAGCTGTTCGGTTCAAGATGGCCAATAAAAGGTGGTAAATGGTAGTCTTCTGTAGCTTTCATGGAGGCAGGAAGCTCGCTAAAGCTGCAAGAGCAGGAGAGCAGAGTTTGCGGCGGAAGCTGTGCGGCTCAGTTCATGATGGATGAAAAAGGTGGGAAATGGTTAGATAAAAGAGTAGATAGAAAGACGAGAGGACATGCGAGGTGGATTCATAGTACCAGGAGAGAGGCGGTGCACCGTACTGCGCCATCTGCTGGCAGTATGGCATCTGCCGTAGCTTTCACAGAGGGATGAGCGAGTGACACACACCCAGAAACACCTGTGAGGATGTTTTTGATGCATCATACACTGGGAGCTTAACCCAGAATTCCAACGGGTGGCGGGGACTGCGGGAACTATGGGATAGCACCCACAGTGCACTGCTCCGACATTTGATGTTAGCCTCAGTACTGTTCACGCACTCCGCTGAATTCATGCGCTTTAGTGGGGACACACAACACCAAATGTATAAAATCACTTCCGAAAATTCAAATAGAATAATTTTGAATTAATTTCGTACTGTAGACATACCCTGAGTCAGACATCTAAATGAAATATACAAACTGATACACCTAACATAGCAAGATGCAGTATAGCTAGAAACAGAGCAGGAGGCACTTTGTTAGGAATAGAATATGAAACAGGTCTTCTGAAATAAATATTTCAGAGGTTTCCCTCTCAGTAAAGAAAAAGAATAGTACTATACGTGTACTCCATTACACAGTGTGGTGTCATGGTTAGAGCAGGACATTAATAGACAGACGACCCAGTTTCTATTCCCACTTTGCAACTGATTTACTATGTGACCTTGGGCAAGTCATTTAGGTCCAAATTTTCAGATGTGCCTACTAATTTTGTGTGCCTTAGCTCATGAGTGCTCAACTCAAGATTTTTAAAAGGTGCTTTCCACTCACAACTCTAGTTGAAGTCAGTGAAAAAAATAGCCTTACGCTCTCTCTGCCTAAATTTCCTCATATTTTAAATGGAAATACTAATATTTAACCACCTTTGTAAAGTGCCATAGGACAAAAAGTGCTATATAATATTATGTGGGTAGGTGAAAGCCTGTGCCGTTTGACAGGGGTAATTTGTAAAGTGTAAAAAGCCAAATATATCTGGGAACCTTTCTAATGTTTTCTGGATGCTAAGCCCCTGCACAGGAACACAATTGGGGGTAGGAGAGGAGGTTTCTTATGCTCTCACATACCCTTGCACACACTGACAAACCAAGCCACAATTTGGCCATAAAGCAGTAATCAGTTACTTCGGGGAAGGGATGAAAAGGTTCATGGAAAAACAATAGGGATATCTATGTTTATTAGGGATAAAGTATTAAATGTTTTCTGAATTTATAATGCAGGGTATTAATCTGTCTTTACCAAAAGTTGCCAACAGATGGTCTCTTTTTATAACTTTAATAAATTAACACAAGTACAGCTGCAGTAACAATAGCTGATTTCAAGCACAGTTATTTACTCCTAACTTACTGGAATGATAAAGAATATCAGGTAGATAAGCATAATTACTGACAGTAATATATTGGACAAAAAGCTAAATTCTGCCATCCTTAATTAAGCAAAACTCTCACTGAAGTCACCATCAACTTAAGCAGGAGTTTGGCTTGATTAATAACTGCAGTATGTGGCACAAGAAAATTATATGCCATAGTATATACCCAGCTGATGTACATTTTGTTGCTCTGCTGATTTTAGATGAGGTATGCAGGTGTTAGGCTAGGGGTCGGATGAAATCTCATTGAAGTAGTTGGTTTAACAGCTGCCCTTCTTTCAGGATAAATGTTGACAAATTGTATAGTCAGTTGCTTGACCACACTTTGGTATATAAAATATACTCAAGAGAGCAAATAATCAATGTCAGTCAGGTTTATTAATATAGTACAGGAACAAGATTCTATATACCACCAGTCTACGAGAAGCCATCTCATGCAGTGATGTTACATTCACCTTATGCAGGTGTGCTCCCAAAGTTACACATTTCAGCTGCTATTACTTATATGATGATTTTACAAGTTACACATCTCTTTAAACATCATTAAAACCAACCCATCATTAGAGGTACTGGAACTATGATTGCTGCTGTACCCCCTGGCTTGAAGTGGTTTCCATCATAAACAGGGTTTACAGTTTGGCACCCACACTATGGATGTTCCAGCATCAGTATGTTTCAGTTCCCTAACTTCTTGTTCTGTTTCTTCCTTATCTTTGCTAGGATACTAGCATTCTAGGTACTGGTCTGTGAAAGTACTTCCCTAGTTTGTACTATGACATAGGAGACTTGTCAGAACCAAGATACATTTGTTCTATCTGCTTATGACAAATGCTTACTTCAGCAAATGCAAGGAGTTATGGGATACTTAGCATAAGTGAAAAGGATTATGGTATAGGCCAGTTTAGGCTATATCATGGTTACAATATTTGTGCTTAATGTTATTGGTGCTTAATGCTTACTGTCTCTGAGAGAGAGGGAGAGAGAGAGAGAGAGAGAGTGTGTGTGTGGTGCAAATTATATATGCTAGCCATCATATATTAGTCAACAACATAAAAAACAATTGGGCTCCTTTATGGAATAAACAGTTGAAACAAACACAGACCATTGTGGAAAGCTGGAATAAGGGTTGAACTATGAAGTTTGAGGGGATTTCCCTGGGGTCGGAATGCCAACACAGGGAGCTGGGTATTGTTTGATTGAGCAGTGTGTGTGAAAGAGTGATCAGAAACACCAAAGAAGCACACACAGAACGGAGCAAGGAAGTCTCAGAGGCAGTCAGAGAAGTATGTGTAGTGTGATTTCTGAGAAAAAGCTAAGAGAGTGAGTTTTTGGGTAGAGTCCTGGATGGAAAGTGGCTTTAGAATCACGAGCAAAGAAACTGTCTCCTACTGTCTGAGCCTTGCTGTGTTCAGGGAAATAGGACTTTATGTACATTATTTGTTAATAAGCAGGACTGCATTAAAGAAATACATAGCCCCATCACCAACAGAAACAAGCCATCAGACCCTGAATATTAACTAACTGCTTACGTCAAAAGGGTTCCCAGGCACTACAATAATACAAATAATAATGAAAACATAAAAATAATAATCTCTGTTCAGTAAATCTTAAAGTTAAGCTTGTACTTAAGAGGTCTCTGTGTTGGTTTGGCACTATTACACCTCTACCCCGATATAACGCGACCTGATATAACACAAATTTGGATATAACGCGGTAAAGCAGCGCTACGGGGGGGAGGCCTGCACACTCTGGTGGATCAAAACAAGTTTGATATAACGCGGTTTCACCTAGAACGCGGTAAGATTTTTTGGCTCCCAAGGACAGCGTTATATCGGGGTAGAGGTGTACTAATAATTATAATTCATATAGCAGAAATCAGGATCCGGGACCCACTATGTTAAGAACTGTATGTACACAATGGAAGTGATGATCTCTTGATATTTGTTTTGGATAGGCTATATAATTCACTCAGGGCTTCTCCACTCAATTACTAATAATGCCAAACTCATGTCAATAAAAATTTAAACTTCAACGTGCCACCATATATACATAATATGGATATGCAGGCTATTGTATCAGAAGTATACAGGGTGCTCACAGGGCAAATAACGAAACAATATTCAGTTACAGTCCAAAACAGTAATAGAATCTAACTCACGCATAAAAAGAAAAGTAGTTCAGGTAGAGTGTGTGAACACAACATTAGTCAGAAAGAATTAAAGAATAAGTTGATTTTAAAGAGGAATTAAGATAAAATGACTGGTGGACAGAGATGGGAGACTATTCCAAACCTAGGGAGCAGTAGGTCAATAAAGGGACATTATCAAGTATATGTCACCAATCTTGAATTACATCAAAACTGTTATATTTAAAATTGGAATGACAGATTTTATTTATTTAAAAGCAAGTACTTTTTGTGTTTTACTTTCTCATCAATAATCCCCATCCCAGCTAGTGTGCAGCCTTTACTATAGCATTTTCTGACTTCTAGATGTTAAACAATGCTGGTGTAGCATGTTTTTGTATGGAATTCTATCTATGTTACGGAATACACCTCTACCTCGATATAACGCTGTCCTTGGGAGCCAAATTTTTTTTACCACATTATAGGTGAAACCGTGTTATATTGAAGTTGCTTTGATCCACCGGAGTGCGCAGTCCTGCCCACCCGGAGCACTGCTTTACTGCGTTATATCCAAATTTGTGTTATATCGGGCGGCGTTATATCAAGGTAGCGGTGTAGCTATAACTAGTTTTTGCCTTCTTCAGTTAGTTGGCATTTAAATGTTAAAAGGGCCAATGGAGAAGAATGGAAAATATTTTGACAGAACGCAGCACATACAATATTAATAATTGTATGCCTACACACACATATATTGTTGGTCATAGAGTCCTCACTTGTTTCTTTAAATATATACAAATGTCATATTTTTCTTATTGCATAATACAGTTCTAAAATTGTGTACACTGTGTTGATCTACAGATCTTTTGCTATTGTTGTACCTAAAGCTGGCTAATAGTGCTTGCTCCCTCTTGTTTCCATCTGATAATTCATATTAAAAGACATGCAATAGTGTATTTTATTTTAATAATACAATAATATTACTGGTACTACTTTTCCATGTAAGCAAACTGTCCCAAAGATTTAATGCAGTCGTAGGGAAGGTGGTCCATGCATTTATTAGTTGGACAGAAGATGGTCTACGAGAATCACTTAATTAAAATGTAATCTACACACTAAAAAAAGCTATAGACTCCCTGGCATAAGATTTTCTCCATCATAATTCCTTTTAATCCCAAAACATTTGACAAATTACAAACAGCCCACCCTACCCAAGTGCAGCCTCCTGGAGAACAACCACCCATAGCAAAAAAAATTGTAAACTTACGTGAACAGCAAACTCTTTGAGGCAGTGGCCATCTTTTTGATGTGTCTGTACAGCACCTAGCACACTTAGGTATTAGTCCATGAACGGGGTTCTTAGGCACCACTTCAATGCTACTAATATAATAGGGAGGAATGATTTTAGCCAAGGATACTGGGACAAACCCACTACGACAGGAAGTGCCCCAGAAAAGTTAACATTCAGGGTCGACAAGCGTGCGGATATCCTAGTGTCCCACTTGGCTACTGGCCTATGCAGTGGGAGGGTTCGTGGCAGCTGCTGCTCCTTTCCGGACCCCCTGTCCAGCCCCTCTCGGTACGTCCATGGGGCACCGCACGCCTCCTTTGCTCCCCTGGCACTGGGGCCCCCGAGGCCTGGCTGCGCCTGGGAGCTGCCCGGCCTTGGCCTGGCGTCAAGAATGCCCCATTGTCCGGCCGCCCACGTGACGCCATTCCCCGCCAGGGCGGCGGAGGCCCCGCCCCTAGCCAGCCGCTGCGCCCCGCCCAGCCCAGGGCCGCCTCACGCTGAGGAGGGGGAGAGGGGCGCATGCGCCGTGCGCGGAGCTGCTCTTCCATCCAGTGCGGCAGCGGCCGAGGAAAGCCGCAGCGGCAGGGCGGGACAGGACAGGACAGGAGCCGAGAGGCGTTAATTAGCGGCAGCCCGAAAGGGAGCCGGGGCGCTAGCAGCCGCCGCCCCCCACCCCCACCGCCCGGGCGTCTCCGCTGAGGGGAGGCGAAGGCGCGGGGGCTGCGCCGCGCCCGGAGCCTGCGCGGGGGGGTTTGACATCTCTTGTGTCTCCGCGGCGGCCGGGAAGGGCCAGGTCCCCGCTTCCTGCGGCTGCGGGGAAATCACTGCCCGCTCCCGCGGGGGCTCCGTCCCTGCCTGCGGAGCGGGGAGGCCGGGCTGCTGGGGGGATCCCCGCGGGATCAGCCCTTGCTGGGGGCTATTTCCCCAGCCAAGGGAGTGGGGGGGGGGGGTCATAAACTTGTCATTTGGGGGCCTTGTCTGTATGAATTGAGACAAAGAGCGAGGGAAGGAGAGAGAAGAGGCTCTGCTACGTTCCTGTGCAGAGGAGGCATCACCCCGTATGGACAGCTGAGTTCATCATCACCATCATCCGCTGCTGCTGCCGCCGCCGCCGCGTCTATTTTTTATACGTTTCTTTTCTTTTCTTTTTTTTTTACATTTTTTTTTGTGCGGGGAGGGCTTGGGAAGAAGAATCATGTAAATAAAAGAGAAGGTGCTGTAAAAAGATGGGGGATGCTGCAGACCTCAAGGAAATGAGAAAGACGTTTATTGTTCCTGCCGTCAAACCTTTTGACCATTATGATTTCACTCGGGCTAAAATCGCCTGTAATGTAGCGTGGCTGGTGGCCAAAGCCTTTGGGACAGGTAGGTGGCGTCGTCTTCTTCCCTTTCTTTGATGCTGGTTCCTGCCTGGTTGCTTCACTACTGCGGACGTGAGCCATTCCCGAGGGAATTGGACGGGAGAAAATAATCTTGATCTATTGCTTGATCATGTGGTTTTTATTTTTGAATATCTGCTGTCTTTTTTTTTTCTTACGTGTCAATGCTATTTCCGTCAATGAGTAATTGTCATGTTTTTGTGTCTAAATGCATTTATTTGGGGGTATTCAGCCTTACAAAACTGTGTGTATTGTTTTTCCATGCACATTTTTTGTTGTAATACAAAATAGTGTTTTCCATTTAAGAGCTGGGAGGTAGTCGGGGAAATGGATGTGCACTGTTAGTTTTGATATGTATGCAGTCACTCAGATAGGTAAAGATTAAGCAATAACCTGGATTCTAGGAGAGAGAGCATTTAATGCCAATTGTCACCCAACACTGTATAGAATTCTCTCCATCTGAATGTATAACATGAGTTTATTTTAATGCTTCTGAAGAGTATTAGTTCTATGTTTCTAAAAACCAGGGCCTTCAGGAATACTATGCTTATTATTCTCAGTAATATTTCTAATATATCTTTTGAGGGCAAACATTTCAAAAATACAAAAATGTGTGATTTAACTGTATCATTTATTTAATTTTCAATTTATAAAACAGTTTTGTAGGTGTTTTTGAAAGAGGGAGTGTGCAGGAACAATCAATCATTTCACCCCTGTTCTCTGTAGAATAACAGGAAAAGGTTTCTCCTTTTGGAATTCTGCAACAGTTGCATATGTAGCCAGAGTACTGTTGCATATTGTAACATGGCTAAAAGACATATATCTTTATGATGCCATTAGGAGCTGGTAATACCTGACAACAACCTTTCTCTTTATATTTAAAAAAAAAAGTTTCCATGACTACTGACAGTGCTATATATTAGCAGTTTCTGTATGTAATAACCATTTCTGGTTATTGCAAAGCAATTTATTTTTAAAAATACTTTTATATTTTGTAGAGCTCAGATTCATGATCTCTTTTTAATCAATGCAAATTTGAGCACTAAAATGCTAAGGCAGTGAAAATTCTTGGAATAATTTGCTTTGGGGGTTTTCAGAGGTGATGTAATTTCATGTCCTTAGGTAATTCACTTCTGTAGGCTTGCATGTATATGAACTAAACACGTCATTTTATTTTTTGTTAACCCAAAATGATCATATCAGGTGTAAAATATGCACTGTGTCTGCAGATTCAAATATGGCAGAGTTTTATTCTGATGTGGCTTTGCAAATTCTTTATCTTCAGGAGATTGAGATATTTTGGTTTCTATTAGCTGAGTTTGAATTGGATGTGTAAAGCAGCCTGTGGGGTTAGCTTTCTGTAAAAGTCTGATCCAAACCAAATTCCTTTCCTTTCCTTGTCCCTCCCCATGGTTTTCATTCTGAAAGATACACAAGCAAATGGAACAAGTAATCAGTTAAGAGCAGATATTCTCTGCTTTTGCCTTTTAAATTCTCTGATGCTAGTATCTGACCCACTTAATGCAGCTAATGGAAATGATATCAAATAGAACTGTATACAGCATTAAAGTGTTCCACATCATAATTTTGTGACTAGTTTCAAGTCAGTGTTCTGCATGGTAGTAGTTCCTGGAGTTGCAAAGTAGAATTTGAGGGTGAGAGCATGGAAGTATACATAAATACATACAAGTTTTCAAACACACGTTTACATGTGAAACAGATGCAGAACTGGAGGATTGACCATCTCCTTTTAATATTTTTTAAAGCTCTCCCTGGAATAGATTACAACTTCTTCTGCACAGAGAGACCTGTTTCTACTATCTGCTGTCCTATGTTTACCCAAAGGAACTACACTGGATGATTAGGGTGTGTGAGAATGTCTCATTCCCCATATATATCTTGAAGTGGCAGAATTTGAAGTGATCAGTAATGAAATAAGGGGTTTCAAAACTTTTGTCCTAAATTCACAGAAAATACTGAGCAATAACTATCTTGAACGTCTCCATTCATTCTGCTTTCCCTAGTTAAAATAGTGCTTTCTCCATCAGATAATTCCTTATCTTGGACAAAAGTCCTATCCCTCCACCCACTTCTATTCTGGGGAAGTTCACATTTGTTTCTTTTGTGGTATAAAAAGCATCTTCAGTTTCTTCTTTAGACATAGTGTGTACACATGCAATATGTAAAAATATACATTTGGGGTCTGATATTTATGCTTTGTTTTAAATGCATGGTGCAACACACACAAAAATGTGAGTGACTCTTAAGAACAACTTGGTTGAGTTATATTATAGAAACATGTCCTCCTGGAGAGGACTTCTGAAGTATTCTATGGGGTGCAGTTATGCTATACCGAAATCGAGTCAGTGCTGTCCTTGTTGGAGTGATGTCTATGGGACTGATGATAAACAAACATACAGTCCCAGATTCAGCTCTTACGTCTGTGCAATGCCGTGGAGTTAATGAAGTTGTGCAGGGATAAGAGTACACTTTGTTTAACTTGTATTTGCATATGATATGAGCCAAACATACACCACAAGAACAGTGTCTAGCTTACAGGGAGGTAGAGTTAACCAAGGGAGTGGAGGGCTCATCAAGGAGAAACAAACAGAACTTTCACACAGTAGCCTGGCCAATCATGAAACTGGTTTTCAAAGCTTCTCTGATGCACACCGCGCCATCCTGTACTCTGCTAACTGCCCTAGTGTCTGGGTGTGCGTAATCAGCAGCCAGGCGATTTGCCTCAACCTCCCACCCTGCCATAAACATCTCCCTCGTACTCTCACAGATATTGTGGAGTGCAGAGCAAGCAGTAATAACAATAGGAATATTGGTTTCGCTGAGGTCTGTCCGAGTTAGTAAACTGTGCCAGAGCACTTTTAAACATCCAAATGCACATTCTACCACCGTTCTGCACTTGCTCAGCCTATAGTTGAACAGCTCCTGACTACTGTCCAGGCTGCATGCGTATGGCTTCATGAGCCATGGAATTAAGGGGTAGGCTGGGTCCCCAAGGATAACTATAGGCATTTCAACATCCCCAACAGTTACTTTCTGGTCTGAGAAGTAAGTCCCTACCTGCACCTTTTGAAATAGACCAGAGTTCCTGAAGACACGAGCGTCATGTACCTTTCCCAGCCATCCCACGTTGATGTTGTTGAAACGTCCCTTGTGATCCACCAGCGCTTGCAGCAGCATTGAAAAGTACCCCTTTCGTTTTATGTACTCGCTGACTTAGTGCTCCGGTGCCAAGATAGGGATATGGGTTCTGTCTGTCGCCCCACCACAGTTAGGGAATCCCATTTCAGCAAAGCCATCCACTATGACCTGCACATTTCCCAGAGTCACTACCCTGGGTATCAGCAGCTCTTTGATTGCGTTGGCTACTTGGATCACAGCAGCCCCCACAGTAGATTTCCCCACTCCAAATTGATGCCCGACTGATCGGTAGCTGTCTGGCATTGCAAGCTTCCACAGGGCTATGGCCACTCGCTTCTCAACTGTGAGGGCTGCTCTCATCTTGGTTTTCTGGCGCTTCAGGGCAGGGGAAAGCAAGTCACAAAGTTCCATGAAAGTGCCCTTATGCACGCAAAAGTTTTGCGGCCACTGGGAATCGTCCTAGACCTGCAACACTGTGGTCCCACCAGTCTGTGCTTGTTTCCCGGGCCCAGAATCGGCGTTCCACAGCATGAACCCGGTCCATTAACACCATGATGTGCACGTTGCCGGGGCCTGTACTTCGTGAGACGTCTGTGTCCATGTCTATGTCCTCATCACTCTCATCACCGCGCTGCCATCGCCTCCTCGCTTGGTTTTGCTTTTGCAGGTTCTGGTTCTGCATATACTCCAGGATAATGCATGTGCTGTTTACTGTGCTCATAATTGCTGCGGTGATCTGAGCAGCCTCCATGATCCCAGTGCTATGGCGTCTGGGCTGAAAAAAGGCACAAAACGATTGTCTGCTCTGACAGAGGGAGGGGCGACTGATGACATGGCTCACAGGGAATTAAAATCCACAAAGCGGGTGGCTTTGCATCAAGGAGAAACAGAAACAACTGTCACACAGAATGGCCCCCTCAAGGATTGAACTCAAAACCCTGGGTTTAGCAGGCCGTTGATTTCACGGAGGGAGGGAGGGAGCAAATGAATACAAACAAATCGGGTCTATTTCTTGTTTTGATCCACTCCATCTGTCTTTTACATTTTTAGGCTGGCTGAAGACGGTTCAGTTTGACTGCTAGCCATCATCTCTTGGGTGCTCGGCAGAAGATGGGAATGACCTGGCTGAGTTACTCCCATGTCTGCCCAGGCCCCTGACTGACCTCACCAAGGTCAGCTAAAAGAGCACCCAGGAGTACGACAACGATGGCTACCATTTGTAATGCACTGTCTGTTGCCAAAAGGCAATGAGCTGCTGCTGTGTAGCAATGCAGTCCCACATCTGCCAGCACCCAGGAACTTACGGTGACGGTCAGCTGTGCAGGCTCCATGCTTGCTATGGTATGGCGTCTGCACAGATAATCCAGGAAAAAAAGACGTGAAACGATTGTCTGCCGTTGCTTTCATGGAGAGAGGGAAAGGGGGCCTGACGACATGTTCCCAGAATCACCCGCGACCCTGTTTTTGCCCCATCAGGTATTGGGATGTCAACCCAGAATTCCAATGGGTGGCGGAGACTGCAGGAACTGTGGGATAGCTACCCACAGTTCAACGCCCCAGATGTCGACGCTAGCCTTGGTACTGTGGATGCAGTCTGCTGACTTAATGCACTGAGAGCATTTTTTGTGGGGACACACACAATCGACTGTATAAAAACAATGTCTGAAAAACCAACTTCTATAAATTCGACCTAATTTCGTAGTGTAGATTCTCTTAGTCTTCTAGTACCTAGTTTCTGTGATGGTAATATTTTTTTATGGTGTTGTCTGTAAGATGGTTTAGAAGAACTAATGTGAAACACATTGACGCTTGAACTGGAGCTCTTGATGTAATGGAGTTTGTAAGGTGCATCAAGGTCTGCATCTACTAGGCTCTGAGTTCAAGAGTGTGTGTAAATTTTGAACATTGGCCAGTTTCAGTGCAGCTTACAGGTTCCTCAACCCAAAAACCACTGAGTGTGGTACAGTTTAGGCTTGCATTAAACCAAATACATATGGCTTCCATACAAAGTTGAGAAAGCGGGTAGAGCCTGCTCAATTTGCAAGTTAAATGTATATACTGTGCATTGAATAAATTCCAGAGAGGTCCTTACTGAAAATTCTTTGCCCCCAGTCTTAAAGTTTAACCTAAAGAGTGAGGGGTGAGATTGAGCCTAGTGGACTAGGACAAGTAGCTTCTGCATCAAGACACAGGAGTTGATCTCTCACATAACTGGCTCCCAGGCCATTCAGGGCTTCATAGATTCTAATCAATATGTTGAATTGCCCTCAGAGTTGAATAAGAAGCCATGCAGAGTACAGAATATTGATATTATGGGCATATAGTAACTTGCACCAGTCAGGTTAGCACCAGCTGCAGCTTCAGGGTACTCATTCAATGCTAACCTCTTTTGAGTGTACAGTATTGCAATAGTTCAGCCTTCAGATTACAAAGTCATGGCTCACTATTTAGAAGTTCTTATCAGAGACTGTGATCTTAGCCTTTTCACCAACCATAAATAAAAGACAGTGGATCCAGTATGACCTTGAGACTACAAATGTTTTGGGAAAGTAAACTTGCCAGTCTGGCCCACTTCTCCAGATGCTTCCCTCTATTGTTTTCACTTCTGTCTGAGTCTGAGCCAGAGCCAGTTTCCCTCCATCCACTTTCTCACCTTTATTAGTTCTTGGTAGATGCAGAAACTGCCATATAAGTTTGACAAAAGGGAGCTAAAAATTTGAGTGCCATTTATAAATTGGTGATGATGAAGGTCACAATATTTCATAGTCTTTCCTAGCAGAAGTAATTATATACCTGAACAGCAACAGGGAAAGCATAGAAGCCCGTAGAAACCGATACATGCTTTTCTACGTTAAGGTCATGTAAAGGTTTAAGATTTCTCTTAGAAAGGATTGATTACTAAAGGGCCACTGTCACAGAAGTCCACAAGCAAGATGATGGTCATTTCTGCTGAAGACTGTTTGTCTAGTAATCAACAAGGACAAAGTCATTAAAAAGAGTTTTTAGAATCATTTTTTTCTGTATGATGCCCTTGCTTGAAACCAGATTGATGTGAGGTGACGTGAGTACAGTCGTTTTTAACTTCACTCTTTCAGTAACCTTCCTTAGGTTGGTAGCAATAACTGGTGAGGGTAACAGTAAGTGGCCATGTTATTATGTGGCTGGTATCTGGACTTGGAAAAGAAGTACTCTCAAACACCGTCAATAATGGGCTTCTCATGCCATGAATAATAAGGGTCTAATTCATAAATATCTAACTGCAATTCCCCAAAGGCATAAGACGCTGAAGGTCTCAATGGATGAAATTCCACCAGAGAACTTGATGGATTCTTACCTCTTTATCGGATAGTGAACTCATGGCATTGAACGAAAGTCTGATCCAGTCAGCCTTTTCAGTAAAGTAGACAGGGAAAACTCTTCAACATTTTGTTGTAGAAAGCAAATGAGCGAGCACTAAACCAACCAACATTTTGAACAGGTCTTTGGGTCAAGACACTGCTGTTATGCCAGGGGAAGGTGTGATGTGGTGGTTGATGAGGCAGGCTCTGAGCAGTGCTTACCTGGTGGGCTCCCCGGAAGTGTCAGCATCCCCCTTGCTCAGGTCCTTGGTCAAGGCGTGGCCAGGTAGCTCTGCACACTGCCTCCGCCTGCAGGCACTGCCCATGCAGTTCCCATTGGCTGCGGTTCCTGGCCAATGGGAGCTGTGGAGGCAGCATGCAGAGCTGCTTGGCCATGCCTTTGCCTAGGACCTGAGTGAGGGGGATGTTGCTGCTTCTGGGGAGCCCCCCAGGTAAGTGCTGCCCAGAGCCCACCTCACCCTGTCCCGTGCCCCTGCCCTCTCCCACACGCAAACTCTGCTGCTGCTGGGGGAGGGAGGCACAGATCCAGGTAGGGAGCCTGTTGGCCCTACCAATCTCCCCTCCAGCACCAGCAGGGGTCCTGGGCTGTGCACCACCCCTCGCTCCTCTCCAGCATCAGCAGAGGTCCTGGGCCATGCACCTCCACCCCCAGCACCCAGGCCACCCTACCCCAGCACTCCCAGGAAGCCACCCCCCAAGTTTTAGTCAGGGGTATATAGTAAAAGTCATGGACAGGTCACGGGCCGTGAATTTGTTTTCCTGACTGTGACCTGTCCGTGACTTGTAGTAAAAATACCTGCGACTAAAATGTAGCCTTATTTATAGGGTATTGCCACTTTATAAACTTTTTACAGGTGAGCTCACAACTAGAGTAAATTTGTAGGGCTAATTAATATAACAGTGAACACTCTCCATAAACATGTTCCATCAATCTCCTTGCTGATAAGAAACCTACAATGAAGAGAGGTCTCCATGGTTAAGATTATAGGAATAGGTTAAGCCTTAAAATGGGGACATTTTATGCTTGATTTCTAGTAATGTGAATTACCTTCTTTTTAAATGGTACCCTCAAGAAAATAGCTGAAGACTTTACTTATTGACTACTCCCATCCTTCTTCTGAATAGTTGTGTACTTATTAATTTAAAACATTCCCAGATCTAAAGGTGTAGTGTCATCCAGTTAGATGCCTGGAAACTCTTTGGAAAACAAGCTTGACTTTTTAAAGAAAGCTTACTCTCTCTTCACAGAAATGCAGGTAATTTTTTCCAATGAATAATGCACACTAAATAGATTCAGTGTGGGAAAGATTATCTACTGCTTTCCCTTTAAATTACATTTATATTCTTGTAACTGTTTTTTCATATTCCAAAATGTTAGGTTTTTTTATTTTACTTATTTAAGAAAGTTGTTACTGGGTATTCCTCCAAAATTTTGATGAAGCGGGAAGGAAACTATTGAGTGATCTCTGTGTGTGCACCTGTAATTGAAATGTTCATTTTGATATCATCTTAGGTTCTCTCTAATAAGAGAATGTGTGGGTTAAAAATGGAAAGCATGATTAAACTATTAAACATCTTGGTTAACTAAAATCTTCATTACTTATGAGAGAGAGACATCTTTCAGGCCTGGATTCTGCGTACGCAATATATGTGTGCTTATCATTCACTGCTGTGAGTAATCCTATTGAAATAATAGGACTACTTACAGTGTGTGAAGTTAAGCATATGTATAAATGTGTGCAGGATCATGCCCTCAGTCCATTACAAATTATAGAAGAGACTAGAATGACACACAGCACTATCATCAAAGTATTGGACCCAAGTAAATGAAGTGGAATAAGCCAGTTAATTTCATTCTGGGGCAGTAGTACAGAAAGGAAAACACAAAAACCAAAATATCGTATGTTGAGCTTGCTTATTCGTTTTGACTGGTCTCCTGGTAGCCCAGGACTGATGAAATCTCTAAACCCAAGTTCAAGATTGGAATTCTCCCTGTGGTTTGTGCTTTCCAAAAATGAAACCTGTGTCCTACTGACAATATGTCAATCCAGCCCAATGTAATTCCTGCGTATTTCAGTGTTGGTTTCAAGAACAACTGTATTTTTTGGCAGCATAGCTTAACCACACATCTCTTTTTGAAACTACTCATTAACTTCAAAGCTTGACCTTGAGATCCTTTTGGAGGCAAGGTGTGGGGAAGCAAAAGTATTAATTTACTAAAATTAGCATCAGATTCCTACTACATCTAGTAGGACTTCAGTTTTACAGACAAACTCCAATCCTGCTCGGCGCTCCATGTAAACATGGTCCGCTATGCCTGTGTGGAGCCTGATTGACTTCAAGGCTCTACCCAGACCATAAATCCACCTGCACACAGCTCCATTGCAAGACCATGGTCATAGGAAAGCAATGAAAGAAATAGTTATATCCAGCCTTTAGGCTAGGGGAGGGATAGCTCAGTGGTTTGAGCATTGGCCTGCTAAACCCAGGGTTGTGAGTTCAATCCTGGAGAAGGCCACTTAGGGATCTAGGGCAAAAATGGGTCCTGCTAGTGAAGGCAGGGGGCTGGACTCCATGACCTTTTGAGGTCCCTTCCAGTTCTAGGAGATTGGTATATCTCCAATTATTACCTTTTTTTTTACCTTTTATAACACAGTTCTTAATCAGTGGGAAACTGCAAAACTCTTGAAATCCATTGATCTGTTATCAAGACTAGTTCTGATTTCTGTTTTCTTATAATACATACATTGTACCAGAAAAAAGATTTATATATTTCTGTCTGAGAAGTAGAATCCTGTTCAATGGGGGTTTCCTCAAAAACCTTGGATTTAGTGGCAAACTTTTCATCCTGTTCCAACAGTTAATTCCTTGTTTCTGTAGTTTCCCAGTGTTCTTGTAATTTTGTATGTTTCTGTGATTATACTTGTTCTGATGGTATTGCAGTAAACAAATTTATATGGTTTCTACTTTATTTGGAGCATTTATTTTAGTTGCTTTGTACCTTCAAAACCTGTCCACTTGAATTGAAGCCAGTTATCTATGGAAATGGGATTAAATCTATCCAGAATGGGATCTTATTCTGAGCTTCTATGGCTTGCATACAGTCTGGACTTTTTGTTATGTGTGTACACCTGTAGTGACTTGCTTTGAAAATGGTTTTCTTTCAGTTGATTGTGTACTATTCATATTAATGGAAACATATTATAATCTAGAACAATCTTACATTGGTACTAAAAAAGAAAATTAAAATTATGCTGGCTAAGGAAATCACTGGTTCACTGGAAAATCTCAGATAAATCTAATAAAAGCTATAAAGCATGAGAACATTGCTGCATATGGGAAAAGGAACGTGTGTGGTATCTTTGAGAAATGGCCTTAAGATGAAAGGTTCTGCTGGCTGTCATGTCCTAATTTTTGTGTTTAAGGAGGGAGGATTATTTTGTGATTGTTACAGGACCGGGAGTAGAGATAGGTGTGTTGTAGTCCTAGACAATCCTGTGTGACTTTGGGCAAGTCCCTCTCTAGGGATAATTTTCAAAAGTGGTCTTTGATTGTCAGAGCTGTATGTGACCCTAGGCAGCCCTGTATTCACACCTTACATACTATTACAATAATATTTGTACAAAATATGCCTTGTGATGTAGCATATTAAAGCTAATAACATGCTGGTTATTAATATAATTGTAATATGCGTGTATTTTAATGTTGTGTGTAGTTATGAATTCCCTCTTGATGATGTATTTAGAACATGTTTCAGACCAGACAGGCTAGCCTAGGTAAAGGTGATAAACAATGCTGTCTTCGACAAAGGAATGTGAGTTAACTCAGTTTACATATTCGCAGTAAACAAAGCCATTGAGCTAAACCAGCAGAGGTTATCCTGATCCTGATTTTTGAGACAGAGGGTATGGCTACACTTACGAGTTGCAGCGCTGGTAGTTTGCGGCGCTGGTCATCCAGCTGTGTAGGAACAGCGCTGGTGTGTGGCCACATTTGCAGCATTTGCAGCGCTGTTGGGAGTGAATCATTATGGGCAGCTATCCCAGCATTCAAGTGGCAGCAACGTGCTTTTCAAAAGAGGGGGGTGGGGTGGGGGTGTAGTGTGACAGGGAGCGTGGGAGGAGAGAGAGAGTGGATTTTTGGAGCCAACACTGTGTGTTAGCTTCCTGCCTTGAAAAAATCAGAAAATGTTTCCGACCCCTTAGTCTTAACTCTTAATTGCAAACAGCCTGCATCTTCTCTGTCAAGCAAACACTCAGTCCCTGCCTGCCTCATTCACAGGGGTTATCTCATTTGATTGATCACAGCAAACAGGAGCTGTGTTGGTTTTTTAGATAAGCAGCTCTGGTAGCAACGAGCCAGAGCTCCGAGTTCACAACAAAACAAAGAGAGGCTGCATAACAAAACAAAGAGAGTAATTTAGTTAAAAGCATTCTGGGATATCTGCTAATACCCTGGAGGCCAATAACAGCACTGGTGTGTGTCCACACTTGATGAGCAGCGCTGGATCACCAGCGCTGCAATGCTTATTCCCCATGCAGACCCAGGTGTACGGCCAGCGCTGCAGCCAGGGAGTTGCAGCGCTGGATGTGCCCTGCAGGTGTGGACACTTACTAATTGCAGCGCTGGAAAGCCTCCACCAGCGCTGCAAATCTCAAGTGTAGCCATACCCAGAGAATTTACATGGTTCCTGCACCCCAGGAGGCCTTCCTGACTTGTAAGACACAGACATCCCTTTGGGGATATAAGGAACAGGCTATGGCTACACTTGCACTTCAAAGCGCTGCCACGGCAGCGCTTTGAAGCGCTAAGTGTAGTCAAAGCGCCAGCGCTGGGAGAGAGCTCTCCCAGCGCTGTCCGTACTCCATCTCCCTGTGGGGAATAACGTACAGCACTGGGAGCCGCGCTCCCAGCGCTGGGGCTGTGACCACACTGGCGCTTTGCAGCGCCGCAATTTGCAGCGCTGGAGAGGGTGTGTTTTCCCACCCTGCTGCAGCGCTGCAAATTTGCAAGTGTAGCCATGGAGAGAGACACTCCATCTTTATCATTCACCTTAGGAGACAAAGGAACCAAGCAATATGATTTCTGTGATGGGTTCTGGCCATCAGAAGCTGGAAGAGAGACTGTGGGTGAGAGAAATCATCTTAAACCAAGACTTTATTATGCTAGATTAGGTTTTAGATTTTTAGATGCATGTGTTCACTTTTATTTACTTGTAACCATCTCTACTTTTATGCCTTTCACATGGTGTCACTTAATCTCTAATTCTTTTGTTAATAAACGTGCTTTGCTTTCATTATAAATCCTCAGTGCTGTGTAAATTCAGTAAAGCGTGTGCTTCTAGAAAGGTTGGAGTGTTTTTACTATCTCTCTGTAAAGCCAATGAACCAAATGCTTTCCCTATGAGGGGCTAGTGAGATGGACTGGTCCTTGCAGTATTACCACTTCGGGGCGAATTCAGGACTGCAAGCATACTAAGGTCAGCCTGTAAGGAGTAACCCAGGATAGGCAAAGCCAAGGTGAGGGTTGTGAGCTGCAGGCAGTCTGTTGAAGTCAGAGCTCTGGACCAAAGCTACAAAGCCACAAGAAATGCAGGTTTACAAGGCAGACGACTGAACCCCTTATTGGCCTGGGTTTGAACCCCAAAATACTACATTTTTTAGGTGCCCAGCTTTCAACATCTGGAGTGAAATCCTGGCCCCATTGACGTCAATAAGAGTTTTGCCATTGACTTCAGGATTTCACCCCATCCCTGCCCTCACAGTTTCATAGAATATCAGGGTTGGAAGGGACCTCAGGAGGTCATCTAGTCCAACCCCCTACTCAACAGGACTAATCTCCAGACAGATTTTTGCCCCCAGATCCCTAAATGACCCCTTCAAGCATTGAGCTCACAACCCTGGGTTTAGGAGGCTAATGCTCAAACCACTGAGCTATCCCTCCCATGCCCAGTGTACCTATTGACTTCAACTGTGTGGATTTTCTTCTCAAAATCAGTTGCTAAAGTTTCTTCCCTAAAATTAGAGATGACTATGGAAATAAAATTGGTCTTGGGTATTTGTAAAACACTTCAAGATTTTCAGTATTACAAAAGTACAAAGGTTGATATAGTAATATAATAATCTTCTGTATTCAAGTTCTGTCATCCTTGCATATTCTGGTTTATTTTACTAGTTAATCTCCAGTAGTGATTCCAGACTGGTGCCTGGATAGAAGCATAAAACTTAGGACAATCTTGTTCCTTTTGCAATGTGTAATATGATCTCTTGCATGCACCAGTCCAGAGGATCTCTTTAATTATGTTCTTGCTTACTAACTATGTTACTATTTTATTGCCTTATTTGTATACTGCCCAAAATGTTAGGGGTTCTGCTAACACAGAATGGGACAGGTTTCTCTCTCAAAAGAGCTTAAAATTTAAATGGGCTATATACAGATACGGGGAAGGAGGGATAATGACGAGAGAGCTGGAGTTAGGAGGCACGTGGAAGGAATAAATGGAACCGGTTATTGGATTGCTTAGTTGTAGAGTAAATGCTTTTTTAGTAGGAAATTGGAAGGTCATATGTAAGACTGTGAGGAAACAATGAGTGTTTGATGTATACGTAGGTGGTGAGGGAGGCTTCATAGTGTACAGTAGTGGCTCTCAACATGTTCCATACTGGGACTGTCTATCCAGTTAGCAATACAAGAAGGGCATGATATTTGTGACAACTACCTCCGCTTCTCTCAAAGTTATCTAAGCTGAAAACCCCTGTGTAGAGGGTCCAGGGGAAGGACTTCCTGGTGTAGAGGGGCAGTATAGGAGTAGAACACACGCTTGTGGAGGTAGGAGATAGGAAATGTTGTTGCAGTTACTTTTAGAAAAAGGTCTCTTTCTATAAGTCTATAATATATAACTAAACTATTGTTGTATGTAAAGTAAATAAGGATTTTAAAATGTTTAAGAAGCTTCCTTTAAAATTAAAATGCAGAGCCCCCCGGACCGGTGGCCAGGACCAGGGCAGTGTGAGTGCCACTGAAAATCAGCTCACGTGCCGCCTTGGGCACGTGTGCCATAGGTTGCCTACCCCTGATCTAAGTCCTATCTGATTTTAATGCCAATATTACTTTTTTTGATGTAATGTTATTTTGAATTGTTTTTATAGCTGTTCAGGTATACTTGTAAATGGGATATTATTATTTGATTCAAACATCTTATGTCTTTCATGAATGATGCATCTATAATAACTGGTATATGGTACTTGGAAAAGTTTTCATGGCTTTTCCTGTAAAGCTTGTAATAGACAGCATTGTGCCAATTTTGCGTGAAAATCTCAGCATTATTTGACAAACTCTTGTGTAGTTTTTTGTTGGCTCTGCAGCCATTCATTTGAAGGAGAAATGCACTCTGTTAAAAGGAAGTCACACAGTTCCAGAGACAGCCTTTACATATTTCAGCAAAAGGGTGTGGCTTTCTTTTTTTCTCCAAAAGTGTTATGTACACTAGAACATATTATTGTTCTATTTCCATAAAATTCTGGAGTGAGACAGACAGCTCGTTGTGTTGAATCACAGCTGTCTGACATCATTTTGACTTTGTGGCTTGAGCTATGATATGACATTAAAAGGAGGAAGGTTTGGCCATAAAGTTGGAAAAGCCAAGACATTTTGAATTAATGCTGCCTTAAAACCACATCTTGGCCATGTTGTGCTTTGCAATGTAAAACTCCCCAGGCTAGTATCTGTGGCCTAATTTTGTTTAACAATATTACATTTATAAGTAACTTTCGCTAACTGTTTTGTTCAGTTCTTATTCTGTAATGGGGTCCCCCATAGATTTGTATTAAAATAATATAGAAATAATTATATAAAAAGGGATACTTCCTAGGTGCTAACAACTTTAACTATTTAAAGTGTGTATAGATTAGGTACTTTTCCTAGTACTGTGAAGTGTTGTTTATCTGATTATATCTTTTGGTTCTTGTAGAAAATGTTCCAGAGGAATTGCGAGAACCATTTTACACAGACCAGTATGACCAGGAACACATTAAACCACCTGTTGTTAACTTGCTGCTATCTGCTGAACTCTACTGTCGTGCTGGAAGTCTTATTCTTAAGAGTGATGCTGCAAAACCACTTTTGGGTCATGATGCTGTTATCCAGGCCTTGGCACAGAAAGGTCTTTATGTCACTGATCAAGAGAAGTTGGTAACAGAAAGAGATCTGCACAAGAAACCCATTCAGATGGTGAGTGTGGCTTTTGTATTTTTTTTTCTTGGTGCTCCTAATAGTAGTATAATTAAAACTTTATTCTGTCACTGGGTTTGTTTACATGTGATTGAGAGAAAGGGGTTGCTGTTGGTTGGTTGGTCATGCAGCATATTCAAAATACAGTAATGAGAGATGTAGCATAGCTGTCTGTTCACTACAAAAGATAATTTAGAAGCAACTCTATTAAAGAAATAATCACAATGTGACTTCAGTACATAAAGTCGAGCTGTTGGAGACATCTTACTTTATTTGTATTCCACTAGTGACCATACCCCAATCAGTGTGCTAGAAGTTATATAAATGAGTAAACACAGCCCATGCCTTGTAGGATTTGTGGACTCCCTAAATGAAATCCTGGCCCCTGTGAAGTCCATTGCAAAACTCCCCTTAACTTCACTGGGACTAGGATTTTGCCCCGGCTCCTAGATCTAGTGAAGATAATCTACAGGTTAGTTCTGTTTCTCTCCCTCTACTTAGAGAGCAGATTGGCTATGAGGAACCATCTCTTTTGTTGTTCATAATTCCTATTTCTAGATACATTGTGGAGGAAAATGGCTTGAAAAAGTCATCAGCCTAATAGCTGACCCTACAGCTTCAATTTTCCCTGAATCTCTCTGACTTGGAATCTACTTTCTGAAATCTGCTCACCACTACATTTGGTAGTTTTCATGGCCTGAGCACTTCTGTAGCACTGGTCTGGGTATACAAATATCCCTGCACAATAAATTCATTAGAAACCTGAGTTGCTAAAATTCTTTTTTTTCATTCAAAAGTGTGAGATTATTAGCAAGCAGTTAACATGACTTAATCTGCATCATGTTTATATTGCCAGGAAATATTTAGGCCTATTACTTAGTTATTTTAAAAAATTCACAGAACTAAATTCCTTAAAGCGGTTTCAGGGTTTTTTTTTTTTTTAAATGGATAACTCCCTTCATCCTTGCAGGGTACTCTGTTTTGAAGACACCAGTGTTCCAAAGGTTGTAGCAAGATAAGGGTTTAGCCAATTTTTTTTTCTGAACAAAGTGAACATTGAATGCAATTTAGTTGTTTTCTTCATTTCGTGTTCTATATTACTGTGAAAGCAATCTAGAGCAGTGGCTCTCAAACTTTTTTACTGGTGACCCCTTTCACCTAGCAAGCCTCTGAGTGCGACCCCCCCCATATAAATTAAAAACATTTGTGTGTGTGTGTGTGTGTGTATGTGTGTATATATATATATATATTTTAATACCATTATAAATGCTGGAGGCAAAGCAGGATTTGGGGTGGAGGTTGACAGCTTGCGACCCCCCGCCATGTAATAACCTTGCAACCCCCCAGTTTGAGAACCCCTGACCTAGAGACTTTATTGTGGAAGCCTACTACCTGCTTTCTCAGTGACCTGGATCACAACAAGCACACAACACCTGTGCTCAAAATTCTGCACTGCTGGGAGGCAGGGACACAGGCTGGGGCTGCTCAGGCCCCATGCCCAGGGCAAGTGGAGGGACCCAGGCTCCCCCACAGTGCGGCTCTCCAGCTCCGGTGGGGGGGTGGGGCTTGGAGCCACAGTCCAGCCATGGGAACAGCTGGGCAGGCAGCTGTGGGGAGCTGTGCGGCAGACCCTCCACCTGTCCTGGTCAGAGGACCCGAGCAGCCCCCAGCCCATGTCCCTACCCCCCAGGCTCCCTGCCCAGGGCAGGTGGAGGGTCCGTGCTGTGGTTCCTCACAGCTGTACACCCGGCTCTTACGGTCAGACCCCTGAGCAGATGCAAAATTTGTATCTGCATCCACCTTGCTATCCACAAAAATGGTCCACAGATATAAAGCGGCTACCCGCAGATTTTACAGGGCTCTATGGATTGGGTTTATTATATTTGGAGATTCATCATCATATTTTGTATTGTTTCTAAAATTATGTAAAAGTCTGGCAGATGCATTTATAAAAATCAGTACATAAATAAAATAGCCATAGATACAGACAAAATACTTGAAACCTTTCTCTTCGCCACCTTCTCTCAGAAATCGAAAAGGTAATTTTTATATTGGCTAGTTTCCTATCTAATGGAGACCTGAAAACAAATAACTCAACTGTCCTTTTTGCAAACATGAATTAAAGGGATCATCCCCAACCTTTTAATAATATGGGAGAAAATAGTTCTGACATTCTCTTTCTGCTCAGGGTAGCTTCCTCCGAAGTAAGGAGCGAGTTATGTGGTGTAAGACAACTGGTAACATACTGTTTTGAACAATGCACTGATAGTAGCAAGGGAAGACCATGTCATAGAATTCTGGAGCTTCCACATAGTCCAAAGATGGTTATTTCAGATATATCCAGTATTCTGGACAAATGGAGAGTGAAAAACACCCCCATATAGTAAACTAACTAATAAGAACAAACCCTGCCATGCAGCTGACATGGTTCAAGACATTTGTAATGTCCAAAGCTTGATAGAGCCTCTGAGAACCACTCTAGTAGCCAGAGATGGCTCTCTAACAGTCTCGAGGGAGCTTACATACATATCTGTGTTTAAACTAATTGTCAGTGGCCTTTTTTCATCCTACAGGAATGGTGCTTCCTATCCTCTCCCTCCCATTCAATGTAATTTCAGCACCGTAAATATTCAGTTTACAAACATAGTGACTGGAGCCCGGAGGACAGAAAATCTATCTGGTCACCTACCTGGATTCTTCAAATCTTAGAAAAAAAATCCCATCAGTACTTTGAGGCTTTAATGGTTTTGTTTTGAAGTTCCAAACAGGTATAAGGCCTTCATGTCCATGAGAAGTAGGGATGGGTTTGTGTCTAGGAAATGTATAAAGTGGTGGATGTTCAGCTGTGTGTGCTTAGAGCAGTAGATTAATTCAACTGTGTGAGGCTTAAGAGAGCATGGGAACTTCTTTCCTTGCTACCTGTAACTTCCCTCCTTAACTCCCTCACCTCTCACTATAAACTTGGACTTTTATTCAGAACACCTATCTCTTAACAGTTTTCTGTGATGCAACTCCACCAGGATAGGGGGGCTCTAGTGCAAAAAGTGTTTGAAGTCATCATGTGGTGGTTGCTCTTCTGTATTTGAGTCAGAAGATATGTTAGAATAGGCTAGACCTGGTTCAGTTTTCAACTGTAGAAAGAATTATTTGGGGAGCAGCTGCAGAGAGGGAAGAAATTAAAACACAACTGAGCCTTCTGTTGTATGTAGTGGAGGTTTTTTTATGTTTGTTTTTTTTTAATTTATATGACTGTCTGTCTTCCACCAGTTGAACTAAAAGCAGGAAGCAGAACCACTGGTTGAACCAAATCAGAGAAAATGTTTGACATTTTGTTTTTAATGCCTTCTGCAAAAAATGTCTTATGAAACATGACTTTCCCCTAGTTTTGAACCCTTTAATGTAGGGGTCTCAAACACGTGGCTGGCCCGCGGAGTTATTTCCTGCGGCTCGCCATAGGCACCGACTCCACCGGCAGCCAAGCTCTCCTCTCCCCACCAGTGTACTGCGTCCCCACTCCTTTGCCTACCTCCCAGCACTTCCCAGTTGTTTGGTGGTGCTTAGGACTTTTCAGGAGGGAGGTGAGAGGAGCAGGGATGCCGGGCACTCGAGAGGAGGCGGAGAAGAGGCGGGGAAGGGGTTGGAATAGAGGCAGGGACTTTGGGGAAGGGGTTGGAATGGGGATGGGGCTGCATGTTTGAGACCCCTGTGATAGACTGTTAGGGGCACCCGGAACCATACCCCATTGCCCAGCGGTCTCTCTGTTGGGGGTGCTGGGCACCCAGAGGTCTCCCCCTCTCTTCATTGCCCAGGGGTCTCTCTGTTAAGGGTGCTGGGCACCCAGAGGGTCCCTCCCCCCCCATTGCCAGGGGTCTCTCTGTTGGGACACTGGACGGTGTCTGTGTCGAAGTGGACATTTTCTGTAACATTTTTATAATTCCTACGCGAGCCTCAGTTTCGTTCTCGACTTTGCGCTGTGACCGGGGGTGTGTGTGGAAAGGGTTACTCAGTGCAGGAGAGAGTCAGTGCCTATGTCGGGCTGCAGGAAATAACTCTGTGGGCCGTGTGTTTGAGACCCCTGGTGTAGATCATCATAAGTGTTACTGACTACATAAGGAATAGTTACAGGTGTTTATATTTTATTAAAACCCCTCTTTGCATTACAGTTTTAAAAAAGTTAATGCATTGACTTTTAATAGCATACTATATTACTCTTCATTTTTTTTCATTTTTGACTATACTTTTGTATCGTTGTATGAAAAGGTTTCAGTGATGCGGCCCTCGGGCCAATGTACTGGTCCTTATGTGGCCTTTGTGGTAATTTGAGTTTGAGATCCCTGCTTTAATGATTGGTTTATTTACATGTATAGTATTTGCCTTTATTTTTTCCCTAGGAAAAACAAAGTATTTTTCAGTCTATATTAATGCAGTACTTGTAAAGGGATTTTTTTATTCCACGGAGAGATCATGTCAGGTGTATATTTTGTTTTGTTTGAGGAACTGTGTAATATTAAACTTCAGTGAATTGTTTTCTTTCTTCTGGTTTCAGAAAGCATGTCACATAACATTTCATAAGTATTGTAGTCTACTGGAACTTTGTTATACATTTTTTTCTAGATGTTATGTTTTTGCTGTCCAATAGCTACATATTTTCTCATACTGTAGTAGGCTACAACTTTATTGAGCTGCATTTTGCCTCATCAATGCTGCCATTGTTTTAAGAAAGGTCTTCTCAGTTGTTTCCCTTTAATTTGATATAAACTCCAGGACCAGCACTATGTCCTGGCCTATTATAAAACAAACTCGTTGATGATCTTAAGTATTTGTATGATCCCCAATGGGATGGACTCTATGAGAGCAGGAAAAGTAAATTCCAACCCTAATTCACACTTACAGGTAGAATTTTAACAAGGGCTTCCAGGGACACCCACAATAATTCTTCATATTACCATGCCTCTCCGCAGCAAATCTTAAAGGTTTCTCTTCGATGAAAAAAGGTTGTTCCCACTTAAATTACTCTAATTGCCTAAGCAATAAAGGATAAAATGTAGAATCCAGAATTGGGGAAGAAAATCAACTTTTTAAAAAAACTAATATTTTTTCTCATAATAGAAAGTTTGTGCTCTTTAGCAATATAATTTTTTTAAGACTTTCAAGGTGATCACAGTTAAGATGCAGAATTGCCTGTCTTAAATGGGCAAATTCCATTTGTAATAAACTATCCTGGCACTTAAAGATGGAAAACAGTGCATTTTTTTCACCTGCAAATACAGTTGTTACAACGGGACAAATTATTTTTATATTTGGTTATTTAAGAGTTCAGGTTTACTAGGTAAAATAGTGAAATAGATTTATTTAAAAACTCCCGTATATATTTGTTTATAAGCCAAATATTTTTGGTAAAAAAGTGATGCATCAAAGAGTGGGGTCAGCTTATAAATGGGTCTACACCAAAATTTGATGATTTTAAACTCTATGGAATCCTTGAATTGAATATCTAATACATTGTCGTTTCGTTTACCTGGAGCATCTGCAGGCATGGAGCCCCTCAGTTCTCTGTGGCCGCGGTTCGCCGTTCCCGGCCAATGGGAGCTGTGAGAACACCTCTTCCCGCAGCTCCCATTGGCTGGGAACGGCGAACCGTGGCCACAGGGAGCTGAGGGGCTCCGTGCCTGCAGACGGTCCAGGTAAACAAAACGTCCCGACCCACCAGCGGCTTACCCTGATGGCCGGGAGACGAAGTTTGCCAACCCCGGAAATATAGGGTAGGCTTATGAAAGGCTCATACAGTTTTTGCTATTTTTACCTAACCATCTTGGGGGGTCGGCTTATAAATAAACGGGCTACTGAACGAGTATATACGGTAATCATTTCAGACACAATGTACATAATCAGTATGTGAACTGATCTTAATTTTCATATTCCCATATTGGTTGTACTTTCAAAAAAGAAAAGCTTTTTTTAAAAAAAACTTTCAACTGCAAAATTGTCATTTAAAATATTTTAGGTTTTGGCCTTTAAAAGTCAGATAATAACAGAATACTGAAATTGGCAGGAAAGGTGGACTTAGTTCTTGAATACTCCCACTATTTTGAGACATTTTATGTCAAAATATATCCACTCTAACAGTGGACCAGAGCCATATTTGGAGGAATAGAGAATTTCATGTTCTATATTAGTACTGAATTATCTATATAAAAGTATTTATTATTACAAGCCCAATCAACTTACTAGTATTTTTAACATTAAGTGCTCCATTATGTTTGTAGGTCAGTTATCCTTGTCCTGTGAGTGGGAGGGATACTCTTTTGTTGTAGAGTTGATAAAAATCTACATAAACACTTTTTTTTCACGGAGTCCCTTGGTGTGCTGTATAGACCCCACACTGATGAGTGAGGTGTCTGGCAATGTTAAACATGGATGATAGCTAAGGCTAAGTTTTTGTCAGATATTTTCAGTAAAAGTCATGGACAGATCATAGGCAATAATGAAAAATTCATGGAGGCTTTTGACCTGTCCTTGATTTTATTAAAAATACCTATGATAAAATGGGTTGGGGGGGGGGCTCCGAGCTCCTGGGATCCCCCTTGCCACCCACAACAGCTGGGAGCTGCTGGGGTCCCCCTTCTGACCACAGCGGCTCAGGAGCCTAGGGGGTCCCCCCTGCTGCCCATGGTGGCCCAGGAGCAGAGGGGGTCCCCCCTGCCGCCCGTGGTGGATGGGAGCAATGGGGATCTCCCTGCTGCCCATAGGGGTCCCCGCCACCGCCTGTGGAGGCCAGGAGTAGTGGCAAGGTGCTGCAGCTCCCAGCTGGTGCTTTGGAAACCACCGATTCTGTGACCTCCATGACTAAATTACAGCCTTAATGATAGGCCTTTAAAAGGGAGGAAACTGCAGTCAGTGGGGGCAGCGGAGGAGCAGGATGCCTAAGCAGGAGACTGCTGAAGCTACTCCTGGAGCCATAAGAGGAACTTGCATGCAGGAGATCTTCATCCTGACCCTATGGGGAGTGCAGCAAATTCCCAGGAGAGACTTCAGAACGCTCGCAAGGGGCAGGCATGGTATACCTGGACTTCAGCAAGGGTTTTGACACAGGCCCATATGACCTTCTGATAAGTAAGCTGAAAGAAACGGGTGCTCAGTGGAACTACCATTAAGTGGATACATAATTGGTTAAACAACCACAAACACAGAGTAACTATTAATGGAATGATATCAGATTGGAGGGAGGTCTCAAATAGGGTTCCACATGGATCTGTTCTGGGTCCGGTGTTTAATATCTTTATTAATTACTTGGATTTAGGAATAGAGAGCATGCTGGTGAAATCTACTTTGGAGGATAGAGCTAAAATTCAGAGGGTTCTTGATAAATTGGAGAACTAGGCTATAGACAACAAAATGAAATTCAACAAAGACAAATGTAAGGTGCTACGCTTCTGGAAGAAAAACCAATGCATAAATACAGAATGGGGGATAACTGGCTTGGCAGCAGCACTGCTGAGAAGTATCTGGGAGTAGTGGTGGATCACACATTCAATATGAGTCAGCAATGCGATGCTGTTGCAAAAAAAGCAAATGCAATTTTAGGTCGCATTTACTTAGGCATAGCACGCAGGTCACTGGAGGCGATAGTACCACTCTACTTGCCGCTGGTTAGACCTCAGCTGGGCTGTAGTGTCACCAATGTATGGAAAGGATGTAGAGAAATTGGAAAGGCTCCAGAGGCAAGCAACAAAGATTATCAGGGGGATGGAATGCAAGCCATATGAGCAAAGGCTGAAGGAACTGGGTATATTTAGTTTGGAAAAGAGGAGATTAAGAAGGGACATGATAGTGGTCTTCAAATACTTGAAAGGCTGCCATATAAAGGATGGAAAAGTTGTTTTCTCTTGCCACAGAGGGAAGGACAAAGAGCAATGGGTTCAAACTGAATTATAGCAGATGTAGATTAAATCTCAGAAAAACTTCCTAACTCTACGAACAGTAGGACAATGGAACAGGTTGCCTAGGGAGGTTGTGGAAGCTCCTTCACTGGAGGCTCTCAAAAGGAGGTTGGGTAGCCATCTCTCTTGGATTGCTTAGCCACAACAAATTCTGCATCTTGGCAGGGGATTGGACTAGATGACCCCTGCAGTCCCTTCTAACTGTATAATTCTAAGAAGTAAGGAACCAGTGGAGCCACCCAGTGCAAGTAACTGGGTTGTGGTCAGGTTCTCCCATCATCTGGGAGAAAAACCTCAGGGCAATCCTTTACAGGTTCACACATTTGACTTGTCTTCTGCTTGCTCTGTCTGATCCTAGACATGAACAATCTCTAAATTATCCAATTTACATGTTTTGAGCAAAATGAGCCACGTGAGAAAGCAGAATTGTAGCATGGGAACCTTTTGGATTCATTTGTTGACTAACCTTTCTCGTTCAGGTGAGAAGGGATTGAGCAGGCATAGTAAGGATTCCTTCTTTTGCTCTCTGCATCCAGGAAGGAGTTCTAGGGATGTGAAAAGGATATTATAGCATGATGTGGCATCATTATATGATGCCATTTTTCTGACAACACAATTATGTGATAATGCAGTATTACAGTATAACAATAAATCATCTTGATGTGACTTAGTAGCTTTTTGCAATTCTGTCAAATGACAGTGTATCTCCTCAGGTAAATAAAGAGAGAGAGAGTTTTCAAATACTTATAAATTGCAAAATTTTCATATGAATCTGCCCATGTATCTGGTTAGAGAAAAATTCTTAAACCATTGTCCATCCAGGTGCAGGGGATATGCACTGGAGAGAGGGGAGACAAGCCTGTTCATGTTTTGTGGAAGGTTAAAGAGCCCAGAGTGCCCCTACTGCAGGCCTGGCATTTTGGGGAGAGGGAGCCAGGGATCCACACAGTGGATCATCTGGAAACACCTCCCACCTGTCTTCTTCCTGCATAGGGAAATGTAGACAATTTGGCTTCAAAATACATCCTGGAGTCTAGAAAATCGTGAACAGAGCATACTCTGCATCTAACTTCACCTATCTTTAGACAAATGAGCCATGTCTCCAAATGTTTCCATGTATAGTCATTCAAATACAGGAAGATGGGAGTGATACTTTATGTCCTAAGTATCATCTAATAAATGTATTTATAAGGTCTACTAAATTTTGAACTTTTGTCTGGGAAGATACTGCTCAATTACTCAACCCTTTATTCACTGTAACAATCTTAAATTTTCACACATGCACAGTGATTTATAAAATATTTTAACTTAAATCAGTAAACGGTTCCGCAAACATTAATCCTCACTACACTCTTATAAAGGCAGTCAGGTATTTATTCTCCCATTTTTGCAGTTGTATAAACTAAACAGAGATTAAATGACTCAAAAAAGGTACCAACAGCAAGTGAGCGGAAGCCTTGGGATGAGAACTCAGGACTCCCTGATTTCCAATGTTCTTCTACACTGCCTTTCATGATAAATTTTGAACTAAATCTTATTTTGATATTTTGTAAGTGGGTGTATACTGTTATTACTATTAAAACAGTTCAAAAACCTGTGAACATACTGTTTCCTTTTTTTAATTGGTTGTTTCTGTCTACAGTAGACAGAACCATCATTTTTACACGTTTAATGTATTTTAATAGCTAGGAAAAGGTTATGGTTCTCTCTGAATTAGCATACTTTTGAGGCACCAAGAAAGATGTTAATAACACTTACACACACACATGCACAAAAGTATTTCTAAATTATGCTGCTGGTTTTATCAAGGCTTGATTTTAAATTTAAAAAAAAGGCTTTGTAACAACCATTCTAATATTTGTTATCCTCCATTTAGTTGCAGCTTACCTTCTTTTAATACCCCTTTTAAAAAGTGCATTCTGTGAAGAAAACTGCTTAAAATCATTCTCCCAACACAGTCTGTCTAGATTTATTTAAGAAATATCTCTTGGTATGCTAAAATGTTAACTTCTACGTTGAAGTCTTCAGTGGTCATTATTACATTTTTGTTCAGCAACTGGAATGGAACTTTGAATGTGCCAGTATT
This sequence comes from Mauremys mutica, assembly GCF_020497125.1. Taxonomy (NCBI): domain Eukaryota; kingdom Metazoa; phylum Chordata; order Testudines; family Geoemydidae; genus Mauremys; species Mauremys mutica. The sequence continues at coordinate 43,117,439 of NC_059079.1, read as the reverse complement.
GGTATCTGTAGCCCGGGTCTATAGCTCTCTGTAATCCAATAAGAAAAGTTATGCCCCAATGCAGATTTTGGTCTCTTCACAGAATGTTTCCATTTGAAATGACATCCCTTTTCTCCATCTCATCAGAGGACTCTATATCTCATACCCTGGGGAAGGACTCTAGAGGTTATATACCCCTCACCCAGTAAGTTTGCAACTACATGCTGCAGATCCTGGAGTTTCATGTAACAGTGTCAATTGCTGTTGAATTAATTTAATTTTTACAGCATCAAAAAGCATAACTGATACTTGACAGAGTGAAAAATAAGGCATGGTTCCTTCCCTGAAGAGCTTACAACAAGGGTGGGCAAATGTTTTGGCCCAAGGGCCACATCTGGGTGGGGAAATTGCATGCAGGGCCATGAATTTAGGGCTGGGGCAGGGGGTTGGGGTGTGGGAGGGCGTGTGGGGTGTGGGACGGGGTGCAGTGTGCAGGAAGGGACTCAGGGCAAGGGGTTGGGGCACAGAAGGGGTGCGGGGTGTACAAGGGGGCTCAGGGGGTGGGGGTGCAGTGTGCAGGAGGGGGCTCAGCGCAGGGGCTTAGGGTGCAGGAAAACTGCAGCAGGGGGCTCAAGGCAGTTCCCCTGCTTCTGATATAGAAAATGTTACCTTTTTCTCTCATGTGTAAATGTGGGTGCCAGCCGCTTCTGTGAGTGGCACAGGGCCCGCAGCGCCACCGGGGTGGCAATCCTGCAGGCCGGATCCAAAGCCCTGATGGGCCGGATCCAGCCCACAGGCCGTAGTTTGCCCACCTCTGTGCTAGATTCTCCAGAGTTTAATCCACCACTTTAACAACTGATGATAATTCATTCTGCTGTTACCTCTCTCCGTGTAGCATACATGTTGACATATAATCTGGGGACTCTGTTGTACCATGTGACATTGTGGCATGGTTCTGAATGTGTCCGTTTCTTGTATAGAAAATGTGTTGTCTTTTTCTGTCATGTGTAAATGTGAGTACTTGATTTAGGATGAATGTTGCAGTAATATCTAATTAGAATTCAACATCTATAATATATATTCAAATGAACAGTCACAGATCAGTTTGGATATTGAAGTCTCTATATTATGCTGAGGAAGTACATGAAGAGCATAATATTCTTGGTCTGTTTTTTGCCGAAGTTATGCATTGTATACTTACTGAACAAAAATTGATTAACCTTAATTTCTTTTGCACTGTAAATACTGCCATGTATAAGTTATTAAATAAAGAAGCTTTTTTTGTGTTTCTCACAGCCTACTTTGAAGGGAAAACAAACAAACTTGAATGAAAGTATAGCTTTACAATGGAACTGTACCAAAATAATTTCATTTATATGTAAAATGTGTCTTCAGAAAGTCTGCTATCAAATCACTTACTGGAGAAATTGCAATATCTGCTCTCTTTGTAGTCACTCATAACAAACTATTTCTCATTTATTCCAAAGTTCTCTCCTGGACAGTAGAGTTTTGTGTTAGAGTATAAATTTTGGAATCAGTTTAATTCAGGGTTGCATGGGAGTAATGGTAGCAGCAGTGATGCCACAGAGTGATGCATTCTTTGGTAAATTAGTCAGAGTTTCACAGATGATTATATTATAAAACAATTAACTATTTTTTATGTATTCAGAGCCCCCTGTAGCCTGGTTTGTGTGAGAACTCAGTAAGCTTGTGGGCTTGAATTTGCAATTTATATAAATTGTGAATGAGCCTTGCTTGAAGAAATTGGCTTTGAAATACAGTTGTAGTTGTTTGCGAATAGTTTGCAGACATAGTTTGCTGTACTGTAGTACTATCCTATTTCTTTAATTGGATGCTGTCGAACAGATTGAGCCACGTGTCTAAGACTGAAATCAATGTAAAGGATTTTATAAAACTTCATATAAAAAGAAAATTAAAATTTCAATTAAAGTAGTTTATTTTTAATTTAGTTATTTTTCTAACCTTGTTTTTAATGGGCAAGCAAAGTAGAATTAAACCAGAAAGTGAAAACTACCTCATGACAGGCATTAATTCAACCAGGTCAGCATATATTTGTCTACCCTGCCTTGTCTCTAAACTAGGATATTAGTTAATACATTCCAACATCTAATAACACACCTTAAGGCTTTGTCTAGAGGAGGACAAAAGTTGAGTTGTGCTGGAGCGATTTAAATTTGTTGGATACAAGTTTTTAACTAACACATTTTTAAAACCCTGATGTCGCCAGGCAAGTTGTGTTGCTACTTGATTTAGCTAGTAGAACTGAATCCTGGGTTCCCACCTAGGAGTTGAAGCTCCTGCATTAGTAAAGTGCCATGTTTGTTTTTCATGGTACAAACCTATTTAAATCCTTCTCCGTTTAGATTGCCTTTATGATGGGAGTGGGAACTGTTTCCTGTATTTAAACTCTTTTAAAAGAAAATGCAATGGTTTTTGCAAAACCACTTTAAAGTGCCTTATTATGCAAACGTTCTAGAGCAATGAACACCCGGAGCGAGTGAAGGACCCGCCGCCGGCGTGCCACCAAAGACCCAGACTGCTGCCGGATGAGTACAAAATTTAAAAAGGCGCCTAAGTTAGATGCTCTTCTTTAGGGTGCGGGGCCCTCTTAGGTGCGGGGCCCGATTCAGGAGAATCGGCCTAAAGCCGGCTCTGCACAAAGGCCCCATTTACACATCCTGTGCTGAGTTGCTGTGTGCATTCTTAATCCAAATCTGAGGGATGTCTAGGACTTCTGTTGGAGAAGCAGAGAAATGAGTACTAGTACATTGTATATCAATATGATTTAAATCTTGACTATTTTAACATTGAAATGTATCCCTTTGTTCACTCTAGTTAAATGACGAACCCAGACCTATACTGAAATATGTTGCTAATCCAATTTACTAATCACTTGCTAAGAACAAGAAAAACTATTAGACTAAGGTATTGCAGATTTTAAAAAATGACACTCTTAGAGACTACATTTATGACTCTTAATAAGAGGAACATAGGAAACCATTTTAGAAAAATCTTACTAAAGAGTGTTACAGTGTTTGCCATAAAATATCTTGGAAAGAAATATTAAGGTCCTTTCCATATAATATAAAATGAAACAACTGTTCCAATCTCCCATACCACTTGAAGTATTGTATACATTGTTTGTGATATATTGGCTGACAGTTTAGTAATTAGCATCAATGTTCAGCAACTGTAAAAATCTTGGAAACTTTAAAAACATCCAAACAAGGTTAACCGTGTAAGGTACAATATAAGTAACAGATAGTAGATTGAGTACTTTAAGACTAACATGAGCAGAAGATGGTAAAACTGAAAGTGAATGAAGACTAAGAAACATCATACAAATAAAAAAAATGTTTTGAAGAACTGCCTTAGCAGTATATACAGAATTTTCCATATTGTCTTCAAACTTATAGTAGCGTTTTGAGGATTACTACACCCATCAGCCAGCCATAAAAGCAAATGAATGCTAAAAAAAAATTCACAACTTGAAGTGGGCAACATATACAAACCGGTGATGTACAGCTGCATGAGCTAAAGTGTTACCAACCTTATCAGAGTAGGCACAAAATCTACTCTGTTGCCTTTTACCATGATGATGATAGTGGTGGAGGGGAGGGGAGTGAAAGGGAGATGATTACTTTTATTCATGTGCTGAAAACAAATAATTAACTTATCTTAGATAAATCTGTTAGAATTTTGCAAGGGTGAGCTAAATGATTCCAGTATATCTCCTGTGCCTTTCAGTAATTTGGTCATGATTCTTCACTGTGCCCAAACTGTAGCATGCAAGAGGGGGTGCAGGGAACTGGTTGCATGAAGGTGTGTTTACTGGAATACTAACGTAAAATATTTTAAAATACCTCTGCCAAAATGGTATGGACCTATTATTAGTATGAAGACCAATGAGTTATGTAGCGCATTTACCAACTGATGCCATTACATGGTTAGCAATCATGTGGTCACCAAAATTTTTTAGGTGGTCTGATTAAATTGCCAATGACTGACATGCACAGACCATCCAGCCAGATCATCTTAAGGACCTTGCTAGAGATCAAACTGGGTGGTGCTAGATCTGTAAGGAGGTTACATCCCTTTGTAATTTGCGTTGGGAGTGGTGATAATGTCAGAATAAATGAATGCACCACAAAGTATGCATCTTTAGTTCATTGTTCATTTACTCACCACCAGCCTTCCCAAAATCTAGATGAGAATCACTCCAACTGCAATTCCCAGCCTTGGCGCACACATTTCAGTCCTCAGTACACTCCTGTCTTCCTCAAAAGCCTGATAAAGATATGGTAGCAAGGTCTATATCTGAAAGAAATGTTTGCAACCTCCTGAACTGATGAAGACAGAAAAAAATGTTCCTGGTCACTTAACATATGAGTATTGTTGGACCAAACAGTGCAGCATATTCCAGAGTCAAATTCCTCTTGTGGAAAATATCCTGCCAGTAGCGCCATCTCTTTTAAAATGAGGGTGCTGAATCTTGAACCCTCCATCAAGCAGTATGGCATGAGGAGAGATTCAGTCCATTGGGTGAGCAGCTCCCAAACCATTTAGAACTTTAAAGATTGAAAGGAACTTCTTCAATGCCACCTGAAAATTTACAAGAAGCCAGTATGTTGAATACATTCATATTGTTTCACTTGGACTGATGTCACTAACAACTGACGTGCAGTAGAAGTATTTGCATGCATGCATGCATCAGCTTTCATATGTTTTGTATATCAAAAAATTTGTTCTGTCATCTCTGTAGGTACTTTGATTTATTCCTTTGTGAAAGAATTAAAACTTCAGTTTACGCTATTTTAATTAGTTTGTGCTTTTCCATTCTTGTTTTCTCTAGTGACTTGCTTTTCTCTCAGACCTGTAAAGACAGTTTAGCTCAAATGGTTCCTCAAAATTACCATAATCTGGTAGTTTTAGATCCCAAAATGCAGTTCTTAGACACAAAATTATATCCACGTTAGAAAAATCTTAGATTGGGCATATTTTATGGGTCCTAAAATATAATATACTTTTAGAGTTCCCCCACTCTGTCACAGAGAGAAATTTATATTTCTGTAAACAGCAATTCTTATAGCACACTTCTGTAGTGTTGTTGTTTGAGAAAGTAACCCGCTTATAGAAGCAGCTCAATTTAATTAACCAACACAATTTTCTAGGACTGTGACATACTGGATGGTTTGGGCAAACAGAGATTAACAAATGGAGTGCGGGCCTATTAGGGTTTTATCTAATAGACACAGAAGGGAAAAAATCCAATTCCTACATATAAAGGACAACATTATTTGTGAAAGAAATTGTAAAATAGCATTTCTAGCAGTTTTTGTAAACAAAACACAACTTAAATCCTTTTTCAAAGGTGGGGCCAGTGTGCCTTTAAATATATGTGTGTGTGATAAAGAAGTGGAAAGCGAGCCTGTATAAACAGAATGGAAAAACTAGAGGTTGAAGTCAGTCTCCATGCCATACTAGCATTTTGTTTAATAGTGTAGGTCCTTGTGGGAGTAGGAATAGCAAATTGAGATTAACAAAATCTGCTCAGTTTGTGCATGAGTTTAAATGGAAGGGCTAGAGGCAAAAGATGTGCAACAGGTGGCTGACTTTGAGGTGCTGCTGATGTGAGTAATTGAATAAAATGAGTCCTCTGCCACTTTACTTCCTGTGTAAAGGAATATAATGAGATTCCAGGACCCAACAAGTTTTATGATTAGTCTATAAGTACCTACACTGAGTACAAATATTTGATAATGGGATTTTCAGTCTAGCCGAGAAAGGTATAAGAGTCCAGTGGCTGGAAACTGAAGCTAGACAAATTCATACTGAAGATAAGGCATATATTTTTAATGGTGAAAATAATTAACCATTGGAACAATTTACCAAGGGTCAGGGAGGAATTTTGATCACAGGCAATTTTTAAATCAAGATTTAATGCTTTTCTAAAAGATATGCTCTAGTAAGTATTGTGGAGAAATTTTGTGACCTGTTTATACAGGAGGTCAGACTATAAGATCACAATGGTCCTTTCTGGCCTTGGAATTGATGATGCTACAAGCTAAAAGTAGGCTAATGGAGAGGAAACATATTAAAAAGTATGGAAAAGGACATGATAAAGAAAGGAAAAGAAAAATTGAGGGGGAAAAGGAAAGAAAGGAGAGAGATGGGAAGAGACCAACCCCCCCGAAAAAATTAGGGAAATTCCAGTGTTCACATGACACAACCGTTGCCTGCTAAGTCCAGTTACCGAAAACTATATTAAAACTAGCAAGTATTGCTTGGACAGTCTCTAGTTAGTAACTGCATCAGTCAGTGGAAGGCCTTGGACTAAATGAGTATTCCCAGTAGCTGCCAAACTGTTCAACTTGTCTCTGGTTGCTCCCCAGTGTTTTCTTACTGTTGGTCAGAGCTGTGAAACCTGAATTCTCTAAGCCAGGAAATTTATACATTTGGCAAATGTTCACTGTTGGGGGTGGGGGAGAGAAACCATTGTTGCTGATGTTACTCTGTGCATATTCTCTAGTCGCTCTATCCCTGCTGAGGCACTATGGGATAGCTGCCCAGATTTTCCCAGAATTTACTGATACCTAAATACAGTTAGGTGGTATGGGAGGTATGGCTATACATAATTGACACGTCTGTTGTATGTGGGGGCGGAGGGGCGGCGAAATCTTGTGTGGACACAACTCAACCAAGTTTGTTGTAACCACTTCAGATGACTTAAATAAACTCAGTTATACTTGTATTGTACACAGGGTCTTAGTGTGGAAAATATCTGTTTTAGATAATTTCCTTCAAACAACTCTTAACTTTTTCCAAAACATCAACTGAATCTATAAAAATAACGAATGAATTACAGAGGACTAGTTGGTAGTCCCAATATTTAAAAAAGAAAAGATAAATGAAAATCTCACGCTTCTTTTAAGATTATTTCTGTTTTCCAATGTACAGTATTTGCTGTAATTGTTTTGTATTTAATTTTTCTGTTTTTTAAGTTGAGTTTCATAGTTAAGACCTATTTTGAAAAAGGATGAAATCTTTAAAACAAGTGTCATCCAAAAATATAGCTAGCAATGTACATTAAATGCAAGGCCTAAAACTTTTTATTGTTTCTTTCTGAAAGTGATATATATAATTTCAGTTTGTTTACCAAGAACTATAACCTTTAGCCTTTCATGTTCAGATTACAAAAGTAAATGTTATGGTGAATTTAGCAGTACAGTTTTCCAAACTCATAACTCTGAAAACATTTTTGTAAATTTCTTATCTGTATTAACTATGTGACGATATTTTTTATTATTTATTTATTTATTTATTATTTAACAGGGGAAGGAAACCATCAGATACTAACTACTTTTATGGTTGGATGGCTTTGTGGGATTCCAAAAATGAATCTGGTTAATACAAACAATCACAATCAATAGCATCTCTTGTACTTGTATTTCAGTAAGACTTCCATTACAGCACAACCTGAGTTTCTCCAGTATTGTCATTTTGGGAGTCAGTCACTGGCTTTCTTTAATGGAGACTGGGTTAATGTTTTCTTTCTTTGTTGGTCTTCTCCAGTATTTAATGTCTTTTTCTTTTTATATTTTTTTCATCCAGCATATATTTTATGGCTTCAGCACAGTTCAGGTGAAAATTCTTGTTGACGTGTAAGAGATATAAAGGGGTATCAATACACAAATTGCTCTGGAAGCTTCCTCACTTCTCAATGAAGTGCTCATATGCAGACGTTAACATTTCTGTTTTCTGACTGTGATGTTATCACTTGGTACTCATAGGTGGACTATGCTAGTCCTGATAGCTGGCACCAACACAGATATGCAAACATTTAAAGAGCTTAGCTGGCTATTTAAGTCCTCAGAGGGCTCAAACGTGGAAGATTATTTTTGCAATATTTCATTGTCTGTCTCTGTTTTCACCTTGTGCAGGCAACTATCAGAGCCCATTTGTTCTCCTCCACATTTTTCATCATTGTATATAGAGTTCCATCTTGTAGTTATGTATTGAAGTAGCTGTTTAACGGCAAGGTCCATTTCTAGTTCCTGTATAGTTTGCTAACAAGACCAAAATACTTTTTTAATGGTTGCTTCTGGATGACCATAAGCATGTCTCACTAAAACTTCTTTTAATAATGTATCATTAGTAGAAAGTTACAGGATGAGAGAAAGCAACATTTCAGGTGGCTATTTAATTAAATAGCTTTTCACGATTATTATGCCATTCACTTGGAAATCTGTCACTTATTAATCATGCCCAGATACCCAGTCAGTATGATGGGAACTATGTGCCTTTGGTCTCATGTCTTATAATACAAATCCACTCATTTTTCTGTTAAAATTTTTTGTGATTCAGGGGTCTGTGAGTCTAAGGAAAGACTTTGTGGTCGTGGTCCGAATCCACATGTCTGCTGTGAATGAGCAGCAGCTCAATGTCTTGCATTCTAGTACAGCTTGCAGGTGAACTCGTGTGTGTGCGTGTGAAATCACAATAGATATCTGACTCTATCTGGGGGGAAAACTTATAGGAGAGTTAGTGCTAAGGTCCTAAGTCTCTTTAATGTACTAAAGCCCAAGTACTCCACAATAGAAATTGACTACTTAGCAACTATTATCATTTTCCCCAGGATACTATGGACCCTGCTGGCCTCTGGAAATGTATTTTCCATAGTCTACCCTGGACTCCATGTGTCTGCTCTGGTGTTTGCCATGGCTCTTGCTGTTGGCAGCTGTAGCAACACTCAATGTGCGGTGCTTTGAGTTTCAAGGGTTTGATTTGAATGTGTTCTTATTACTGATAAAGCAGTGGTGTCAAACCCCTATTCCTCCTTGACAGATGCATATTGTGCAGAATGCAGACTTCATTTAGTTTCCACTTTCCTTTTTGGAAGTTAACCCTCTGCCCCTTCCCCCAACCCTCCTACTCTCATATTGCTCCACCACCCTCTGCCCCTTCCCCACCAACATCTCTCTGCTACCTTCCGCCCCTTCCCCCAACCTTCCGCCCATATCCTCTGCCCCCCTCTGCCCCTCTTCCCCTAATCCTCCTACCTTCATATCTCTCCACCACTCTCTTCCACTGTATCCCTCTCGGCCCCAAGCCTCCCGACCCATATCCCTCCGCCACCGTCTGCCCCTTCGCCCCAACCCTCCTGCCCTCGTATCCCTCCACCACCCTCTTCCCCTTCCCCACAACCTGTATCCCTCCGCCACCCTCTGCCCCTTCCAACCCTTACATGCCAGAGGCTGTGCATAAGGCTGGCTGGCTCCCAGAGTCAAGGATTGGAGTGACCTAGCAGATCACCGGTCCAGATAACACCAGAGGGGAACGTCACAGTGGGAAAGCCATTGTGGATTGATGCAATTAAAAATATAATTCATTCCTCTCTACACAGTGTTACAAACCTCTGTGAAATATAGAATGGTCTGACACACCATCCTCTTAAAATTCCACCTTACAGAGCTTAGTCAGTTTTGGCATGTTTACTTCTGACTCACTGAGAATTTCCCATACAATGCTGCTTTCTTTCCTCGCACAACTGAGCATCAGAGACTAAAAATGTAGGGTCTGCATGAAACAGGCAGAGATATTTAGCCTATTCTTTATTTCTGCTATCCCAAATTTTAGCAGTCTTCTATATTTTTCTCTTTGAAAAAGGAGCTACAGGAAGAAAATGGATCTTTAGAACCCTTCCATTCTTGCAATTAAGCTATTACAATGTTAATTTTCATCCAAAAACAGCATAAAATTATTAGTTTTATTTTTAGGAAGGATAAATCTTACTATCTTAATGTCACATACAGTAATTGATTGAAATTGTGAATTGCCAATTTAAAATGGTGGTGTAGTAAAATAAGATTTAAAAATTGTGTGTGTTTTATGATACTGGCAAGCAACAGTGCATGCAGTGTGAGAAGGGGGAAATAAATCAAGGGAACTCCTTACTTAGCAACTGAAGCAAATAGAACAGAGAAGAATAATTAATTAATTTTTAATCTTGAAGTGGGATTATGCCATGGTTTAAATATTTTTTTAAACATTTTCAGTAACTCTAATCTCAACTATAGTTTAAATTTGAATTTCATTGATGAAATTAGTTTAATCTCTCTTTAAAAAGTTAATTGACTTTTTTCTAAGAAATGTCTACAGTTAAAGTTAAGTGATTTAAAAGCTGGTAAACTTCTAGAGCCCAATTTCCTCCAGTGGAATGCGACTATGTGAAATTATTCAACTCTGCATTCTCCCATCACACACATCTTTCAATTTTTTAAAAATATTTTACCATTGTGCAATGCTTTTCAACCAGAAGGATGCCAAAGCAGGTCATAAACTCATATAAGGAATAGTTTGTTCACCCATAGAAGTATAGGGACCTCTAGGACTGAATGTGGAAGAGCAACACTACCACCACTACTGTAACCTCGTAATCTGTAGCTTCCCTAATACATACATTTCCCACTCCACCCCCTCCTCAATTTGTACAAAATACAGTCTATTTGATCATATTACTCCCTTCCTCAGGTCCCTTCACTGGCCGTCCATCTGCTGTCAAATCAAATTTAAGCTTCTTGTTACCTTGTTGAAAGGTCAATATAACTCTTCCTTCCCTGTATCGTCCCTGGTCAAGCTTTCTGTTGGCGCCATCCAGTTTGTTCCATCAATGTTCTCTGTCTTATCTGCCCATTTGTCAGCTTCTCACACAATTATCTCCATGATTTTCCATACAATCCTGCAACTCCATCCTTATACAGGGTATCATTTCTGACTTTGTCCACATGGCTCCTGCCCTGTCCATATTAAGTCCTTCTAAAGACCCATTTCTGCCATAACCCCTACATTAAAATGGATTGACTCATAATTGCCCGCTCTTGCTCCCCTTCCTCTAACCTTGATCTATTTGTCAGTCTATTTTTTGTTTTTGGATTGAGTTCATCAGAGTAAAATCTGTCGTCCTCTTGTGTTTGGGAAGTGTTTAGCATAATGAGCTCTACCGTAATTAAGGATTTTAAAAAAATATATTACGCACAGTTTTTAGGGAAAGTTTGCCAAAGTGGCTTCTCTTAATATAATTAATTGGGGGGAGGGGAATGAGGTGGGGAGATAAAGGAATGGTTCATATCCCTGGACACTCTTAATAGATGAACTTCTTGTCAGGTAACACTGACTTTGGGCAATATTTTCAGATGTGATTTCTCTGGGTGACAGCTGACTGAAATTTTGTTTCTTGTGTGTCAGTCAGATGTATGCACTAGATTTTGAAAAGTCAGTAGTGGTTTTGGGGAGCAAAAGTAGGCACTTGTGCCCAACTTGACACCTTAACGGTCCCTGTTTATTCAGAAAGTGCTGCACACCTGTCCTGTAACAATCAAGTTCCTGTAAGCACCACTTGGCCACCAGATACCCTGTCAACCTGAATCACTTATCACTTTTGTAAATATTAACTGATACACAACAACAACAAATTCAGTCAGTTATCACCCAGGAGTACTGAATGATTTTTTTTAAATGACACCAATTGTAACTAGCACTTATGTCATTCACATCACTCCCTGTCCCATAAATCATTCTTGACTGGATGATCTACTCAGCTGCAATCCCTGTGTGCAAGTTGACAAAATATCCAAACAATACAGCAGTTGTTTCATACTGTTTTAAAAAGACTGATGCTCCCTTTTTTTTTTAAACGTTTTTACTCCTTTTGTCTTTCTCCAGACTGCACCTTTGTGTTTTTGTTCCCGCTCCTCCTTGCTGCCAGTAACACCTGGAATAACCTCTAACTTGTCCCAGTACAATAACCTGCCACACTCTTCTCCAAACCCTCATGAAAACTTTCACTTTAGTTTAGCTTTCCACTGTTAGTCTTTGTTCCAGTGCTTCTGCTCCTCCTATCTTTCTCTACCCTTATCTTAATTTAAGAAAAACTTGTGATGAAGTAGTAGTTTTTTGTAATATTTTTTATTCTTATGCATGTCTCAGTTTCTCTCTGTACCATACATTGCTACCCAGTGGGTGCAAAGAGGATAAAACTGCTTTAGGGCAGAACAGGAGACACCAGAACAGAACAATTGTCTGGGGTGAAATGAATGGGTCCTTAAAGAACTGGTTGAAAGGGATCCAAATCAACAGAGCATCTGAGAAGACAATGGAAGCCTCAGCCACTGAACAATCCACACTTAGCTACCTGCTGGAGCTTCTTGCTGTTATGTGAACTCTGCAAGGCTCTGCCTGAAGATAAAGGATAGAGAGGAAGGGGTTAAGAGCAGGCTTTTGGGAGGGACTCAACAGCTCTCACCTGGGACTGAGAAAGATGGAGAGAGCTGGAAATTGAATTCATAGCAGCTGGGCTAGCAAATGGTATTGGCATGGCCAGATGGACTAAGTCACGGTTCTCGAACTTCCTTGCGTGTGACCCCCTTCTGACAACAAAAATTACTATACAATCCTAGGAGAGGGGATCAAAGCCTGAGCCCACCCAAGCCTCACCACCCTGTGGGGGGGGGGCAGGAGGGTGCAAAGCTTCAGCCCCATGCAAAGAGGGCCTGTAACCTGAGCCCTCCCATCCAGGGTTGAAGCCCTCGGGCTTTGGCCCTGGGCCCCAGCAAATCTAAGCCAGTCCTGGTGACCCCATTAAAATGGGGTTGTGACCCACTTTTGGGTCTCGACCCACAGTTTGAGAACCGCTGGACTAAGTCTTAATCTTTATTTCTCTATGCTAACCTAAGGTCTTCTGATGCTGTGTTCCAGTTGACTAATAAACCCTTGTCTATTTTGAAAAGGCTGCCAGGTGGCACTACATATACTTGAATGAGCTGCATGGGTCCCTGAAGAGTGTACAAGTCTCTGACCAGGAGTCTATCTCACTTGGACTTGCTGGGCAGAGCTCAGTGTGCAGCAGGAGTGCTAATGCCCACAGGCTCAGTTTCAGAGGCAGTGTGGCCTACCCTGAAGGAAAAGTAGTACCTGTGGGGGGCCTGCCATACAGAAGAGGTTCCTCCAAGAGACTGTTTAAGAGTTGGGACATAGCACAGCCCCTGTGCATGATAGATCTGAAATTATGAGCTTTATACACCATAGCAATACAAGTCATGCTATCTTTTATTTATCATAACCCTGGTCCAACCTGTCCCTCACCCACTTTTTGTTGGCTATTTCTTCTGTTCAGCTAAAATTTTGTAAATTTAAAAGAGGGCATTTTGTCATAGTCCACAGGAGCAGGATACAGTTTTAAGCAGTGCTTAATTTGTAAAGAAAGAAGGGCCGGGGCTCAGCCCTGGCGAGCCCCAGCACAAATTAAGCTGTTATGTACCCCCTATTGCACTTTACTATATATACCCACCACTACCTATCCCCCATTCACCCCCATCCCAGACACCCTGCATGCACCCCTTATCCCGCACACACCCCGCAACCTACTCCCCATCACAAACACCCACACCAAACATAACCCCACACTCTGCACTGTTGGGCGGGGTGCTTTGGTTTCCAAATGGGGCAGAGGATGTGGGAGAGCAGTGCTACCCCACCAACCACCCCCATCCCCATCCCTCTCTCAATCCCTGGAGGAGGGTGTTAATTTTCCATCCTGCCTGATCCATCGCTCCTGTACAAAGGGGCTGTGGGCCCCACCACCTGAACCCAGATAACTCTGCTCTTAGCCTGGATCAGGGCATGTGCTCAGCTGGAATTGCCTGGAGGGGAGAAGAGCACCCCACCCCTTGTGCAAGGGGTTGCAGGATCAGGACCAGCTTTCACCATCTCCCAGTGTAGGGGGGATGGGCAAGGTAGCCCTCCCTCCTGCCCTGGTGACTAGTTCCTCCTGCCCTGCACTGTGCCCCAGCTGCACAGTCACTTCTCCAGTCCCGGACACTGTACCTCTCTCCTGACTGCCAGCACTGGGGAGTCTCTCTCTCTCTTGGGCCTCCCAAGGGCAGCGGTCTCCTTGCAGGAGCCCCCCGGAAGGCAAAAAGACGCTAGTGGAAGCATTGCTGGGAGGTGTCATCCCTGTCCTCGAGGGACGTGTTGCCCAGGGTGCAGGAGCTCAGCTTGCACCGATTTAGCTGCAGGTACACCTACTGGGCATCGGACAGGCTCAGCATGCAGCTGGCCTTGTGCAGGGGTGTGGGTGAGGCAGCAGTACTGGAACTTGTGGATGAAGCAGCTGGAGCCCCAGCGGAGAAAGGGCACTCTGTGGACAGCATGAGCTGCCTGGGCTGGGACCAGTAACTGAAATGGCAAGCCCAGAAATGCTGGGGTTCAGCCCCGGCAAGCGATGGAACAAATTAAGTGCTGCCCAGAGGTGCCAGGGCTATGATCTGCCAAGCCTAGAGATACCGGGGCGTAGCCCTGGCACAAATTAAGCACCGACTGTAAGATGTTTTGGGGCATACACATGGCACTGTATAAATATTAAATATATCCTCACACAGGAGAAATAGATCTGGTTTTATGTAATCTTTTGGGCAACAAAATGGGTCAGGTTCAATATATTTAAGGTCCTTCTTGACAAATAACTAAACAAGCTGGAGCTCCCACCCAGAAACCTAGAAAAATGAAACATTCTCTGACTGTTCTTAATAGGCAGAAGTGCTCTCAGACTGTGTACAAAATATTACCTCACCTTGTCTCTCTAATATCCTGTGACCCAAATATATTGAACTGCTACAACACTGCAAAATAGAAGCAAGGAAATTCTTATTAGAGGAATGGAAGCACGGTCATAAACTAAGGAAAACACAACAGAATGTATATAGAATAAAATACCTCTCCCTTCCCAGTAACTTTGGCAGTAATCCATCTAATTCCCTTCCTACCTGCCAGGACAATGTCCCACTGGTAATGGTCCTTTGATCACACCACCTCACTCGTCCACCAAACTCATTCAGGGTTAGGGTCAGCAAATAGCAGTAGTCCAAGTGTTCCTATGCTGAGCTGAGCTGTCTCTAGTCCCAAGGGAGCTGCTTGCATGGCCCTGCTGGAAAGGAATACATCCAAGTATCTAAAGCAGGGGTTGGCAACCTTTCAGGAGTGGTGTGCCAAGTCCTCATTTATTCACTCTAATATAAGGTTTTGTGTGCCAGTAATACATTTTAACGTTTTTAGAAGGTCTCTTTCTATAAGTCTATAATAGATAACAAGACTGTTGTATGTAAAGTAAACAAGGTTTATAAAATGTTTAAGAAGCTTAATTTAAAATTAAATTAAAATGTAGGGCCCCCCGGACCGGTGGCCAGGACCAGGGCAGTGTGAGTGCCACTGAAAATCAGCTCACGTGCAGCCTGCGGCACACTTGCCATAGGTTGCCTACCCCTGATCTAAAGGGACAACAGAGCTCAAATAGGTATCTTTTCATATACAAAACAAATGAAAGCTGATGCATATATGCTTATTCTACTTCTTCCACTGCATGTCACTTGTTAATTACATTAGTCTAGATTATATAGTATGCACTTACATAGCACTTTATATGTTCAACATTAATTAATTCTCACAACACCCCAGAGCAAGAGGGTCAATATTGTGATCTCCATTGAGCAGATGGGAAAACTAAGACAAAAGTGACTAGTTCAGGGTCATGTAGCGAATGAGTGACAGAAGCAGGATTAGAACTCAAGACCTTTCAACACCCAAGATGTGCTCATTCATCCATATACACTACTATGGACTTGTTACTCTGATTACTTCTATGTGGTTTTTTCCCTTGAACAATCTACTTTTAGAGATATGCTGACATAAAACCTGAGAAACATACTGAAATGTTAGGGCTATCATTTTAACTTAGATATGTGGCTTCTGTAACTTAAATATACTAACTTGGAGGACTCTCTCTCTGCTTTATAATGTGTATCTTTTCCTAGGGAGGAGTTTGTGTTTAGAGAGAGGGTGTCCTTGAAGAGAGTGTACCATTTTCATAACTTTTTTGAAAAAACTTGGAAAGTGAAGCGTGAGTTGTTTTTGTAATGTTACAGTTACTCATTGACCATTGCCTGAAGATTGGTCCAGAAGTAGAATTAACACCATCTCAGAACCTACTTTTGCAAATAACAAATATTACCTTTTTTCCACTGTAATAATTAGTTAACTTGAAAATTTCAAACTACTGGTATTTTAAAGATAATATAACAAGACAATTTATATTCCAGGTATCTGCTCCATTTAACTTGCAACAACCAAGATTAAACTTCTCAAATCAGTACATTTTAATTTAATAATGGAGATATCCTATCTCCTAGAACTGGAAGGGACCCTGAAAGGTCATTGAGTCTAGCCCCCTGCCTTCATTAGCAGGATCAAGTACTGATTTTGCCCCAGATTCCTAAGTGGCCCTCTCAAGGATTGAGCTCACAACCTTGGGTTTAGCAGGCCAATGCTCAAACCACTGAGCTATCCCTCCCCCACTTTATTCTTTTCAAGTATAAAGAATGAAGATAGAAAGAGGTACAAGTAAAACAAATAAATATGCTTCTAAAGATTTAAAACTTAATTTACCAAGATACAGGCTTTGTTCAAGTTGGTTTCTCTCTTCAGTGGTTGTTCTCCCTAGACATGGCTGACTTTTCCCTAGTCAGGACCTTTCACAGAAGTACAAGGTGCTCGCTTTCTTTGTCATCTTAGGTGAAAGATCTTTGCCTATGCAGGTTCCTCACTTATATTCAGTTCCAGAGACTTCAGCCCCTCCATCCTGGGTTGAAGGACTCATCTTCCTCAATTTGCAAGAGCTCTGGCTTCATGTGTCTTTCTAGTGATGGATCCCAAAGATGGCATCTGTTCTTGCTTGTATCTTGCGAAGTTCAATTACCATGTTTCAAGAGGCAGGATGTCTTTATGTTGTTGTTCTGTTCCTGCATGCTTCCCATCCCCCTGTGTGATTTCTATGTAAACAGGGCTTCCATACAAAGCATATTTTGTACAAAGATTATTACAGTAGTGTGTAGGGTGTGAGTACAGGGGCGTTTATTATCACAATGTGATTACCTAATCTTTCTCCTGAAATAAAAAATCCATTCTTCTATTTAAAAAACAAAACAAACTGCTTGGTGACTAAGTCATACTGCGCAGATACTGAAGCAGTTCCTTTTTAGATGGTTAGTAAAGCCAAGCTGGATAATCATTTGTTGCCCTGTGTGCGTGATTGTCTTAATGTGCTCTAAGACTGAAAAAGATCTTTCCTCCATGGCCATAGAGTAGGAGATAGTCAGAATTAAGGCAACCAACTTGTTGACCTCAGAAAGGCACTGTTAATACAGCATATGAATAGTTCTATGCAAGTGAAATGCACCTTCCCTTTGCAAATGTTCTCAGTTGTACACAGCACACCAGTTCAGAGAGCAACAAATGTCAAAATTATTCTGCCAGATATTCAAGAGCATCAATCAAAAATGTGTCTGGAACTTCTTGAATCTTTTTGGTTTCAGCATCTGGACAAATTCAAGTTCATACCTTCAAAGCATATTAATAGCTGTTTGCTGACATTGTCAATAACCTCAAAGAGGAGTCACTTATGTTGATTGGCTTTCTCTTGATTTTTTCCCCCCCAAGGTTCCTGTAACCTAGTTCAGAACACCTCTTTCCAAAACTCATCAGAAATAGGTTGTTTTCAGCAAATTTGCTCTATTGCGTCTCAAATCTGCTGAATTCAAAACCTAGTATTATACATCTTTGAAGAATGTTAAACACTTCTGTTACTTCAGATGTGTTGCTACAGAGGCAAAGGAGAAATAGAAACTGAAAATCATCAAGTATGATCAGAAAACTCTGGGCTGAGGAAAAAGCCTGAGTGTCCCAGTCTGCTGGATTTTGCACCACACTGGATTTTGCACACTTTGAAGAGTGCAATCAGAACTTCTCTGCTCTGCTTCACAGCTTGTACAAGCCTTGAATGAAAATTCCCCCTTGTGGCACAAAGAGAAGGCAGTCTGTTAACTATGTTTTGAAGAAGTTCAGCCCACTTTGGAGATAGAGAGAAAAATGCAGCTATTCCTTTTAAATTTAAGAAAATCTCTGATAGTTTGTTGCAGAACCAAGGACAAGATTTAAAACGTAAGCATAGCAACGAACAAAAAGTACACAGGGAACTTTTAATGAGCATGTTTCCGAAGCCACTTACATCATCTGTGATTACTGCTGTACCATCATATGTCTCAGCTGCCAACTTGTCACTTAAAGTTCGGGTACACTGTTTCAACATGCTGGCAAAGGATGATGTTGTTAGATTGTTACTAACCTCAGTAAAACCAGCAAAGTGTTCAGCAACATTACCATTCTTGATCATATAACGCAGTACAATTGAAAGCTGAGACTTTTGGCAATATCTGAGGTTTTGTCAAATAAAATAGCAACAAAGGGTGTTTCCTCAACTTCTTTGGCAATTCCATTAAGTTGAGCATTAATTTCTGCTTCAATGAGGTCATTCTGAGTTCTGCTAGATGTTCCAGAACAAAAAGCAGAGGTTTCCAAATGCTGCTTGAGTAAAGGATCGAACTCTGACTAATCCTAAGGTTTTATATAATTTCCCTGATTCAGAACATCATCTGATTTGTTATGCCTATAAAATACCAGCTCTTGTTCTCAGAGATGAGAGAGAACACAATTTAGTCTTTGCAAAATAACCAGATTCTGGCAAACTTTTTCATTGTTTTCACAGCAGTTCTCCATTGCTCACCTAACTGAAGATAAATAGGATCTTTCCCAAAACTTTGTAACTTCATACAGGCTGTTAGATGTTGTTGGCCAGTTTTCTGACATTGTATCCTGCTTTATTCCACATATTCTTTTCATTGACAAAAAGGAGACAGGGCCAGCAATACAGCTTGCTTGTTTCCATACACCCATAGATCCATTCACATTTGTATACCTCATTTCAACTCTTCTCCTGCTTTTCTGTAAGTACTCACTAATTACAGTTTTGGTTTTGGCCTTCAATTTCTTATTTCTGTTTTTTATTGCCTAGTTTGTTGCACTAAATGAATTAGTGAACAAATTTTGCACTACATTTTCCATCCTCATGAAGAAGTTGCGCCGCTAGCTCTGTTCTGTCAGACATTTCAAATCTACACTTGCATGTCTTAGCTTCTTTTTCCAACACACAGCCAGTCAGGAAGTCAAGTGCCTGCAGAGTCTTGTTGCTTAGGCAACCTGATGCAACTTGGAGCATTGCACGCTTTTCCAGCAAAACAAGAAGATTGATTACATGTAGGACTTCTATATTTTTGTAGGATACAACATTTTTTGTGAATTCTTGGCATAAATACATGAGTTGCATACATAGCTGGCACAACACTGCTGGGCTTTATAAGATTACAAGTAGAAGGGTTGCTGAAAGCTTTAATTTTCACTCTGGTCACCAAAAATTTAGTGTTTTTTTCAACCCCCGAAGTCGGATATATAGTAGAATGAAGAAATCTGAAGACCCTCCAAAATAGAGTTAGGTGAAGTAGCCAGAATCATCAGATGTTCACAGGCAAATGCCCTGAGAGGAAGCTTAGAGGAGTAAAAGACCACAGTAGTAACCCAGAGCTAAGGTGTTGAACAACGTGTGTGCCCTGGAAGAGGCAGGTTCAGACAACTTGTTGCTTTATACTCAATGAAGTTGATTTCATTTTTTTATTCTTTTTTTTCTCTTTCTTTCAAGTTCATAGTTGTACAGTGTCTGAAATCCAAATACTGCAGTAGAATAATTTTGTAATAAAAATGACTATTTTCTTTGGACTACTTTTTTTCTTTCCAGTTTAAATCAAAACTCTCCTATGAGTAGAAAGAATGGGGTTTAGATTTTCTATATTGCTGTATTGTTTCTTTGGTGGTTTGGAGTAGCTTTAACCTGAGCCTTCAGCTTCATTCCTCATTACTGACCTCAAGATTGATTTATCAAAACAAATGAAAACACTATACACATGCAGAAATGCCTATAAAAAAAGTTTTTAACTTGGCACAATTCGAATACTGCTATAATTGTTTGCTAATAGAGTGGTCTAAATAGTTTTATTTTAGTATTGTAACATGAAAAAGTAGATCCTACGTGTCATAGGTCTCACTAGCTGTTGGGCTCCAATGTGGGGACCTGACTTGGTTTCCCTCTAAACTAAAATCCTAGTTTAGATCTAGTAAGCTGCCACCACTCAATCAGGAAATGTGGATTGAGACACAGTCCTTCCCCAAAATCCTAGGGGATTCCAAGAGCCCCAAATCCATGGAGTTCTTACACCCAGGAGAAACAAACCATTCCCCCTGCTTCCTCCCCCCTCCCTTTTCCTAGGAGAGATACCAGATCTAACTACAGAGGGATACCTCCCCCTTCTCTTTCCCTGAGAATCCACCCAAGGAAAGACCAAACAAGTCCTTAATAGAAAAGAATTTATTAAAGAATAAAAAGAAAGTAACTTGTCTCTGTAATTCAAGATAGAACAATACAGGGTCTAAGCTTATCAATCTCTGGAGAGAATTCCCCCTCCCCCTTTCTCAGTAAAAGCAATATTAGCAAACAGGAATAAAGCATTTCCTTTAGCAAACACACAATTGCAAATATAGAAATCAAATCATAAGACTAATTCGCCTTTCTAATTAATACTCACTATTAATTAGTAGAAACTACTCCAGGAAAACTTGGAGACATGACTGTCCTCTCTTAGATCCAAAAAGAGCTCTCTGAGCAAAACAGGGAACACAGACAAAGGCTTCCCTCCACAGAGATTTGAAATTCCCCTGTCCCTTGATTGGTCCTCTGGTCAGGTGTTTCTCAGGTTACTGAGCTTGTTAACCCTTTCCAGGGAAAAGAGACCTTAACCCTGATCTGTTTATTTATGACACTACGTTCTTTGTGTTTTAACTTGTTTGTTTAAAGGTGAAACACATTTGTTACTCTACCTCATTTTAGTTGCAGCATAATGTTCCTGGCTTCCAATACATTTATCTCAGTATGTAGCTTCTTTCTAGCTTAGAGAGTAAATTAGGACAAAGAGGGCTAGGCAGTACTAGGCTAGACAGTGAGGACAAAGATTTGCTGGTCATCTTCTACTATATTTATTTGTTGTATTTGATTGTGGTTTAGTATTTTTTTAATTGAACTCATTACGCAAAATGTGTTTGTTTTTGAGATTATAGCACTGTTAATATTTTATTTCAAATGCATTTTTTCTAGAGTAGAAAGACAGTCACCAGGAGTTTTGTCTTATACTTGCTGCAATGAAAAATTATACCATTGTCGGAGAAAAACTCAGTTCTTGCTTTTTTGTTTGGGTGCAGCAGAGTCAGATACTTTATTTTGTTTAGCAGCTATAACAGGGAGAGAGTGCACTAGGACATAGGGTCTTTTCTTTCTAGACAGGTTTTTTAACAGGTAAACAATTACAGCTAGCATTTATACTTTTGTTACAGACAATAATAAGCAACAGCTGCATTTTGTTTATACATAGGTCATTCTAATATTTTGGTTTTTTTACTTTTAAAAAGACGCCAGTCTACATATTTTATTAGTGCAAGGTTGCAACAACTTTTTACACAGGTTTTTTTTACTTGCCTTACACAATTCTTGCTTCTACAAATTTTGCGTTATTAGGGTTACAGCTAGCCTAACTCTTGCTAACCAAAACTGTCATGCATTAAAATCCCCTACAAATCCCTGTCAGTTCTTTCTGTACTTCCACACCACAGTAGATGATACCCAGGCCTAGACTACTATGGTATCTGTCTGCTGAAGCATTTTTGCAACTTTTTGCATATGTAGTAACTCCTACTTTTCCAAGGCTGCTGTCAGCTGAATTTGCATAAGCAATTTAAACATGGAAATTCTTGTGCATAGAAAATTAAAGGATAGGTTGAGATACCATTTGAAAAATTGGCCTTTTAAATAGTTTTACTGATAATTACTATGCTGTAAATTTAATTGTATGCCATAGCTGGCATTTAAAGTAGTGCTGCCTTACACAGTCCAGATGAATGTATTTAGCTGCAGTTTTAAGTATAGATATAAAATTTAAAGACCAAATTGGGATAAGAAGATAATGTTTGGTTTGATTTATTTTCCAGTTTGTGAGATAATTACATTTGTTTTATACCAGGAAATAGAGAGAAGTGTGGTGTCATTTCTTGCAATAATTTCATAGTTGAAGGACATAGTGGTTTAAGCAAATACCATTACATTGATTCTCTTCAGGCTTGGTATGTTGTATGTATGTGTGTTGCTCATTTAACTTGCAGATTAAAAGATTAGACAAATTTTTTTCCTTTTAACTGTTTTATTTTTATTTTTTTAAATTTGTAAGAGCTCATAAATGGCACATTGGAACTGTGTATCAAATTGCACACGGCATACAGAATTAAAGTAATCCCTTTTCAGACATAATGAATCATGTCACCATAATGATCAATACAAAAAGTGCAGGGAGGTGCTCTGATCTGGTATTTCAGGATAGCAATAGAAAAGGAAGGGTCCCTGCTTGAAAGATGCAGAGATAAGCAAGTGCAATCTGTTCATAGATGTGCATGTTTCTGTGGTTGGTCCACAGCTGTGCTTGCATGGCCTCTTCTTCTCCCCACAGGCTTAGGAGATCCAGTACCTCCTGTCTACTCCAGGCAGGAGTCCATCTAGCTTGACTTTACAACCTCACCTAAGACCTTAGTTCATCCTGTGCCATTGACACATCGGGCCAGTTCCTCCACTGATTAAGATTGCTTGCTAGTTGTGGTGCTTCTTCCCAAGTGTTTCCAGCACATTCAGTATCTTCTGTTATTGTCTTCTGCCAGTTCTTCCTTGGCCTTTCTTGTTTTCATTTTCCTCCTTGAGGTACCCAAGTCAATACTCGCTTAGCATGCCTCCCATCTTCTATACAGTGTACATTCCCCAATCTCTTAGCCTTCTTGCTTCAACGATATTTTCTAACATATCCTGCTCTGTCAGCTCCCTTACTTTCACATTTGTTATTTTGTCTTTCCATGAAATGTGTAATATCTTCTTCAGCCATATGTAATGAGCAGCCTCCAATCTCTATTTGTTAGCCTCTATTCTTGGCCAAGTCTCTGCTCTGTACAGTAGCATACTCAGCATAATTAGATGGTATAATCTGACCTTTAATTTGGTGTGGAGACGTCCCAAAAGGGGGGGGGCAGGGTCCCCTGAAGCCCTGCCCCCTAAGATCCCTTCCCTTCCCCCAAAGACCCACCCTTGTCCCTCCTCTTCCCCCAAGGCCCCGCCCCCAGCCAAGCCAGAGGCTGGAGTGGGGCCAGGGAGCCTAAAAGCAGCCCCCTGCTTGTGTTCCCACCACCCAAGCCCTCTGGCCAGGGCAGTGGAGAGACCCAGACTCACCACAGCTGTGCATGCAGCTCTCCCTGACCCGACTCCGGCTGGGGCCTTGGAGCCACAGCCCGGCCATTTAAGAACCGCACAAGCAGCTGTGGGGAACTGTGATGGACCCTCCACCCGTCCGCGATGCAGAGAGCTGCCGAGAGCAGCACCCAGCCTGTGTCCTTGCCCCCCAGGCTCGCTGCCCAGGGTAGGTGGAGGGTCCGTGGCTCCCCACAGCTGTCCACACAGCTCTTACTATGGCTGGGTTGCAGCTCCAAGCCCCCTCCTCCGGCCGTCCAGAGCACAGGGAGCTGTGGTGAGCCAGCACAGAGTCGCAGACCCTCCACCTGCCCTGGGCTGAGCAGGTGTAATGACCCATCCACTCCCAGTCTTTCTTCAAGACTAATTTAATAGTGTCCATTTTGCAAATTAATTCCAATTCAGTAGTCTCTCGTTGGAGTCTGTTTTTGAAGGGTTTTTTTTGTTTGTTTTGGGGGTTTTGGTTTTTTTTTGTAATATTGCGACTTTTAGGAACCTATCCTTGCAACAAAGCCCGTTGCCAACTCTGTCCACATATCTATTCAGGGGACACCGTCATAGGACCTAATCACATCAGCCACACTATCAGAGGCTCGTTCACCTGCACATTTACCAGTGTGATATATGCCATTATGTGCCAGCAATGTCCCTCTGCCATGTATATTGGCCAAACCAGACAGTCTCTACATAGAAGAATAAACGGACACAAATCAGACGTCAAGAATTATAACATTCAAAAACCAGTTGGAGAACATTTCAATCTCCCTGGTCACTCGATTGCAGACCTAAAAGTTGCAATATTACAACAAAAAAAACTTCAAAAACAGACTCCAATGAGAGACTGCTGAATTGGAATTAATTTGCAAAATGGACACCATTAAATTAGGCTTGAATTAGACTGGGAGTGGATGGGTCATTACACAAAGTAAAACTGTTTCCCCATGTTTATTTCCCCCCCACCCCCAGTTCCTCACACCTTCTTGTCAACTGCTGCAAATGGACCATTTTGATTACCACTACAAAAAGTTTTCTCTCTCTCCTGCTGGTAATAGCTCACCTTAACTGATCACTCTCGTTAGAGTGTGTATGGTAACACTCATTGTTTCATGCTCTCTGTGTGTATATATATGTCTTCCTACTGTATTTTCCACAGCATGCATCCGATGAAGTCGGCTGTAGCCTACAAAAGCTTATGCTCAAATACATTTGTTAGTCTCTAAGGTGCCACAAGTACTCCTGTTCTTTTTTCAGATATTCCTGTCTTGCCCGTATCTCATCTTTACTTCTTTCTTTTTCTCTGTTCTTCCTGTCTCTTGCACTGTTCTTTTTGGCCTTCAGAGCTTTTGATTAATTGGTTGATGCCTGTGTTCCAGATATAATCTATGCATCTTTCTTCAACCCTCTTCAGAGGCCCACTGCTTCCTCTTCTGTCTTGACTACTGTTCTCCACCAATTTAACCATCCGTCTTCCTGACTTTCATCAGTTTGGTCCTGTAAAACAGTGATTCTCAATAAGGAGTCTGGCTCCCCCTTGGGGGGCTGTGAGCAGATTTCAGGGGGTCTGCCAAACATGGCCAGCATTAGATTTGCTAGGGCCCTGGGCAGAAAGCTGAAGCCCTGCCACACAGGACTGCAGTCTAGGGCCCTGAGCTCCAACACCTGAGGCTGAAGCCGAAGCCTGAGCAACTTAGCTTCCCGGTGCCTTCTGTGGCATGGGGAGGCCCCAGGCAGTTTCCCTGCTTCCTACCCCTTAAGGCCAGCCCTTGCTTTTATATGGAGAAATACAGTTGTTGTGGCACAGGTGTGCCAGGGAGTTTTTATATCATGTGGCGAGGGGGCCTCAGAAAGAAAAAGGTTGAGAACCCCTGCTGTAAAACCCCTGCTGGAATTGTTGCTAAGTGGAATGTGGAATCTTATCTATGTTTCTTTGTCCTTGAGCTTCTCTGTTGCTATAACACTCTTTTTGTGTGTCTTTGTGATCTTTTTGAGTTGAAGTTGAACATGGCAACTAAAAGATAATGATCTAAGCCAAGATTGCTCCTCTGCCATCACTCGAAGATGCTCATCTCTTAGATATACATGGTCTTTCTAGTTGACCTAGTGATTTCTGTCTGGTGATTTCCATGTAAGCTTGCAAATCCTTTTGTGCTAGAAGAGACTGTCTCTCTGTAGTATAAACACCCTAAAGATAGGATTCAAGAGCTGTTCTCCATTATCAATTCAGATGCCTTCCACTGTTGTGTCAATGATTTCTTCCCAGCCCAGTAGAGTTCTTGCCAATTTGTGCATTGAAATCACCTATCATCAACTTGATGTCATTGTTATGTACATAATCCAATACTTGCTGCCCATGCTCATAGAATGTATCCTTTTCACTGTCATCAGCTGTATTTTGTTGCATATACTGGGATTATTGTATATTTGAGATATCATTTGCAGTCTGGTGGTTGTTCCGTTGCTCACTGGCTCCAAAGCCGGGAGGGTCTTCGCTGTGTTGTTATCCAGCCTGATTCCTACACCTCTTATATGTTCCTCCTCCTGAATATAAGAGTGTAGCATCATCAGACACCATCTTGCCATTCCCCACCCATCTTATCTCATTAATGCCAAGTATGTTCAGTAGGTTTCTTTTTTTTTTCATTTCTCATGTAATTTGTGCCGGCTTTCCCATTCTATTCAAAGTACACACATTCCACATGCCTGCTTTTGTTACACATTTGATCATCAGGATTTGCTGTCTCGAGATCTGAGCTTCCTTTTGGCTTTCATTGAAATGTTGGGTTTTGAGCTCCATCTGCATCTACCATCAGGGCAGGCTTTATGAATGGCGGGGCCCAATTCAAATACCCGGTGGCGGTCTGGGCTTCGGCGGCACTTCAGCGGCGGGGGGTCCACTCTAGGTCTTCTGTGGCACCGAAGGACCCCCCGCCGCCGAAATGCCGCCGAAGACCCGGAGTTCCCCCCTGCCCCCTGCTGCCGAAATGCCGCCGAAGACCCAGAGCGGACCCTCCCCCACCACCAAAATGCCACCGAAGACCCAGAGTGGACAACCCCCCGCCACCGGGTGAGTAAAAAAAAAAATTAAAAAATTAAAAAGACGCCTAAGGTGTGGGGCCCTCTTAGGCGCGGGCACGGAGCCCTCTTAGGCGCAGGGCCCGATTCCAGGGAATCGGCTTAAAGCCTACCATGCTCGAGTTTTGGTTTAACTTAACTCTTCCTATTGCAGTAAGGTTTAACTTGAGTGGGTCACAAATGGTCTCTTTTATCTGGACATGGGACTGACGTTGCTAAGGGTATGTCTACACTACAAGAGTAGTTCAATTCAACTTAACTCGAATTTGTGGAATCGACCGTACAAAGTCGAATTTGTGTATCCACACTAAGGACACTAATTCGACTTTGTGAGTCCACACTAACAGGGCAAGCATCGACATTGGAAGCGGTGCACTGTGGGCAGCTATCCCACAGTTCCCGCAGTCCCCGCTGGCCATTGGAATTCTGGGTAGAGCCCCCAATGCCTGCTGGGGGAAAAAATGTTTAGAGGGTGGTTTTGGGTAACTGTCATCATTCAACCGTCACTCCCGCCCTCCCTCCCTGAAAGTGCCGGCAGGAAATCTGTTCGTGCACTTTTCTGGTCAGTGACAGCGCGGACGCCACAGCACTGCGAGCATGGAGCCCGCTGCGATCATTGCTGCACTTATGGCCGTTGTCAACTCCTCACACCTTATCGGGCGAGGAGGCTCCGGCAGCACGGTGAGGACATGAAGTGTCAGAGTGGCACAGACCTCTCAGAAAGCACAGGATCCCGCGCCGCGGAGATCATGGTGGCAATGGGTCACGTTCATGCTATGGGACGGCGATTCTGGGCCCGGGAAACAAGCACGGACTGGTGGGACCGCATAGTGCTGCAGGTCTGGGATGAATCACAGTGGCTGCGAAACTTCAGGATGCGTAAGGGCACTTTCCTTGAACTGTGTGACTTGCTGTCCCCTGCCCTGAAGCGCAAGGACACCCGGATGCGAGCAGCCCTGACTGTGCAGAAGCGAGTGGCCATAGCCCTCTGGAAACTTGCAACGCCAGACAGCTACCGGTCAGTAGCGAACCACTTTGGCGTGGGCAAATCTACCGTGGGGGTTGCTGTGATGCAAGTAGCCCACGCAATCGTTGAGCTACTGCTCTCAAAGGTAGTGACTCTGGGAAACGTTCAGGTCATCATAGATGGCTTCGCCGCGATGGGATTCCCAAACTGCGGTGGGGCTATAGATGGAACTCACATCCCTATCCTGGGACTGGCCCACCAGGCCAGCCAGTATATTAACAGAAAGGGCTACTTTTCAATGGTGCTGCAAGCACTGGTGGACCATAGGGGACGCTTTACCAACATCAACGTCGGGTGGCCGGGCAAGGTTCATGACACGCATGTTTTTAGGAACTCTGGTCTGTTTAGACGCCTGCAGGAAGGTAGTTTCTTCCCGGACCACAAAATAACTGTTGGGGATGTGCAGATGCCTATAGTGATCCTCGGGGACCCAGCCTACCCGCTAATGCCCTGGCTCATGAAGCCCTATACAGGCGCCCTGGACAGTGACAAAGAACTCTTCAACTACCGGCTGAGCAAGTGCAGAATGGTGGTGGAGTGTGCTTTCGGACGTCTCAAGGGGAGATGGAGGAGCTTACTGACTCGCTCAGATCTCAGCGAAACCAATATCCCCATTGTTATTGCAGCTTGCTGTGTGCTCCACAATCTCTGTGAGAGCAAGGGGGAGACCTTTATGGCAGGATGGGAGGTTGAGGCAAATCGCCTGGCTGCTGATTACGCTCAGCCAGACACCCGTGCGATTAGAAGAGCCCAGCGGGAAGCGCTGTGCATCCGGGAGGCTTTGAAAGCTAGGTTCCTCAGCGAGCAGCGTGACCTGTGACTATTCAGTTTCTTTACAGAGAAGCTGAACCTGCCCCTGTTTCTTTACCCAGTTACTGTTGACTATCCTCTTCAGTTACATACCTCGTTCACCCCGTTTCCCCCCTTCCAACACACGTGTAAAAATAAAATACATGTTCCATTGTTACTTAACAAAGCTTTCTTTATTACTGACTTTGCGTTAAATGGTTGAAACTGGGACGCAGACTGTGCTGGGTAGGGTGTGCAGTGATGTAAAGACCGCCTCTAAACTCGAGGAATGACAGGTTCCTGCTCCTAGAGTGGTCCGCAGTGCCGGACTGGTTGTTTCAACGGAGCCTGCCATCCCTCCTTTTTGGGACTCTGTGTGCGGGGGCTATGTGACCTTGTTGCGGGAGAGGATGGTTACAGATTCCCCTGCTGCGTGGCTCTGTGGTCCAGGACAAGGACCGCTGCATAAGATCTGTAACCGCCCTCCCCCGCTACAAAGTCACGTACCCCCCCACCCACACAGAACATGGGAACCACCTCCCATACCGACCAGGGTGCCTATTGACTGCACTGTGTGTGTGACCTGCTGCTGATCCTGCCCTTGTGTCTGTACCCTGGTAAAGGTGACTGTCCTGTGCAATTACCAACCCCCTTCCCACCCCCACCCCCTTCAAACACAGTCTTCTGTACAAAAACATGACGGAAACAGTAATTAACAGCAAAGTAGTTTTAATAATCAACTAGACAGGGGATGAAACTGGGATTGGGGCTTGGGTGAGTCAGGAAGGGAAGGACTTCTCAACATTTAGAGAATGAGAGCCTTCTTGTATTTGTGCACTCTGCAGGGGTACAGTGACAGTTTTCACGGCCCCTGTCGCCCCTCCTTCTTGTTACTTTGGGTGAGGGGGGTTTGGGACTTTGTGGCGGGGGAGGGCAGTTGCAGATACACTGCAGGGGGGCTCTGTCCTCCTGCCTGCGGTCCTGCAGAACATCCACAAGGCGCCGGAGCGTGTCCGTTTGCTCCCTCATTAGTCCAAGCAGTGTTTGAGTCGCCTGCTGGTCCTCCTGACGCCACCTGTCCTCCCGTTCGCAGTGTGAGCGCTGGTACTGAGAGAGGTTCTCCCTCCACTGGCTCTGCTGGGCCGCTTCGGCTCGGGAGCAGCCCATAAGTTCAGCGAACATCTCGTCCCTTGTCCTTGTCTTGCACCTCCTAATCTGCGCCAGCCTCTCTGAGGGGGATGCTGGAACAGTGGCTGGATACAGTGGCAGCTGTATGATGGGAAAAAGGGAGTGAATTCCTTACAAAGATACATTTTTGCGAACTATGAACATAGTCTAGTCAGTCTCTGTGAACAAGACCATGCACAGCACCTATCTCATGAGCACTGACTCAGGACAAGTTCTAATTTTCGGCTTTCGCTTTCATTGCCTGGGGTCTTGCACTGGAGATCAGACAAGCAGGGCAGGACAGTAGAATCCATGCAGCAGGCAGGCATGGTAAGCCATAGACTTTAGGCTGCTTAAAACTGAATGTATGGCACTGTCCTCTTGCTGCAGGCAATCCGGAAAGCATAAACTCTGCCCCTGTTCCACCTCCTCGCGGCTGTTCCCTGGGAAAGATCCCTGTATGCTGCCCCTCTGCAGCCTCCACCACGTGGCTCTAAACGGAGGCTTATTGTCATGCAAAGGAACAGTCAAGCATTCCCAATACTAACAGTACACAAATTACTCTAATTAAATGCAGGAGTCTCCGAGCGAGATCACCCTGAGGAGGATCACAGGGCGAGATAGAGAGTGCATGCTGTGTGAAAGCCAGCACAAACCAGGGGCCTATGCTGCCATGCTCGTGGAGGCAATGCTCTCAGAATACCTCATGAAAGCCTGGCGCGGAAAAGTGTGCTACCACGGAGCACCCAATAAGGCAGCTCTCCCCAGGAACCTCATGCGGAGGCTTTTCGATTACCTCCAGGAGAGCTTCGTGGAGATCTCCCAGGAGGATTTCTGTTCTATCCCCATATATATAGACCTCCTTTTCACATAGTTCAGATTCCTCTTACATTAATAATAAAAGTTTACATGTTTAAAGCACTTACTGACTGATCCTTCCCCTGCTTCAGGGTCCGGGGTAACTGCTGGGGAGGGTTGGTAGGGGATCTCCGTGAGGGTGATGAAGAGATCCTGGCTGTCGGGGAAATCAGCATTGTAAGCGCTGTCGGCTGCCTCCTCCTCCTCATCTCCTTCCTCATCTTCTCCGTCCGCGAACATCGCCGAGGAACTGGCCGTCGACACTATCCCATCGTCGGAGTCTACGGACACTGGTGGGGCAGTTGTGGCAGACCCACCGAGAATGGCATGCAGTGCCTCATAGAAGCGGCATGTCTGGGGCTGGGCTCCGGAGCGTCCGTTTGCCACTTTGATTTTTTGGTAGCCTTGTCTCAGGTCCTTGATTTTCACGCGGCACTGCGTTGCATCCCGGCTGTATCCTCCGTTTGCCATGGCTTTGGAGACCTTATCGTAGGTCTTTGCATTCCGTTTTTTGGAGCGCAGCTCCGAAAGCACAGACTCATCGCCCCACACACCGATCAGATCCAAGACTTCCCGGTCAGTCCATGCTGGGGCCCTTTTTCTACTCTGAGATTGCATGGACTCCTCTGCTGGAGAGCTCTGCATCGTTGCCATTGCTGCTGAGCTCGCCACGATGTCCAACCAGGAAATGAGATTCAAACTGGCCAGACAGGAAAAGGAATTCAAATTTTCCCTGGGCATTTCCTGTGTGGCTGGTCAGAACATCCAAGCTCGGACTGCTGTCCAAAGTCAACAGAGTGGTGCACTGTGGGATAGCTCCCGGAGCTACTAAGGTCGATTTCCGTCCACACATGGCTATGTCGAATTAGGCTATGTCGAATTTAGCGCTACTCCCCTCGTCGGGGAGGAGTACAGAATTCGAACTAAAGAGCCCTCTAGGTCGAACTAATTAGCTTCCTGGTGTGGACGGGTGCACGGTTAAGTCGAATTAACGCTGCTAAATTCGACATAAACTCCTAGTGTAGACCAGGCCTAAGAGTGGCAACCTTACCTTAGTAGGTCTTTATTCTAGTTTTTTATGTGTCGTTTCCTAGGTTTTTAAAAAAGTAAACTAAAAAAACCCAGAAATTCAGAAGAGTTTTTTTTATAGACAAATACCTCTGATGTAGGCAGTACTTTCACAAGAGGTGAATGGCAAGGAGAACCCAGTCTTGTACCTCAGTCAAAAGCTGTACCCCAGGGAAAAGGCCTATTCCATGACTGGAAAGGAAGTACTCACAATCAAAGGAGACATATAGAAGACTTTAGTTGCTATTTACTGGGTAATACTTTCTCCTTTGTTACAGATCACACCCCACTCCAGTGGCTAAATACAATGATGGAATCAAAGCCATGCATCATGCAACAATGCATGTCTCTCCAACCCTATAGTTTTAGAGTGCAAAATTATGGAGGAAAGAAATACAGCAATGCAGACTTCTTTTTGCAGGAAGTGGATGAGTCAGGCTTGGATGATGAAATCCTGAATTCCATCTTGAGAGGGAGGCTGTGTAGAGGTGTAGATCCCACCCCAATGAATAAAGAGTTAAAGAGCTCCTCTGGGCACAGTCAGCCTGAGTCTGGTGCACCTGTGAGGCTTGTTGAGCCTGGAGATGGGTGGATCCTTAAAAGGGAGGATCCCTGCTTAATGCAGGGCTGCACTTTTTGAAAGACCGGGTCTGCAACTCAGAGCTC
The DNA here is from genome assembly GCF_020497125.1 of Mauremys mutica. Classification (NCBI taxonomy): domain Eukaryota; kingdom Metazoa; phylum Chordata; order Testudines; family Geoemydidae; genus Mauremys; species Mauremys mutica. The sequence continues at coordinate 43,085,469 of NC_059079.1, read as the reverse complement.
CCCAGCTCCTGGAAATAGAAGTTGCTGACTGGGGAAATGGCTTGAGAACTTTGGCCTCTTACAGATGAGAACTTTTAAATAGCAAAAGAAGGATGGATTTTACAGGAATAATAGTGTTCTTTTGCTTTTTCTGGATTATACATTAATTGTTACACCATCTGGATCTGTGTAATTGTTACACAGATCCAGACTAACACGGCTACCCCTCTGATACTTGACACCATGCAAGGCACTGCATTTAGCTGTATGGAGTGGAAATCCATCAACCTCAACCTCATGAAGAAACTTGCACAAATACAGACAGATATCATCTTCCTTTCCAAATGCAAACAGATGGACATCATACTAAATGGACTAAAGGTAAAAAATCCACTGCTATCTACATACGACACAGACCACAGTGAGAGAGTATGGCATACTCTATCAAAGAAATGAGGAACCACCTGATCAGCATCCTATACAGCAAACAGGAAAACATCAAAAAAGAGCTCTCCAACCTGGAGACTCTCATAAATAACCAAACTTCCATACAAACGGACTTCACTAAAATAAGACAGATCTACATTACTCACTTCACCTCTCTACAAAGGAAAAAGGACTGTAAGCTGTCTAAACTCCTACCTGCCACATGGGGCCACAACCGTGGTACCCCTAACCCACCAGCAATATCGTCAATCTATCCAACCGCACACTCAGCCCAGAAGAAAAGTCTGTCCTATCTCGGGGACTCTCTTTCTGCCCTGCCACCCCCACTAACATGATACAGTTCTGCGGCGATCTGGAAGCCTACTTTCGCCGTCTCCGACTCAAAGAATACTTTCAGGATAACACTGAACAGCCCACTGATACACAGTTACCCTCCCACCAACAGCACAAGAAGAAGAACTCCACATGGACTCCTCCTGAGGGTCGAAATGACAGTCTGGACCTATACATAGAATGCTTCCGCCGACGTGCACAGGCAGAAATTGTGGAAAAACAACATCGCTTGCCTCATAACCTAAGTCGTGCAGAAGGCAATGCCATCCACAGCCTCAGAAACCACCCTGACATTATAATCAAAGAGGCTGATAAAGGAGGTGCTGTTGTCATCATGAACAGGTCTGACTACCAAAAGGAGGCTGCCAGACAACTCTCCAATACCAAATTCTACAGGCCACTTTCCTCAGATCCCACTGAGGAATACACGAAGAAACTGCACCATCTACTCAGGACACTCCCTACACTAACACCGGAACAAATCAACATACCCTTAGAGCCCCGACCAGGGTTATTCTATCTACTACCCAAGATCCACAAACCCGGAAATCCTGGATGCCCCATCATCTCGGGCATTGGCACTCTCACTGAAGGACTGTCTGGATATGTGGACTCTCTACTCAGACCCTATGCCACTAGCACTCCCAGCTATCTCCGTGACACCACTGATTTCCTGAGGAAACTACAATGCATTGGTGACCTTCCAGAAAACACCATCCTAGCCACCATGGATGTAGAGGCTCTCTACACAAACATCCCACACACTGATGGAATACAAGCTGTCAGGAACAGTATCCCTGATGATGCCACAGCACAACTAGTTGCTGAGCTCTGTGCCTTTATCCTCACACACAACTATTTCAAATTTGATGACAATATATATCTCCAGATCAGTGGCACCACTATGGGCACCCGCATGCCCCACAATATGCCAACATTTTTATGGCTGACCTGGAACAACGCTTCTTCAGCTCTCGTCCACTCACGCCCCTTCTCTACGTACGCTACATTGATGACCTCATCATCTGGACCCATGGAAAGGAGACTCTGGAAAAATTCCACCACGATTTCAACAGCTTCCACCCCACCATCAACATCAGCTTGGACCAATCTACATGGGAGGTCCACTTCCTAGACACCAGGGTGCAAATAAGTGATGGTCACATTAACACCACCCTATACCGAAAACCTACCGACCGCTATGCCTACCTTCATGCCTCCAGCTTCCATCCCGGGCATACCACACGATCCATTGTCTACAGCGAAGCACTGAGGTACAACCGTATCTGCTCTAACCCCTCAGACAGAGACCAACACCTACAAAATCTCCATCAAGCATTCTCAAAACTACAATACCCGCACAAGGAAATAAGGAAACAGATCAACAGAGCCAGACGTGTACCCAGAAGCCTCCTACTACAAGACAAACCCAAGAAAGAAACCAACAGCACTCTACTGGCCATCACATACAGTCCCCAGCAAAAACCCCTCCAATGCATCATCAGGGATCTACAACCAATCCAGGACAATGATCCCACACTTTCACAGGCCTTGGATGGCAGGCCAGTCCTCGCCCACAGACAACCTGCCAACCTGAAGCATATCCATGCAACCCTCAATCCATGCAACAAACCTCGATGCCAACTCTGCCCACATCTCTACACCAGCGACACCATCACAGGACCTAACCAGATCAGCCACACCATCACCGGTTCATTCATCTGCACGTCCACCAATGTAATATACACCATCATATGCCAGCAATGCCCCTCTGCTATGTACATCGAACAAACTGGACAGTCTCTACGGAAAAGGATAAATGGACACAAATCAGATATTAGGAATGGCAACATACAAAAACCTGTAGGAGAACACTTCAACCTCCCTGGCCACACAATAGCAGATCTTAAGGTGGCCATCCTGCAGCAAAAAAACTTCAGGACCAGACTTCAAAGAGAAACTGCTGAGCTTCAGTTCATCTGCAAATTTGACACCATCAGCTCAGGATTAAACAAAGACTGTGAATGGCTTGCCAACTACAAAACCAGTTTCTCCTCTCTTGGTTTTCACACCTCAGCTGCTAGAAGAGGGCCTCATCCTCCCTGATTGAACTAACCTCGTTATCTCTAGCCTGCTTCTTGCTTGCTTATATATACCTGCCCCTGGAAATTTCCACTACACGCATCCGACGAAGTGGGTATTCACCCACAAAAGCTCATGCTCCAAAACGTCTGTTAGTCTAAAAGGTGCCACAAGACTCTTTGCTGCTGTTACACCATAGAATCATAGAATACACTACTCTACAGCCAAAATGCTTCTGAAATAAATGTAGTCAAACTTTACTAATTCTGGGTCACTGAGAACGAAAATGATGCTTAAAATTGTTGATTGGCTCTAGTTTTTCTGTTTAGCCAAAGTGAGCAGAGATGCCTCGTACTTGTGTGAACAGTGCAGATAACTTCTGCTATGTTTGTGGTGAAGTGACTTTTGCATCACAAAAGCGCAGTATAACCACTATGGTTAAGAAAACCTATCACCTTTATTTTGGCTGCAAAATTGGAGATCAGGACAAGAGGTGGGCCCCACACATATGCTGCAACACTTGTGCAACAAATCTTCGCCAGTGGTTGAACAGGAAAAGGAAATCTATGCCTTTTGCAGTGCCAATGATTTGGAGAGAGCCAACAGATCATACCAGCAATTGTTACTTCTGCATGGTGCCTCCAGTTGGGAAAGGTGTGTCAAAGAAGAAAAAGTGGACTGTGCATTATCCAAATATTCCATCAGCTATACGCCCAGTACCCCACGGAGAAGGACTGCCGGTTCCTGATGCACCAGAATCATTCTCGCTTGAGTCAGACGAGGAAGAGGATGAAACTTCTGGTCCTGAACCATCAATGTCACAGGACCCACATTTTCTCCCATCCTCCTCCTCTGAACCACACCTCATAACACAAGGTGAACTGAATGACCTTGTCAGGGATTTGGAACTACCCAAGAGTAAGGCGGAGCTCTTGGGCTCCAGACTACAGCAGTGGACTCTCCTGGCAGGTGATATTAGGGTTTCCATGTTCCGTGACCGTCAAAAGGATCTTGTCCCATTCTTCTTCTTCATGGAAGGTGATCTTGTAGCCTGCAACAACATTGATGGTGTGATGGCAGCCCTCAACATCGTTCACGATCCAGATGAGTGGAGACTGTTCATTGATTCATTGAAGACGAGTCTTAAAGCTGTTTTACTGCATAATGGCAATGTTTTGCCATCAATTCCAGTTGGTCATGCAGTCCATATGAAGGAAACCTATGACAACATGAAACAACTTTTGAGGTGCATAAACTATGATCAACATCAGTGGCAGCTTTGTGGCGATTTGAAGGTTGTTGCTCTCTTGCTTGGTCTGCAGACTGGATACACAAAGTACTGCTGTTTTCTCTGCGAATGGGATAGTCGTGCAAGAGATTCCCACTACATCAAGAAAGATTGGCCACTCCGACAGTCATTGGAGCCTGGGAGGAAAAGTGTTCAGCATCCACCACTTGTTGAATCAAGGAAGATTTTGTTACCACCCTTACACATCAAGCTGGGTCTGATGAAGAACTTTGTCAAGGCCATTGACAAAACACAAGCAGCTTTCAAGTACCTCCGTGGAAAATTTCCAAGGTTAAGTGAAGCTAAGATAAAGGAAGGTGTCTTTGTTGGTCCTCAGATTCGTGAACTTCTTCGAGATGATGCATTTGACCATGCACTGCGTGGCAAGGAAAAGACGGCATGGAAAGCCTTCCAGTTAGTGGCAATAAATTTTCTCGGAAACAACAAGGCAGACAACTACAGGTTGTTGGTGGAAAACCTCCTCAAGGCATACAAAAGCCTTGATTGTAACATGTCACTAAAGATACATTTTTTGCACTCTCATCTAGATTTTTTTCCACCGAACTGCGGAGCAGTGAGCGACGAGCACGGCGAGCGATTTCACCAGGACATTGCAACAATGGAGAAACGCTATCAGGGCAAATGGAGCCCATCAATGCTTGCAGACTATTGCTGGACAGTGACAAGAGATGCTCCATTTAATGAATACAAGAGACAAGCCAAGAAGCGCCGAGTAGACACTGAATAGGACTAAACTATGTACATAATAGTTTTTTGCCTTTTGTTTCATAATACATTTTAGTTATATAACCCTTTTGCTGATTTTTAAAGTGTTACATAAACAGGACAGGTGAAATATTATCATGTAAAGCAACCATAAACACATGAAAAGACCTAGGTTTACAATTTATGATTAATACTCTACTATCTACACAATATACATAGACATAAAATGTAAAAACTAAATATCTTAGAAACAGTAGCCAATCAGTTGTTTTAATTGTCATATTTGAATTCAGCACATCAAAATACATAATAAATAGCACATTTTATCTCTGAACAGACGACTTCTCAAAAATTGTAGACCAGTGATATCAGGGTTGGAAGGGACCTGAGGAGGTTATCTAGTCCAACCCCCTGCTCAAAGCAGGACCAATTCCCAACTAAATCATCCCAGCCAGGGCTTTGTCAAGCCTGACCTTAAAAACCTCTAAGGAAGGAGATTCCATCACCTGCCTAGGTAACCCATTCCAGTGCTTCCCCACCCTCCTAGTGAAAAAGTGTTTCCTAATATCCAACCTAAACCTCCCCCACTGCAACTTGAGACCGTTACTCCTTGTTCTGTCATCTGCTACCACTGAGAACAGTCTAGCTCCATCCCCTTTGGACCCCCCTTTCAGGTAATTGAAAGCAGCTATCAAATCCCCCCACATTCTTCTCTTCTGCAGACTAAACCATCTCAGTTCCCTCAGCCTCCCCTCATAAGTCATATGCTCCAGCCCCCTAATCATTTTTGTTGCCCTCCGCTGGACTCTTTCCAATTTTTCCACATCCTCCTTGTAGTATGGGGCCCAAAACTGGACACAGTACTCCAGATGAGGCCTCACCAATGTCGAATAGAGGGGAATGATCACGTCCCTTGATCTGCTGGCAATGCCCCTACTTATACAGCCCAAAATGCCGTTAGCCTTCTTGGCAACAAGGGCACACTGTTGACTCATATCCAGCTTCTCATCCACTGTAACCCCTAGGTCCTTTTCTGCAGAACTGCTTCCTAGCCATTTGGTCCCTAGTCTGTAACAGTGAATGGGATTCTTCCGTCCTAAGTGCAGGACTCTGCACTTGTCCTTGTTGAACTTCGTCAGGTTTCTTTTGGCCCAATCCTCTAATTTGTCTAGGTCCCTCTGTATCCTATCCCTACCCTCCAGCGTATCTCCCACTCCTCCCAGTTTAGTGTCATCTGCAGACTTGCTGAGAGTGCAGTCCATGCCATCCTCTAGATCATTAATGAAGATATTGAACAAAAACGGCCCCAGGACCGACCCTTGGGGCATTCCTCTTGAAACCGGCTGCCAACTAGACATGGAGCCATTGATCACTACCTGTTGAGCCCAACAATCTAGCCAGCTTTCTATCCACCTTATAGTCCCTTCATCCAGCCCATACTTCTTTAACTTGCTAGCAAGAATACTGTGGGAGACCGTATCAAAAGCTTTGCTAAAGTCAAGGAATAACAACACATCCACTGCTTTCCCCTCATCCACAGACCCAGTTATCTCGTCATAGAAGGCATTTAGGTTAGTCAGGCATGACTTGCCCTTGGTGAATCCATGCTGACTGTTCCTGATCACTTTCCTCTCCTCTAAGTGCTTCAGACGTAAGTTTTGATGTTCGGTATGTATTTCACATCCAAGTGTAAAGAAAATTAAACAGATGCGTAGCAGACTGCAAAATTGTACTAATAGCAGTGCCCCTCCCCGTTGCCAATAAAAGATGTAGGTACCGTACCTGGCATTCAGAATTTAACTAGATTTATTCTGTTTTAAAACCTTATTTTTTTAGAACTCCAGTTTGTACACATATTCAGAAGAAGGGAATGAGTTATACTGTGTGTTTAAAATGGAATTCAGCAGGTGGTATACTTAAATAGTTAAATTCTGTGCCTCAGTATGTTCAACTACATGACTTATTTTAAAAAAGGGTATGAGTTTAGTGCATATGAAACTGCTGGAAGTGGAAGTCTTCTGTTTTATTCACAAAACTGATACAGCATAGTCAGTAACTGTTTCCTCACACTGTCCTGCCAATGTACCTCAACCCTGACTTAGCTAGCAAAGTAATCTGCTTTCTGTGCCCATTCAGTCCTTGTCCATTTGGCTTTGATTTTCAAGAAGGGAATTGTAGTGGCGGTTTTTATGAGGTGGATATCCATTCACTAGGAAATATACTGAGATGACCAATTTATTTTGCATGGGCCACTAAACAGTTGTTGGACTATGACTTTGCCCCAGGGTCCTGAGTTGTTTGAACCAGTGACCAAGATATTAGTAGAAAATGGGTATGAATATTTTCCTGCTGTACATCATTGTTCCTGTGCACTAGAAAAGAAGGATGTATATTTAAAAGGATCAGGAGTTGCTCCTCTAGGATAAGAGCTTAACTCTACCAATTAATCTCTGTGGTTTTGTAGACTGATTTGATTAGAAACTGACCTGAAAAAGCTATTAATCTCTTCTCACTCCTGAAACTACTTTCTCTTGAGTATACCATATAATAATGAAACATTGCTGTAGAAGAATAATTCAGTTCTAGCAGATTGAGATATATTCCAAGTTACCTATTTTCCAGTAAGAAATATGTAGAATGGGAGCACCTCTGTTCTGAAAGAGGAAACAAAAAATACTTTTCACACTTTCTCTAGTAAACTTGGCTCTTGCTTAGTCTGCTTAGTTGTTTATTAAGTCCTCTTTGCCTATTCTTAGAGCTAACTATATATATATTCATTCAAAATGTAATTCTAGAGAAAGCTATATCAGAATTTTCAAGCAGTATTTTTCTCAAAATAGTGCGTTGTCTACACTTAACAGTATGAATAAAATAAAATGAAATCAATGTCCACATAAGAAGTAACGATTTGAGAAGCGAGCACTAAAAGAAATTCAATCATGATGCAGTTCCATTGATTTCAGTAGTTACACCAATGATGAATATTCCTAAACTCTGTAAAAAGTGATGCCTTTTCTATATAATATCCATTTAAATGTGACTCAAAGGTAAGAATGTCATTGATTAAACCTGTGTTAAAAATGTGAAAATCTGATAATGTAGTCTTTGTATACGTGCAAGATGAAAGATAGAGTTGTAACAAAATGTGAGAAATAATGTAATCCCCCTGGTCTTGTTCCCTTCAAATAATGTAGACTTAGTTACTGGATAATGTGTGACTAGATAATGTGTGAGAAAAGACAGTTGGACAGATCTCAGGACTTCATGCACTGAGATAATATTGCTAGATTCTCAACAGGTTCTTTGTATGATGAGGAAAAGAGTTAAACTATTGCAAGAAAGATGTGTTTCAACCAGGGAGATGATATACAGAGCTGGTCTTCACTTAATGGTATTAAGCAGTGATAGTAATTTTATGTTAGTTTTTGTAGCTAGCCACTTGAAAGATACTGTTGTCTGTTGCCAAATAAGCATAGCAAATGCTAAGTATTAAGGTTGAAAGTATCTTATTGGAACTCATGCAGAAAAATAGGATTGTCTTATCAGTATTAATATCTGCCAGGTATATATTGTCATCCTATCCCTTGCTTATGCTTAGAAATCCTCACCCCTCCACCCTCAGAGTTCAAGCAGCAAAGGAACAATAAGTTCTCCTTAACAGGCATTTAAATTCTCTTCTCCCAGCATTCAAGCTGTGATGGGACAGGGGCTTGGGTACCTACCCTCTTCAGGGCTATGGGGGAAGCAATCCAAGTCTTTGCTCCACAATGGCCTATTCCAGGGGTCAGCAACCTTTCAGAAGTGGTGTGCCGAGTTTTCATTTATTCACTTCAATTTAAGGTTTCGCGTGCCGGTAATATATTTTAATGTTTTTTAGAAGGTCTCTCTCTATAAGTCTATATATTATATAACTAAACTAGTGTTGTATTATAAAATATGCCCCTATTCCACCACCCCCCCCCCTTTCCCAAGGCCCTGCCCCCGCTTCTCTGCAGACCCCGGGACTCCCATACCCTATCCAACCCCCCCTGCTCCCTGACTGCCCCCTCCAGAAACCCTCTGCCCCTAAACCCCCCCGCCCCCGGGATTCTACCCCTATCCAACACACCCTGCTCCCTGTCCCCTGACTGCACTCCCCCATCCAACCCTCCCGGCCCAAGACCCCTTACCAGGAGGCTCCTAGCAGCATGTTCTGCTCTGCACAGAGCCAGACATGCTGCCCCGCAGGAGCGGGCAGCCCCACCCCTCAGAGCGCTGCGCGCGCGGCAGCAGGGCTCCAGGGGAGGGGGGAGTGTGTCTGCCTCCCTGTGGAGCCAAACACTGCCCCACGGGAGCACACAGCCCCGGCCCCCAAAGCGCTGTGCGTGCGGCGGCGTGGCTCCAGGGGACGGGGGAAGGCAGGGGAGGGGCTGGTGGCTTGCTGCGCTTGGCCAGGTGCTCTGGCCCGAGAGCTCGGACCCCATGGCTTGCCGCTCCGGGAGAGTGGGGGCATTTGCCCACCCCTGCATTAGGGTGTGCCTGGGCATACCCAGCACACCCCGTGTGCAAGCCTGTGTTTCTGCCCTCTGCCCCCACGGGGAGGGGAGGGCGGAGAAGAGCGGGCCGGGCAGGATTTTTAATGGCACGCTGCTCTGGCAGGCAGCAGCGTGCCATTAAAAAAAAAATCGGCTCGCGTGCCATCTTTAGCATGCGTGCCATAGGTTGCCGACCCCTGGCCTATTCAGATTTAGTAGTCCTTCCTGATGGGCAGGAAATAACACCCCTTGTGGTGAACTTTTGTAATGCTTTTCCCCAGCTGTGGAGGATTTACAGTCTTAGCAAACATTTAAACGTTACTTTATAACATGGGATACAGATATTGTAAGTAGGATTAATACATGCAGCATCCTATAAGCATACCCACCGCCGCAGTGTCTCCTGCTGGTCAAGCTGAGAATTAGCTCTCTTGGACCACCAGGTGCCTTTTACTGGCCAACTGCAGTCTCTAGTCCACTACTCTGGGTCCCAGCCCAGGGATCCTATAGCAGGCAGCCACTTACTGCCCCTCCTATTCCTGCTGCCTCCTTTCCCTGAGCCACTTCCCCCATAGCTCTAGCATCTTCCCTGCCCTTGCTTCAGGGCGTTAGTCTGGCCATGGTCAGCCAAGAGCTCCCCTATTGCTCCACTGCCCTGCCCAGCACTGCAGTATCTCCGGTGCTCTTTAGCAGACAGTCCTTCCCCTTTGACCTCCAAAAAAGCCCCTGCCCCTTGCTCTCCTGAGCAGCCCTTTATATATGGGATGCTCCAGCAAGCCTTCTCCTGATTGGCTCTCCCAATAAACCCTTTCCGGGTTGACTGGGTTCTATGCAGCTTCTCCAAGGCTGTCTTAACCCTTCTCCTGCCTATGTGCAGTGGGCAGCCATCCCACCACACATTCTTATAACACTAATACCTATTTTAACTATTCTAACCCCCAGATAAGCCAGACTGGTTTCCAGCTATGCATTTGTCAGTGTGCAGTGAGGCAGGGGCCTTGGCGTGACCTGACACCTGGTCTGCTAGCATCACAGTGATCATCTAATCTGACGTCCTGTATAACACAGGCCATAGAACTTTCCCAAAATTATTTCTAAAGCATGTGTTAGACAAACATCCATTCGTGATTTAAACATTGCCCGTGTTGGAGAATGGTAAATTGTTCCAATGGTTAATTACTTTCACTGTTAAAAATATATGCCTTATTTCTGGTCTGAATTTGTCTAGCTTCAACTTCCAGTGGTTGGATTGTGTTATACCTTTCTCTGCTAGATTGAAGAATCCATTATCAAATATTTATTCCTCCACATGTAGTTACTTACCGACTGTAATAAAGTCACCCCTTAACTTGCAGTTTATTAAGATAAATAGATTGAGCTCCCTGAGTCTATCATTATAAGGCATGTTTTCTAATCCTTTAGTCATTGTGTGGCTCTTCTCTGAACCTTTCCAATTTATCAAAATCTTTCTTCAGTTGTGGACATTGGAATTGGACACAGTATTCCAGCAGCAGTCATGATAAAATCACCTTCCTACACCTACTTGAGATTCCCCTGTTTATGCATCCACATATCATCTTAGCCTTTTTGACCACAGTGTAAAATTGGGATCTCCTATTCAGCTGACTACCCACTGTGACCCCCAAATCTTTTTTTAGTCACTGCTTGCCAGGATAGAGTCCTTCATCCTTTAAGTGTGGCCTACATTCTTTGTTCTTAGATGCATACATTTACATTTAATCATATTAAAACACCTATTGTTTGCTTGCACCCAGCTTACCAAGCCATCCGGATTGCTCTATATCATTGACATGTCTGCTTCATTTTTACTACTTCCATAATTTGTGTCCTTTACCATATTTATCAGTGATTATTTTGTTTTTTCATTTTTGTTTTTATCAATAGTGATTTTATGTTTTTTTTCCATACAATATCTCTCATAGGAATAACATGCATCTTAAAGGGCTGGAAGACTTCATTTTTATTTTTTAATGTTTTCATCTTGAAAATACATGTCCTAGATAGGTAGATTGGCAATTATATCACCTACTGAAGAGAGAAGAAAAATTAGATTCTTCAGATTCATTCTGATGCCAAAAAAGTATGTTTAGAAACAGACTTTATATACTCTCCCTATTGACAGTTTGATCGATCTCTGGCATCTGCTTCACCTCGTTGGCCAATTAGTTAAGGAGCCTTCTCCACTTTTTAAGATCTCCTTCAATTCTGTTTTGCTTACATGGAAAATAGAAAGGCCTTCTAGTTGTTTATCATTTAAAAGAAACAACATGTGGGCCCAAACTAATTATCCCCTTCATTTTCAACAAAGAACAGCTTCTGGGCAAAAATGTGCTTACTGAAGATGGTATTACATGAATTAATCACTTCAGAATTTAATGCCTTTATTAAAATAATTTTTTTAAAAACCTAGAATTTGGTGTTAAACTTTTTTGGAAGTTATCAGTTTTGTGAAAAAATTATTTATCAGAATACGATTCCATCAGTGACAGAAGGATAAACTGTATACATTTCAGCATAATAAAAAAGGGGCAGGGGGAGAGAGAGAGAGAGAGACTCTTGTGAACATAAATCTACATAATAATTTTGTTTAAAAATAAACAAGCAAAAATCCCTGGATTATTTTTGATTGCTTAATTAGTTTGCCTTTATCCACTGCATAAACTGAACTCTGCATCATAGGAAGGCAGAGTATTGAGACCAGCTAAATTTTGTTTTCTCGGAAACTGTTTATCAAGTCTATAATCATGGAAAAGATCTTAATATATTTTTCTTATATGTCCATTGGCTCTTACACCTGCTGCAGTCTGGCATTGGAATTTGTGAATACTGTTAAGCTACTCTTTTAGATCGCATTCCAGATTTTCATAAATGTTGTTGACAGGTTTGAGCAATCTCTAGTACAGTAAATGTTCCTGTGATGAGATGAACAGACTTCAAATAGGAATTTGCAGGGATGGGGTTAACACTTTGTCCCATATAAGCAGAGGCGCTGCATGTTTGCAAATGAAATTGAGCCTCCTGGGTGCCTGTACTCTTATTAAAAGGGGTTAGTGGCACAGCAGGATCTCCATGGAGGAATCTAAGTCCCTCTTCCTTCAGCGCAGACTATACACTACTAGAGCATGAAGGGAGTTTATTTTTCGAAGGGGAGGGGGAGGAATGGGGGAGGTGCACATGAAGTCTAGAGGCTCACAAACTGTATGTCTTGCTCTTTGAGGATTATTATAGCTGAGGAAACCCTATTTTATTTATGTTTGACGTTTGGTCTCTGGCTGAGAAAAGCTTTTTACTTAGGAGGTTTGAACTAATGGGCCAGAAAGGGGAAAGACATTTTAATATATTTATAAAACAGACCAACTCCACACCCACTACTTGAATTGTATCCCAGTCTTAGAGTGTTTCCTTTTGTCTAACATCCTCTGTTCTGGCTGGCCTGTCAGAGTCCTTTATTTCCTAGATGGAAATGAATAGGTCAGCTGTCTGATTTAGTAATTCTCTTAGTCAGCAGCTTATCACTTCCAAGGTTTTTATTGCTGTAATGACAAAAGGGAAACAAGCTTATTTTGATTGGTATAATTTTGTGTATCCATTTTCATTTCTCTCATGCTTCTGATATATTTCCTTTAAGTAGGAGGCTGGGAAATGTTTCCTGACAAGAACATTATAAGAGGAAACTGTCTTTGAGGAGGTTCAGTCTCCCTGTCATCCCTTCCTAGTGCTATATAATGCTGTGTGGTTCTGACCCCCCAAGAATATAGAAAACCAAATAATCATAATAGCTTACATGACTGCCATTGCATTGATGAAAGGGATAGCATTTTTTCCCCCATTTTTCTGTGCATGGTGTTAAAAAGAGCAAATAAGGAAATTGTAAGGAGTCGATTTATTTGAAAATTTGGAGGAAAAATACTTCAAGGTAGTTTCTCCTTTTTAAAGACAGTACCTTGGAATAATTAGAAAAGATATACTCTGAATTCCTTTAGCTAATATTTTCCTAGAGCAACAAAGAAAGCTAAACCTAAAAAGAGATTCTGGTTTTCCTGTCCCAAGAGTAGTAGTTCCTGAATCAACAGTTTCATTTTTGTGTATATAACTCTTCATATATCCTTGAACAGCAGCTTTTTAAAATTTTTACCTAGTTAGTATATAAAGGAATGTTGTCCTTCATAGTTCTCAGATGCTCAAATTTTTGAGGCCAGTAACTCTAAAACTAAAGCTCTCTATCAATTAAAAGACAAATGCTTACTGAGCCCAAATGAATAACTCTAATCTGAAGTTATTCCAGGGGTTTTGGATACGATCCTCCAAAAAAATAAGATGACTTTTGCAAAAGTAAAATCCACTTATGTTTCAAATTCTCATTTTTAAACTGCCCTGCCTGATTAACCTGAACCTTCTCTCCAATATTCTCCTTTGGCAAGAGGAGAAAAATTTCAAATAGAGGCATGTTTCCTGAGGAAGTTGGGTGGAATACAGTTGTTAAAATCTTTCCATGGAAAGCTTGTTACAGAGCGGTGGAGACACTGCCACCTCACCATAATGTTAGTAAATTAAACATGTTTAAAATGACGTGTATATATAATAGAAAAAGTAAAGAAAGCAAATTCTTTTTCCCCTCAAGCACATCAGCTTTTCATTCCAATCTTGTGACTAATAATAATTGCTCTGGAACTGTTTATATGTGTTTTGTTCTACACATTCATTGTGCCCTATGGAGCATTGTTTATACTGTTTCAAATCTGCAAAAGCAAGCTTACAATGAAAATTTTGAGTTCTACAAAATATTTATAAATTCCCTTTGATCCCAAAATGAGTATCTTTGAAAAAATGTGTGGAACACAGCAGCTGCTTAACAGTGCACAGCAACAGAACACAATTACTTAAGAGAGGGAGTGGAAAAGTACTATATCCAATTAAAATTGCAGGGGGGATTTAGTCTAGCAGAAGGTAATTACCCAAATTGGAATTTAGCACCTGATCCTATTACCACTAAAGTTAATGGCAAAACTCCAGAGGCCCTGAGACAGGTCATCAGATTTTGATATCCCCACTTTTCGATAGTACTAGATGATCTTTGGCCACAGGTTGGTAGGATCTCAGTTTTATATGACAACTGAATTATGGTGGGACAAATTCTGTTGTATTTACTCCTATCTTCATTGGACACACTCTCTGGAATTACACTGTAGCAGAAAGCAGGACTTTATATCTGCAAGCAGCACAGTGCACCTTTACACCATGCTGGGGTACGGACACTATCAGAGGAATATTAGCAGTATCCTAGATTTTTCTTGTAAGTTTCATATTTAAGCACTGACCTTAACTCGTATATTTTAGTTGAGAGCTGATGAGATCACAGCCTAAAGTGTTGGAGCTGCAGGAAAATAGATTTCCTGTTTTTCAAAAGTAGACTTCTCCGTTAGAGAATGTACTATTTTACCTTTTAACAGTATGCTTTTTCTGTGAGTTTAGAATTAAATAAATTCTGAAGTGATCAAAAACTTGATTAGTATTGAGCAGAATTTTAAAAACTGGAATGGTGGGAAAACAATTCAATCACTTATTTGTGGAAAGGTGACTCTTCCTCTTAAGTATCTTGTGTTATTAGCTATTTTAAGCTTAATATCGCTGAGATAAAATGTATGATGTGAATGGTAATAAAAGTGAAGGCTCAATACATGTAGTCCTCTATGGTAGGGAATGACAGCTATGCTGTCTGATGTTATAAACACATCATAGAATCATTTAGTTTCCATGGAGATGGGCTTTGGAGGTGAGAAGGAAACTTGCCAACATTGAAATAATGGCTTTAAGAGCTCTCGGCAATATTTGCTGAAAATGTTAGTGACTGATCTTTGATATGCTGTTGGAATATTAAAAGTCAGAGTTAGGAGTTTAAAAATAAGCAATCCAACCATGTTAAAAAAAACTCCTTTGTTTAATTGTCATAGTCTACTGTTGTATCCAGTTGTCCCCCAAAGCAAATGGTTTAATTTATTTTGACAATGGTACTATTTTGAGGTGATTTCTTTTCCCATCCTCCACCCTATGTACCCAATATTTCTAGTCTTGATTACAGAGCCAACAAACTATACATCAATGTCTAGAGAGAGAAATTAGCCTGTAACTGTTGTCTGTAGTCACTACGAAACAACATTCATTCCAGTTTAGTTTGGGACATAGAAAGAGTTGTTTCAAGAATCAGAACTGTGCCAGATCAGTATTTTTCCTCTCCTTGTGGAAACTCCTGCCACTAAAATTTATCCCTATAGAAAACAGTATGAAGTTCAAAAACTTATTGCATTATGAGACTCCTACTTGTTTGTTGAAACAAAAAGATCTACCCACCCAGCCAGAATTTTAGTATCTTACGCATTGGGCCACTTTAGTGAGCATGTGTGACTCAAAAACCCCTCCCTGCCAAGATTATCCTGATCTTGGTATGTACATTGTGGTTCATCAAATAATGTCATGTGAGGTCTTAAATGAAAGCCAGAATCACACTGGTGAAATGAATGTAGAGATGCTATGTAAGGAGTTATGTATATATACTGAAAATGTGTTTTAAAGTCTGTTTCAAGGCAGAGTTGACAAACAGGATATCTGTCAGACACACGGTGTTTATTCACCTTTCTTTCTGTCAGCATGTAAATTAAGCATTGTAAGCTAACACAGTGGATGTGAAATCAACAGGGCAGCCACACGCAGGAAAATAAATAACAGAGGTTATCTTGACTCAGTACAGCCAATGAACTTTGGGGATATAAGTAGAAGGCAAAAACACCTCTTTATCCTGCACCTAGAAAGTAAATGAACAGCATATTTACATTCTTGAAATCGGGGTCTCTGCCTACCTGGCAAAAGATTATGGGTGATATAAGACTTCTTTAGAGAGGAGGTTAGCCTATTAAGTTTAGTCTCTGGAAAGCATGTTAGGATTTTGTTTTATATGTAACCTTTTTCTTTCCATTATCCTTACTCATCTCTTGAATCTTTGATAATAAACCTATTTTGTTTTCACTATAAATATATCTCAGTGCTGTGGTGTTAAGTGAGGTGCTGATCCTGAGTTGAATCATACAAGCTGGTGTGTACACTCTTCCCTTGGGGACATCAGACATTTCTGTGAGTGTTTAGTGGATAGGGGGCTGGATGCTGCAGGGTAACTCTTTAAAGGGACTCGGGGGCTGGGACACACACATTATTAACATGCAAGGCAAAGTAAGAGCTGGCATACCCCAGAGAAGCATTTTTGGGTGGCTAACAGATTGGTTGTGTCATGGAGCTGACACCCAGTTAAACACAAGCAAGTATCCCTCAGGCTGGAGGCAGTGAGGTAACAAGGTGACTCTCAGTTCTGGACACCCCAAGAACAGCACAGCATAGTAGCACACTTTTTTATTATTAAGGATAATTTTGCTTGTTACATTTAAACAGCCCTGTTTATGCTTACTGTTTAAAAGTGACTTGCAAAGTTTTTAGCTTTAAAAAACAAAATTAAACAGAATTCATATTCACATGTTTTTAAACTGTCCTAATTTTAGAAATAAATGATCTTTCTTGTGGTTTGTCTCTTGGACACATTCTTTTGTCACCAGCAACTCATGTAACTTTGTTTTCTGTTAAATGACATCACAAATCCCATGGATGTGTTCATCCCTGACAAATCCAAATGTGAGTCTTTTCCCTTTCCACACTACTGGAAAGCAGCAATGTAACAATTTTTACTAAAACAATGTAGCGAGGGAAAGAAAGGGGAAAAACTATTGGTATCTGCTTGGCATGCTGATAGCCATGATGTTAGGAGGGGAAAAGCTGAAGTCCCTCTCACTCAAGTTTTCAGATGGGGAGGGTGGGGTCAGAGCTACTATTTTTTTTTAATTTTAAAAAATCATAATAAAGGGCTTTTGACAAAAATAAGTAAAGCAGAAGGGAATCTTCTTGGACTATAAACTGAAAAATGAAAAAAACTTGAAAAACCTTTGCAGGTCATCTTTGTGCTGTCAATATAAATAACAAATATTAGCCATTAAAATGTTATCTTATTTTAATACACAAGTGTAACTTGTTAACCCAAGTTTTTAAGATTAAACAGAAATCACTTTGAATTTTCAAAGTTATTGTAAAGCACTGTAATAATTGCTAACAACAATTACGAACCTTTGAAAACAACATGCCAAATTGCCACACAATTCTCCTAAATTCTGTTTTTTTCCCAGATTAAGCTATTTGAAAACAAGTTTAATGGACAGGATTTTTAACTGACCTGTAGCTTTTACAGCTGAACAGGTGAAGTAGTATCTTCAAATGGAGCCTGAACAAGCTATACTTTATGGGACTTGTTAATGTACACATTAACATTTCTCTGGATCATTTCACAGATCACAGGAACAGTGAGTAGTCTCTCCCACTACTCTTTGCTCATGTTGAATTTCAAAACCCTTTTAACAGTTATAATTTAGCTTTTAATGATAAGGTAAGATTCAGTGTTCAGTTAATCTGAAATTGGTACTGTAAGGAAAAAATTACTGGCCTTTGTGTGAAATATTTAGCTTATGTGCCAGATAAAGAATCTGATAAAAAATTGCATCCAGTAGTCAACTTCCAAGACTAGTAATTGGGCAATCCTCCACCATATGTTGCATTCAGCATTGCAATTAAAGCATTTATTCTCTGACCACCCCTATTACACTGTGTATAGCAACAAGGTTCATTATTGGAAGAAAAACAGTTAAGCAGGACCCAAGACCAGTGTGAGATAGAAAGGGCTGTTTTTAAATTGATCACCAAGTACAGTAGGACCACACAATTACAAACACCTCAGGAATAGAGGTTGTTCGTAACTCTGAAATGTTTGTAACTCTGAACAAAAAAATATAGTTGTTCTTTCAAAAGTTTACAATTGAACATTGATTTAATACAGCTTTGAAACTTTACTATGCAGAAGAAGAATACTGCTTGTAACCATCTTAATTTAAATGAAACAAGCACAGAAACAGTTTCCTTACCTTGTCAAATCTTTTTTAATCTTTCCCTTTATTTTTTAGTAGTTTACATTTAACACTGCACTGTATTTTTTGTCACATGTTGGGGAAAGAACCCCATGTGACTAAAATAGTGGGAGTCACATCCTGAAATGGTATTGAGAATGACCGTTAAGATTTGGCCTCCCATTTCTTGTTTTTCTAGGCTATAGATTTTTAGTAACTTTTGGGATAAAATTACAGTATAACCTCAGAGTTACAAACACCAGAGTTACAAATTGATTGTTCAACCCCATACCTCATGTGGAACCGGAAGTATGCATTGAGACAGACAGACACACACAGACACACGGCAAATGCAGTACATTACTCTGTTAAACAAACTATTAAAAGAATAAATGGAATTAAAAAATAAAAGATTTGACAAGGTAAGGAAACTGTTTCTGTGCTTGTTTAATTTAAATTAAGATGGTTAAAAGCAGCACTTTTCTTTGGTATAGTAAAGTTTCAAAGCTGTATTAAGTCAATGTCCAGTTGTAAACTTTTGAAAGAACAGCCATAACATTTTGTTCAGAGTTACGAACAACCTCCATTCCCAAGGTGTTTGTAACTCTAAGGTTCTACTGTAAAAATAACGGAGAGGCTATGGATTCCGTGTGTGTGTGTGAGAGAGAGAGAGATGAAATCTGTTTCCACTAAGAAGATACTTACTAGCAGTAAAATATCCTCCCCAAATCTCTCACTAGGTTATGTGGTGCATGAAAGATTCCCAAATTTCTTTGAGACTAGTATTTACTACTTACTCCGTTGTAAAATGATTTAAGCAGACAGTTCAAAGTATTCTTTAGCCAACTGAAAAAAAAATCTAATATAACATTTTAATGTGCTCGAGAAAAACATGGCAAAACCTGGGATAAGGGAACTAACAAATGATATTAAAGAGCTTATCACAGCAAGCAAATATATTTAGCAAATCCACTTTTAAAAAATGAGCTGTAGTTGTGCTTGATATGGGAAATAAATCAAATGTTAATGTTTTCCATAGTAATGTAATCAATAACCAATTACTGAATTTTAAAAAATCTTTACCAAATAGCAGAAGCAAACTTTTTGTGACTTCTGCAGTGGCCGGTGCAGCTGGCCTGGGGGCCACCTGAGCAGCTTGGGCAGCCCTATGGCCAGCCACACCGGCTGCTGCTGGCAGTGGCAGCTCTAGCCATTTCGCCGCCCCAAGCACGGCGGCACGCCGCGGGGGGCACTCTGTCGGTCACCGGTCCTGCGGACGTGCCTGCGGATGTTCCACCGAAGCCGCGGGACCAGCGGACCCTCTGCAGGCACGCCTGCGGGAGGTCCACCGGAGCTGCCTGCCACCCTCTCGGGACCGGCAGAGCGCCCCCCGCGGCATGCCGCCCCAAAGCATGCGCTTGGCGTGCTGGGGTCTGGAGCCGCCCCTGGCTGCTGGGGCTGTCTTGGGCCACCGTGCCCCTCCTGCAGCAGCAGCAGGAGTTTGGGTGTGGGAGGGGGCTCAGGGCAGTGGGTTAGGGTGTGGGAGGGGGTGAGGGCTCTGGGCAGTGCTTACCTTGAGGGGGCTCCCCAGAAGCAGTAACATGTCCCTCCCTCAGCTTCTAGGTGGAGGCACAGCCAGGCAGCTCCATGCACTGTCTCTGCCACAGGCACTGCCCCCGCAGCTCCCATTGGCTGCAGTTCCCAGCCACTGGGAGCTGCAGAGCCGGTGCTCGGGGAGGCAGCGTGCAGAGCTTCCCTGGCTGCGTCACTGCCTAGGAGCCAAGGGAAGGACATATCACTGCTTCCAGGGAGCCATGCAGAGCCAGATAAGGAGCCTGCCAGCCCCGCCAACCCACTTCCCCCTGAGCACCAGCAGGGGTCCCAGGCTGCTCCCCGTAGAGCACCTGTGGTGTGTGTGTCCCCCACAGCACCTGCGGTGCCCCCCCATTCTCCCCCCTGAGCACCCAAGATTTAGGGGTATATAGTACAAGTCATGGACAGGTCACGGGTCATGAATTTTTGTTTACTGCCCGTGACCTGTCCATGACTTAATAAAAATACCCGTGACTAAAACGTAGCCTTAGTTATAGTAATGGTTATGGTGTGTTTGGAATGACTCAGTAACATGCATTCTTGCTGAACAAGTAAGTTGCCAGAGTTCCTGGTTCTTCATGAAAATGCAATAAGCCCAAATTCTGCTTTGCCATACTGGTGTCAATCAAGAGTAACTAAATCAGGTGAGTTATTACAGAATTACAATGGAGAATGAAAGCAAAATTTGATTCTAAGGCTGCATCTCTCTCTCTCTTTTGGGGGGCGTGTGGGGAAGAAAACTGTTTCTTGTCTGAAGAAAATGAAAACAAATGGCTTCATATGGCTGTTTCACCTTTCCCATGAAAAAGGTGAAAAACCCCTTCTTGCTGCATAAAATAAGAAGTGTCATTGCTTAATTGGTCTTGATAGAAACAGGCAATGGGTTTGAAGTTGAACCTGATTGATAACTTTCTTCTATCACTAAGTTTTTTGTGTGGAAGAAGTTCTGTGGTGAGGGATTGGTAATGGAGCGTCATACTATGTACACTTGATAATACTACAGAAAAGAGTTGCCTGGAGGTCTGACAGATTGATGTTAGATCACTATCATTTTGCTTTAACTGAAGTAGGAAAAGTAATCTAGTGATTAAGGCACTAACCTAGAACTTTGGAGACCTGGTTTCAAGTCCCTACTCTGCCACAGACCTCCTGTGTGACCATGAGCAAGTTACTTAGTCACTTTGTGCCTCAGTTTCCCATCTGTAAAATGGGGATGATAGTATTTTCCTATCTCACAGGGGTGCTGAGGATAAATCCATTAAAAGATTGTGAAGTGCTTAGATATGATGGTGATGAAGGCCATATAAATAACTTAGCTTAAAATATATAGAAAATTAACATTAAATTTTGGTTTTACTGGATTTTACTGAATTTCCCTACTTTTGCCTGATACTCCTGTACCTCTGTGAATATTGTCAGCTAATTTATAGTTTTTTACATTCCATATTTCCTAGTACCATCTTAGAAGCCTGAAATTAACTTGCATTTCTACCAGTTTTTGCATTAGAGTCAGTGTTTTAGCAATGCCCCACTACAATAGTGAAGACCTTTCTGATGACCTCTATCCCACAAAAATGTGTGTGTAATCTCATGGAACTCTTGCAGAATTTTGGTTTGTTATCTCCAGTGGCCTGGCTAAGATCCAGATAAGGTAATTGTTTTACCCATCTAGATTCTTCAGTAACTTCAGCTGGTATTCAGGGAAAATAAAACCAAAACCTATTCTGACACATCTGACAGTGCCAAAAAATCCATATATATAACAACTCACTTTTCAGTCAGCAGTTGATTTAGCACTTAAGTCCCTCAAGTAGAACAGCTGTTTTTCCTGCTGTGGGACTGCTTTGAGGTCTAGTAGGTGTAGTACCAACCAGCTCAAAAGGAATAGAACTTATCCTAAGGATTCCTTGTTGTTTTTGCTGATACAGACTAACATGGCTACCACTCTGAAACCTATCCTAAGGATGTCTTCCGTGGTGTCTGCTTCCTTGATGATCAGGACAAATCCTACAGAATTGTCTGGTTTTATCAATACATTTTTCAACCCTCTTTTCAAACCAGTGTTCAGGTGAACCTGGCTATCTTTTGGACATGTTGAAAAATAATCTAATGACATTTATTCTACCAGTGGTAGGTATTGGAATCTGTTTAGCAATTCAGTCTCCTGGCTGTAATCCTCCTGTTTCTGATCTGTTTAGCATAGCTAGTTCATTCAGCTACTATAGCATGTGATGTATGTGCTCCTAGTTGACAGGAAATATTTCTCTTGATCCAAATTATGTTAACTGCATCCAGGTACTACGTTGCTAACATACAAATGTGTGTACTACTAAAAAGTTAGATAAGAGTGTTTGAAAATCCCTGCTGGAGAAACCTAGCATGTACTTTCAATTGTAGCAAAAAGGGAACATTTGTTGTCAGGTTCCTGCCAGGAATACAGTTACTGACAAGCCAAATTCTGTTTTATACAGGCTTTTAAACAGGGAATACTGGCTTGGCCTTAAAATATTCAGCAGTTTCTTAAGGGGAAAAGTTCAAAAGGTTAACAAAAAGAACTGGTTTGTTTGTTTTGTACTTCTAACAACTGAAAAAACTGGATATTTAGAAACATTTACGTTATTCAAATAATTAGTCCATGATATATTCTTATCACTTTTGTTTTAAGAATGACAACAGCACATGTCAATAATCTGTTTTCTAAAGAAATATTTTAATGTTGTTTACTCTTGAGAGCATTTGTACTACAGTATGTGTGACATAGGTGAGTAAAGTGGGACTTGAAAAAGAGATTAAAATAATAAATGTTATAGAAAAGGTCAATCTGGGCTCTTGGTTACCCTTTCTGATAACATAAGGATGAGAGAACAGCGAACAACAAGGAAACCCAAATATATAAAAGGATAAAAGGAAATACATTATTATACAATGCATAATTTAATGTGTGGAACTCATGAGAGAGGTCTATACAATCATGAATGGAGTGGGAAAATTGAATAGAAAATACACAGTAGAAAACCAGGGGTCACCTAATGACATCAGTAGGCAGCAGGTTTAATACAAACAAAAGGAAATAATTTTTCACACAATGCACAGTTAATGTGTGGAACTCATTGCCACAGGATGTTGTGGGGGCCAAAAGTATAATGGGGTTCAAAAAACAACTAGATAAGTTCATGGAGGATAGGTTCATCAATGACTGTTAGCCACAGCTGTCAGGGATGCAACCCATTGACTCTAAACCTCTGAATGTCAGAAGCCAGAAGGAGAAGATGGAGTGGATCACTCCAGCTGCCCTGTTCTGTATGCTCCACCTGAAGCTCTGGTACTGGCCAGTCTTGGAGGCAGGATATTGGGCTCGATGGGCCATTGATCTGATATGGCATGGCCCTTCTTATGGTCTTAACTGTATGTGGTTGGTCTTTGGCTGCCTGGCCAGAAGATAAGGGATTATTGCCCCTTTAATGGCTCCCTGTGTAACTGGTAGCAGAGCAAAAGTTTACCCTGACAGCCAGGGATGAGCAGGAAGCAGCTGGACTAGGTCAGAGGAGAGCGCACTGCCCTTCCAACTGACTGGAAGAGTGGTAGGGTATTTATACTCTGTGTAGTGCCAGAGAAGTCCTCTTTTATCTGGATTGTGCTGGTAACACCTACCCACAGGATCCAAAAAAGGGCTAGATCCATTCATAATCCTCTGTGAGCATCACGCTTGTCATGCTTTTTCCTTGGGGGCTGGGGAAAAAATTGTCTCATTACCTTATTGGCTGAAATAGGGTGGGTGTTTTCTGCCTTCTCCACAGCAAATTTAAGATCTGGTGGGGTGGAGCATGGGGGTTAGTGTTGCAGATTACTATGTATAATTTGTGGCAGATGGCCAGTGCAGGTACTTGTTATGGTAAGCATATAGTTATTGGATAAAATGGATTGGGAAAGGATTTGAAGGAAAGTATCCCTTAACGGAGCTGAGGAAATGGGATTCAGGACTCCTATGTCTGGAACACCAGAAAGCCAACCCCCCTCATTTTTCTAGCGCCCCTTCCTTAAGGGAGCTGAGGAAAAGGCCTTGGAACTCCTACATCTAGAATAGTAGTGGGAAGATGACCTCCCTCCTTTTTAGCCCTGTTAAATCCTCATACAAGGGGTGGGCTGTAGAGTCCCAACATTGAGGTGGCTGTGACCAGGCTGGGGATTATGTGGAAATAATTAAGGACTTGCGATGACCTGCACTGTACAATTTATTGCCAGGCACTCCCATATATGTTTGTTGTGTATTTGGTTGTCATGGTTTTGTTGCTATGGCAACTGAGTTCGATTATTATGGGTTAGCTCAACCGGTTTCAACCGGCTGAGGAGCTCTCTGTACATATGTAAATAAAATGGAGGTTTTGGTTAGCTGCCTGCTCTCTGGCCTCAAGTGATTGCTTCCTACACCGGCTGCCCCAAGGATATAACACTGGCGACGAGGGTGGGATTCCGGTGCTGCTCCAGTAACAGAAGGAAGTAGAAGTTAAGGTAAAGAACAAACAAACAAGCTGCTTGTTTGCACTGACTGTGAAAGTGAAACTAAAAATCATGGCTACTCTGACCAGGCCCCTGGAGCCTTTTGATGAGAATACAGAGCAGTGGCATGTGTATACTGAGCGTTTTGAGCTTTTTGGTATTGCAAATGACATTACAGAAGCGAAGAAGGTGCCAATATTCTTAACTGTTGTAGGGGCTAAAACCTACTCTCTGCTACGCAGCTTACTACACCCTGTTAAGCCTGAGACTAAATCTTACAGTGACATTGTGGAAATCCTGGGGTCTCATTTCTCCCCAAAACCACTGGTAATTGCTGAAAGATATAGGTTCCACAAAAGAGACCAAAAGGAAGATGAAACAGTTGTACAATTTGTAGCCATTTTAAAAAAGCTAGCAGAACACTGTGAATTTAAAGAAATGTTACATGATGCCCTGCGTGACAGGTTAGTGTGTGGCCTCTGCAGTGAAGCTATACGGAAGCGCCTACTGACAGAGGC